>NW_004524703.1:6870205-6902870 GCF_000260255.1 Octodon degus
CCTTTATTTTTATAGCTGTCCCAATAATAACATTGAATAAAAATTGAGACATCATGAAATATTGGCAGTCCTTTCTGGTATACTAATTATGTTTTCTTTTCTGTAAGCTTCTGGGTTGTATTAGAGTTTTTGGTTTTCATCACATTTTGTTCTTGGATGTTTCATTTATTTTTGGCCTAGAACTGAGACATAAATTAGAAAAAGGATTATAAGGAAAATAAAAATTTTAATTTTATTTAAGCTGAGAGCCCCAAGAAGGTGTCATTAAACTGTTACAGAAAGTGTTGTCCAATGCAATTCAGATTAAATGGTTTGTAATTAAATAAGTGTGATGAACAAATGACTTTAGCAAGCTCTACTTTTGTTGGTGTTGAGAGAGATGGTGAAAAAATATAAGATTCTCTGCTTTCTTCAGCAACTGGAGGTAACACCTGAATCATTTTTAGAGAATTCCCTTAGTAAATTAGGCACTGAGAAGTGACTGCTTGCTTGCTTTATATCTAATCCAGGTGTATAGTTTTAAGCTCTGGACACTTGGGTCATGCCTCCTTTTTGTCTTCATCAGTTTGTCCTCTTGCGAAGTTAAGTGATCAGTTGCTGTGGACTTGTATTTCATTACAAACGAATATGCCCATATTTCCAGTTGTTTCTAGAGCCAGTGATATGCCTCCTTAATCCATTAATATAATTTATCCATTTATATATTTATCTATGATCAATAAGATGCCCTCATTGCTTTGTTGTTGTTGTTAGAAACTTTTAGGTGATGATGTAATGATACTTAGGGGAAAAATATGGCTTCTGATGAAGTTAATATTTTTCCTAATGTTTTATTGATTAGAAAACTGTCATATTTATCAGTGGCTCCCAGCCTTTTGGCACCAGGAACTGGTTTTACAGAAGACAATTTTTCCATGTCCTGGATGTGGCCATGGAGGGTGATAGTTTCAAAGATAAATTTTCGTAAGGAGCAGGGCAGCTAGACCCTTTGCTTGAGCATTTCACAGTAGGGGTCGTGCTCTTCTGAGAATCTAATGCCCCTGATAATTTGCAAGGACGAGCAGGTCAGGCAGAGATTCCAGCCATGGGGCATGGCCGGCAAGCCAGGGGAATCTTCTTACACTTCCTGCTGCTCACCTCCTGTGTGCAGCCCAGTGCATAACAGGCCGTGGACTGACTCCAGTGTAGGCATTAGGGCTCCCTCATGTACCTAGAATTATAACTGATTGTGGCATGGATCCTTTGTAGGGTCCGCTTTTTGCTTGGGGGACGACATGGAGAATTCAAATTCCTTCCTCCACCTGGGTATGCCCCTTGCTATGAAGCCGTTCTGCCCAAAGAAAAGTTGAAAGTGGAACACAGTCGGGAATACAAGCAAGAGCGGACATACACACGAGACTTGCTGGGCCCCACTGTTTCCCTGACCCAGGCCGCCTTCACACCGATCCCTGTGGATACCAGCCAGGTACTGAGATCACCTCTAATGCAGCCTTGTGTCCCATAGCCATTCTGCTATTTCTTTTTATTTTTTTTCTAAAGAAGAAAATATTGTTAAAAAAACATTAAAAACAGTACAGCGCCAGCAAGATAGCTCAGTGGACTAAGTGCCTGCTTAGGCAAGCACAGGGACTGGGATTGGATCCCCAGAGCTGCGTACCATGCTGGCTCCACCTCTGGGCCCACTGAGCCAGTGACCAAGTCCAGGTGTGGTGGCACATGCCTGTGATTCCCACTGCTGGGGAGGCTAAAAACAGGAGGATCACTACGTGTCCAGTCTGCATAGTGAGACCCTGTACAGATAAATAAATAATAAAAACAATACATAATTTCACTAAATAAGTTGATAGGAATGCAACAATGGTTGTGGTGTTACATATTGTTGTCTTTAAATTAATCATTCCGACTACCAGATATAAGCATGAAAACTTGGTCCAAGAAAAAAAAAAGCATTACTTGTTCCTTTCAATAGATCACTAGAAATCACAGTATCTGAGAGCAGCGCAATCTGGCACTGCAGCCTACTGGGATGCCCTTTGGAGCAGTACGAATGGCATGTCTGATTGCAATAAATCTTGTAAAATCATACTCCTTGTTGCCATCTCCACCTCCATAATTTTAAATCTGTTTTTTTTTTAACTTACTAAAGTGATTGCCTAAATAATGGGTCACAGCTTGAAGCTTAAATCACTATTTGGATTATCTTTAGGCTTTATTAAAATAGTTCATCTTATTTAGCTTATAAAAGCACATGTATTAGTATTTTTAAAAGACAAGTAGTAAAACTCAGATGCGGTTAATTAGCAACAGGTGGAACCCAGTTGCAAAATTGTATAAGCAACTTTAAGGTTTGATGTATTAAAATGACTTGATATCTTGGGTAACATTTATATTATTTATTAATATGCATTTATGTTTATAGCGCAATGCATACTATTTTGGGAATATCTTTTCTGCATGGAGTAAACATGGAGTTTTTAATTTCTTTTCTCATCAATATTTTGTGGAACCATTTAATTGAATTTTATCTTGAGTAGAGACTGAGACGAGATTGTAGGTTCCTGATTCTAAGCCTAGGCTCAGATGCCCCATCTGGGTCCTCGAGGCAGGCCCTTGTTCTATTAGACACCAAGAATATGTCTGATACAGTGAATAGAATACACGTTACTCTGCAAATAGACACCTAAGAAATGCTGGCCATTGTTTGGGCTGCTCTACCTAATAGATGCCATGACCTTCTTAGGTTGACTGTGAGTTAAATATGAGTAAGTTTCTGACTTATGAATGAGTTGCTTTTTGGGAGAGTCTTCTTAAGTTGGATTGCTTCATAACCTGACAAGGTGAGTTTTATACAGTGCACCTGTAAAGCTTATACAGCACACCTGTGGAAGTTCCCAGCTTAAATGTGAGTAAATCAGGGACTTAGTATAGTGCTGTATTTTGATGGTGGAGTAACTCCAGTGAGGTTGGTCAGACACTCACCATTTGTATATTACTCTCTGGAGACTGAAAGCTTTATTGCAGATTCTGAAGTTGAATTAATACTAAGCCTCAGAAATTTCAGTTGTTTAGGTCCTTAAATCATTTTTTTTTTGCTCCACTATACAGGCTTTATATATCATGTATATAAAATAAATATATAAGAATTGTTCCTGGTTAGGGTTCATTTCTTTTGTCCCCTGCTGAAATGGGCAGCATAACCATAGTCATACCAAAGCCTAGTGAGAACATGGAATTGGGCAGCCTGGCAGGGCAGTGGTAGTACCTGGGGATGCCTTCGACCTCATGACCACTGTTGTTCAAGGGAGGAATAGGGTGAGTGCTTATCCCCAGGGCAAATGTGTCCTCTTCCATGGACACCATAGGTCCTGTTGGGAGACTAGTTCTGGGATCACATGGGAATGCTAGATCAAGAAATAAAGAACCAACTTGTCACCTTGCAAGCCATCCTGTGTTCTTTATGAAAAGGTCAATGAACTTCGTCTTTTTAATGGGCACATGTAAAGATTTTTTTTTCCATGAAGCTTATATTTGGGAACCGCTGGAACTAACACAGTAACAGTTAGGGAAAATATAAATCACTGCAATCAGACATTTGTAGGCTCAGAGAGCTGATAGAGTATAATATGGGCACTGACTTTCCTTCCCTCTGCTTGTGGATACTGGCCAGGTTGGTATGAGTGCTGGGGTGATTTTTCTTTTTAAATAATACGCACTTTGGTCCTTACCCCATCTCCATTAAATGACTTTCAGTTGTGTACACCCACCTTTTGTTTCCTTTGTTCATTAATTCACCTATGGATAGAGACCAAAGTTGTTGCCAAGAAGTATGGAGGGTTGGCTGAGCATTTGTGTACAGAACATCACAGAACAAAGCATACACCTATCATTGTATCTTGCAAGCCACACCTATCACGGTATCTTAGTGGTTCATAAGACAGTGAAATGACTAACCCTGAATCTACTGCCTTTGTTTCTGATGTGTACTTTCTTTTTCTTGTGAAAAATTTTAGATTGTGCTGCCTCCTCACCTTGAAAGGATAAGAGAAAAACTGGCAGAGAATATCCACGAACTCTGGGTTATGAATAAGATTGAACTTGGCTGGCAGTACGGTCCGGTACATATTTTAAAATTTATTTTCAGATTCTGTTAATTCATCATTCTGAAAGTGTAACTTTTTCTTCTGCATATTTCTGTAGAGTGGTATGAATCAATGAATTGATTTTTTTTTTAACTTGGCTGCCTATTAGTTTTTGTGCAGTATTTTTTACTAACAGACTGAGATTATTGGCAGGTGCATTAAAGGATGACTTGGCTGTGTAAATAAATGTGAAGTTATCAGTCTTTGGAGTACAAGTTATAGTTTTAAATCAAGATTAATACAGACAGTGGATTTTGATGTTTAAGCCAATTAAAAATCTTGGTGAAGCTGAACGTACAACCTGCAATGAAAAGAAAAAGTCAGTTTACTCTCTCTTCTCTGATAACCTTTTCCTTTTAGTTCTCTTTGTATGCTACCATCAGGGGCCTATGGGCAGAAGTTTCTAGTTGCTTATACAAGTGGTGGATGAGCCAAGAAATGATTGCATGTTTCTAAATATTTTTTTTTTGCTAAAGATCTTAGTTTATAGTTTGTTAATAAGACTTAAATTAAAAAAAAAAACAAGCCTTCCTATGTAATGTCACTGTATCCTATACCTGTTTTTTGCAGTATCTTCCTTGGCAATTATTTCATTTCTAATATATTATTATTCTAAGTATCTTAAAGGCTATAATAGTTTTTTATACTTGACTGAATATGGAAATCAGTTGATAAGTAATATATAGGCTATTTCTGGTGTGCTCAAAGCATTCTGGGTTTCCTAACAGTGACTCAGAGCCGTCTTTCCCGTGCTTGCCCTGAGTTCTCTTTGCTTGGTAGTTCAGAGCAGATTTGACCTTCTTCTGTAGGACACAGGCTGAGCCCTGACCCCTGTTGTCCTGAGGCAAGCTCAGTGCTCAGCACTTATTTGTGGATGGGATAAAAAGGGGCCTGCCAGGGCTGGCGAGATAGCTCAGCGGACTAAGTGCCTGCTTAGGCAGGCGCAGGGACCAAGGTTCCTTTCCTGGCACCACATGCTGTACCTGCCCCACCCCTGCGCAAGCTGAGCCAGTGACTGAGTCTGGGTGTGGTGGCAGCCACCTGTAATCCCAGTGCTGGGAGGCTTGAAAACAGGAGGATCACCAGGAGTCCAGGCTGAGCAGTGAGATCCTGTGCGTGCATGCGCGCGCACACACACAAATAAATAAATAAATAAATAAATAAATAAATAAATAAGGAGGGCCTGTTTTGGGAAAGTGCTGCTCTAGGGTCTAGGCTCCAGGCTGCATTTCAGCCATGTGGGAAGGTGTTAAAGTGAACAGCCAAGAGGTGTTACGTCATTCTTCTGTTTTAGTTTGTGTTGCTGAAGAGAGCACCCTGCATTTTTCTCATATATCACCTGCATCCTGCTTCTTTTTTTAATAATTTATCTAAAACTTTTTTTAGTTAGGTAGTTACAGTTCCTGAATTTATGATTTCCATTAGTTTGGCTATAGTTATCTGACTTGGGCTAAGCTAATTTCATAAGCTTGTTAACATTTTAAATAAGAACTATTCGTCTGTTTTTCTTTAAAAAAAATTATTTAGCTGCCCAGTATGTTGAATTACTGTTTGCCTACAGAGCTGTAGGATGCAAAGATTCTGTTTTATAGAATGACAGGGAATAGATCTATTCTATCATTGTGTCCCCTTAACATGCTAGGCCTACAGTTTGCTTGGTTGTCCTTGGCACTGGGAACTTAAAGATGGAAAGATTTTGACATTATGTTTGTGTTTGCCTTTTAGAACTTGCTGTTTATCAAGTGACAGACATGCAATCAGAGTGAAAAGGAAATATTAGGTCTTCGTTGGGAAATCAGGAAGGCTCCCAAAAGGAAGTGAATTTGGCTCTGAGGTGTGAAGGACTAGTACAAGTTGAGTTTCAGTTAGAGAGCACGATTAGTCCAGATATGGTCCAGCATGTGTAAGCGCAAAAAGGCGGAAGGAAAAGTGTCTCATGGAATGACTTTCAGTTTTATAGCACTGCTGTAGAACAGGATAGAGAGCAGGGTACCTTCGTGGAGAACGATAGAGGTGGGGAATCTTCTTACACAGGCAAGAACTGTATCTTAGAGGGCTTGGGGCAGAGTATAATTTCATTCTGTAAGAGTTAAAGAGTGTCGAACAATTGTGTCATGTAGCTTCTTTCTTACGTTTAGAATTTAAGATTAGAGGTTTATAATTCCAATATTGTAGCTCCTTTATGGGCTCTATTCATTTGTAATGATCACAGGAAAGAAAGGAATAAAGATGTCATTTCTAATGTGGTGACCTAAAACAGTCTCATTCGTGTTTGCCTACTTTTGTACACATAGAGAACCTGGTAATTATGCCCAGGGTGTAACTGGGAGCCTGACAGTGTGTGGATGTTGTCCAGGTGCCCCATGGCAGGAATGCCTGTATAATTCAGGGCTCTAAGAAGAGAAAAGCCTAATAACTGCTGCCAGGACAGAGGCCACCTTCCTCACTGATTTTTAAAGTCTTGCACTTAGTTCACTATGATTGCTAATATAGTCAGCTCCCTGTTTTCTTTGGGTGGCTTGCTCACAGATTTTACCAACTGTCGATCAAAATATATTAAGAAAAAATTTTGGGCGGGTCAGATAGCTTAGAGGACTAAAGCACCTGTTTAGGCAGAGCACAGTGTCTGGGGTTCCATCCCCGGTTGTGCTGTGCTAGCCCCACCTCCGGGGGCATGCTGAGACTGCAGTTGAGACTGGGTGTGGCGGGGCACGAATATAATCCCAGCTCTTGGGAGGCTGAAAACAGTAGAATCCCTACTATGTAGTGAAACCCTGTAAGCCCTGTACTAAATATAAAAAAAAAGAAAAAACTTCATTAGTACTAAACATTATAGACTTCATTTTGTCATTATTTCTACCTATAACTCCTATATCATAACTATTTCCATGGCATTTACCTTGTATAGGTATTATAAGTCATCTAGAGATGTTTTAAAGTATACAGGAAGATGTTCTTACGTTATATACAAATACTACATATTTTTATAGAGGGAACTTGAGCGTGCATGGATTTGGTACCTACAAAGAACCCTAGAACCAATCCCCCCATAGATTTCTTTTATTTTCTCTCTCTCTCTCTCTCTTTTTTTTTTTTTTTTTTTTTTTTTTTGGTGGAATCAGGGATTGAACTCAGGTCCTTGTGCTTGTCAGACAAGCACTTATTCTACTGAGCTATCTCCCCCACCTCCACATAGATTTCAAGGAATAACCATTTATTAATCAAAAGATTAGTATGAAAAGCAGTTTTGTTTATTATGATAATCAATTTTGTTAAGGTAATGGAAGTGATTCATGAGAACAGAAGATAATTTACAAAGGATTAAATGAATAATCACAACCACTTCAAAGTGTATAAGGCATGTTGCTTATGGATATCTCTGAAAAGTTTGGATCTAAACAGAAAATTACTACAAATTAAAATGAACTAATTATCATATCCTTGTTATGCAGAACTTGTGTCAGTTTATAAAAACGTTTTGAGTGTCTGTTATGGGTTCAGAATATCCTAGCGAATTATAATACGTCAAAACCAAAAGAAACCCCCATTTGTACTACTATGTTCTCTTCTTCTAAATGCAGAGAGAAAAGCAATAAATCTAATATGAATCTAGTGTGTTTGCAGGTGATAAGTATTATGGGAAAATTAGAAAAATGCATAAAAGAATGGGATGGTGAGCAGATGGCCATGCTGGGAAGATGGGCTGGGTAAACCTTAGGTAGCAAGTGAGATGTAAGCAGAAGTGGGAGGAGGCTGATGCACGAATGTGTGGGCTGAGGGTGGGGCGGAGCAGGGCATGGGCAGGGGAGCTGAGGCAGGAGCTCTGAGAGGTGACCTGAGGTCCCAGGTGGTGCTGCCTGTACCAGTGACCTTTGTTGTCAGCTGGACCCGGGAGATTCCCAAGGCGGCTTCCCTGTGGCAGCAACCTGGGTGTCACTTCTTGCTTTCGGCCTTCCCACAGTGTTAAATTACTATCACAGGCTGACCTCCTATCTTGTTCCAGGTTAGAGATGACAATAAAAGACAACACCCGTGCCTGGTGGAATTCTCCAAGCTCCCTGAACAGGAACGCAATTACAATTTGCAGATGTCGCTGGAGACCCTCAAGTGAGTTCTTTAACTTCACATTTTCTAATTTGCCTCATCTCAAAGAAACCAGATATTAATGTTATATTTTCAATTCAAGTGTGAAGTTATTTGAACTCCAGCTGCTATTTTCCATAATGTATGTGTAGATTAGGCTAATATTTGTTGGGAAATCAACTTTAACCCAGTTATTTTGCATTTTTTTTCTCCACCTCATATGTTTCCCAAATGCTATCCTGTAGGTGCTTATGGATTTATGAAATACAGGAGTTTTATTGGGGCTGAAGAGATAACTCAGTGGTCTAATTGCTTGCCTGGCAAGCTCAAGGACCAGGGTTCAATCCCCAGTATCACATGCTGGGCCGGCCTGGGAACCCCTGCCACTGACACTGGAAGTGGTGTCACATCCCTGTATCCCGGCTCTGGGGAGGCTGAGACAGGAGAATCACTATGAGTCTCAGCTGCGTAGTAAAATCCTATGCCAAATAAATAAAGATTAAAAAAAAAACCTTTTATGATCAACATAAAATTTGATCTGCTAATCAGAGTGTAGGTCAGGGACCAAAAACCAGTTTGGTTTGTGATAAAATATGTACAGATGTTCAGAGTAAATGTTTAGAAACCTTTATGCCAATGTTAGGGAGAAATGTTATGCCTGTTAAAATAAGAACTTAAAATGTCGATGCATATTTTGTCTCCATTTTATAAATTTAACTTCTCTAACATCTTTATTGTATTTTATCAGAGACTCAGACTATGATGATTAGAAATTAAAATAACATTAGTCCTTCCCCAAAGATAGGCATGAGAAGCACTGATCTGTATTTCAAAGGTGCTGAGTTAAATGCATTTTCATTTTCACTGATGGACTCCTCAGAACTTTTAACACGGGCCTATGTGCTGTCAGTCCCTGAAGTGGAGCGAACTGGAGATTAAAGTTTCCTTTCGGGGATAACTGTATGAGCATTTATTTGAGCAACGCAATGGAAGCAAAGCTACTCCAGGCTGTTTCATATCAGGTTATAGCATGCAGTTTACCTTCTTGGTGGCTTTTGACAGTTGATCTCTTGAAGCTGTAGCTTTCCTTTGTAGACTGAAGATAGTGCTAGAGTAGAATATGTAAAGGAACATATTTTCACATTTATTTAGAAAAGTTCAGGAAAAAAAAAACCAAACAAACAGGGTCTTTGTCTTCCTTTTATTTTTATTTTTTTGTGCTAAGAATCAAACTTAGGGTCTTAACGTTTGCCAGACAGGTGCTGTGCCATGGAATTATATCCCAGCCCAAATGACAGGGTCTTACTGTGTAGTTTAAGTTGGCCTTGAACTCTGTGTAGCTCAGGCTGGCCTCCAACACACAACAATCTTCCTGCCTCAGCCTCCCTATACTGAGATTACAGGTTTGTGCCACCATGCTTACCTCAGAAATTATTATTATCATTATTATTATTATTAATTTGAATGTATTTAGTACAGCATCTATAGGGTCTCACTACACCAATTGGGTTTTATTGATCCTTCTGTTTTTCAGCCTCCCAAGTGCTGGGATTATGGGAGCACGCCACACGCCCAGTCTCAGTTGCTTTCTCAGCAGCCCTTGGGGGCAGGGCTGGCACAGCAGGCCAGGGATTGAACCTTCGATCCCTGCATCTGCCTAAGCAGGCTCTTTAATTCCCTAAGCTATTTGGCTGGCCTTAGAAATTATTTTTGAAGAGCCTGTAACATTTCTTTTTTCCACCTTCACTCTTGTCCTATAGAACTGGTTTTGTTCAAAAAGGTCACTAACTATAGTTTTTTTATTTTTTTTTATTTTCCCTTTTGGCTTCCATTTTTTGAATAAGGAGCTTTTTCCTTTGAAGCTATTTTTACCAAAGATATAAACCTTAATATTTCAGGTTCAATGGTTTGGGCTTAGATGTATATTATATTTTCAAAAAGGCAATTAATTATCATGGGAATAAGGAAATCAGGCATAGGTTTTATTCATAGTTTAAAAGGAGCACGAATGTGTACAAACCAAGTACATTAAGAACCCACTAAAGGTTAAACAGGACAAGGAGGTCTGTCATGGAGGATGCAGCGTGCGTAACCATGACTGGGACCGTTAATCCAGCATCTCCTATCTTCCTCCTGGCCATAACTCGAGGCAACTTATGACAGCTCATTATTTCTCTTTTACAACGTAACTTAGTTAAATTGGAAGTATGTTCCCCATCATTTTGGCAAATGCCAGCTAGGCCAGCTGTTGCAAAGAATAAATCTTGGAGTGTAAAATCTCCATATTTGCCTTGCCTTAGTTTAGCCTTCTACTGATGTGTGTAATCCAGGCCCACTTTGAACTGCTGTGGGTGGTTGGCTTGATTAATCATCAGATGTGTGTGCCCTGCTGCTGTTCCTTACGGGGCACATTAATGACCTTTTTCATCGTTTAACTCTTAATGTTTCTCCTTTGTTTCTTCTAGCTAAGTAGTGCATATTCAGATGGTTCTTTGATGAATTGATTTCACCTACATCTCTAAAAATTAAATTAAGAGAAAATCCCGTGCTTTTCTCAAGTGTACATGTTGGCTAGTTCCTCTGGTTAGGGGAAGCCTCCTAGCGCTTTCTTCTGGTGTTTTCTTTGTTTGTGGGTTCAGTTGGAAGGTGCCAACGCAAAGCCCTCCTGAGCACAATAGGCCTCTGGGCTTTAGTGTCCTGCCCTCAAGGACCTCCTCGTGGAGAGAGTCTTCTCCAGTGACTCAGCTTCTCTGCTCTTTGGCTTTCTTCTCTTCAATGAGATGAGGAAAATAATGGGATAATTATTGGAAATGAGGATAATTATTAGAAAGATGATGGGAACTAAGGAATGAAATGGTAATAAAGGCTTCAGCAGTCCCTGGGTGGCAGATTGTGCAGGTCTAGGATTTTTTTTTCTTTTTGTATTTTAGGGAAGGGTCCATAGGATATTTAGGGTCTCATTACTAGATTGGACTCATAGTGATCTACCTGTTTACAGCCTCTCAAGAGCTGGGATTACAGGCGGGTGCTGCCATGCCCAGTCTAGGTCTAGGATTTTGATTTACTGGCTTTACAATAAATCATTGGAGGAATTAACAACTTGATTTAAAACCTGAGAAGTGACACACAACAAACAAGTGAACAATTCCAGCAGATCCCTTGTTTTGGGTTCAGGGGCCATTCTAATGTGAATATGATCTTATTTCTGTGACTTTTTATCCTGTGCCTTGTGGACTAAGATACCTACTTTTGGTCCAACTTGTCATTGTATCTTGTGCCATCCTCTTACCTTAGTCTCCCAGGGTACTTGGCTTACAGATGTATACCACTATGCCCAGAAGAATGATGTTTTTAAAATGTACAGCCATAGACCTAGTCCTAACAGGTTGTCCAGCACATAGTTTTTAAGATGTCAGCTTGCTTGAATATTGCATATATTCTTAAAACTCTGAATTTTTAATCCTTTCTGATTTTAGGCCTCTTTAGTTTTCCTGCTATTATAGTCTCAAGTGGCCCCCAGAAAACATAACATAGATATCGTTGGTACCAGAGGTCAAACTCAGGACCTTGAACTTGCCAGCAGCCATGTATGACACTGAGCTAAGTTCCAGCCCCATAACTTGGATATCTTAAGAGTCCTTTTGGACACCTCCTTTTCCCATGCTGCACCTTGCTAATCATCTTTTAATCTAGCTGCTTTTATTGTTTGTTTCCCATCTGAATAATGCTGCTACCACACCACCATCTCCAGCTCTTTCAGCACCTTACATCTTCCTTGTCTAAACTGGCATGCTTCTGATCTGAACCTGAGAGATCTGGTAGAAATATACCCCATCCCCACCTTGTCCTGTCTGCATTTTCTCATTAGCCAGATCATTTCCACATACTTAGGGGGCTATGCCATTCTATTTACAAACCTTGCATGACTTTCCCATTGCTTTAAAACTAAACACAGTGCCTTCTTTTCCCTAAAAGTCCCCAAGGCCCCTGTTTACCAACCTCAGTAGCCCCATTCCTCTGTGGGGTGCCCTTCATTCCCGCAGGGGTCCCCTGGCTTGTGCATCACCTGCCTATCCAATTGCACTTTCCCTCCCCTCAAGAGTCTTCCATGTCCTCTCTGTGGGAAGCCCCCCATGCAGTTCCTGTATTTGCCTGTATACCCATTTGTGTAAAAGATAGACACAGTGCTCACGGAACACACAATGCGCATGCACATCCGTTTGCTTTAGTGTGTACATAGCTCTCTAGCATGAGCTATAAGAATTGTAGCAGGAGGTATCTTTGGGAAGGTATCAGAAGTAGATGGAAGAAAGGTTTGGAGAGAGATTTTTAAAATTGTCAGTATAATTTCAATTTTTAATATTTCCACCTTACCCAAGAGAAAACAACTTCTAAATAAATAAATTTCCTTTTTGTTTTAAAAAAGAAGACTTTAGAGGTAGAACGGTTACAGCTGTACACCACCTGGTGCCCTGTTGGTCAATTCTGGACAGAGTGAAGGGATTCTGGCCCTCATCTCTGCTTTTGTTTTCCAGGACCTTGTTGGCACTAGGATGCCATGTGGGGCTGTCAGACGAACACGCGGAAGAAACAGTGAAGAAAATGAAGCTCCCCAAGAAGTAAGTTGAAGGAAGGGGCCGTGTCAGCCAGTCCTCATGCAGACTTAGCGAGAGGCAGATGGCGAGAGGCAGATGGCGTACTACCAGAGACATGGTAAAGGGCAGTTTGAAAAACTTAAGCTGGCTTAGTCCCCCTGGGGTGGGACAACCGCTGAGGGAAGAAACACAGTCAGGCTGAATTTGGGAGTTTGTTACCCAAAGCCTGTTCGTTCTCTCTCTCTCTCTCTCTCTCTCTTTCTGTGTCTGTCTCTCTCTGTCTCTCTCTGTCTCTCTCTCTCTCTCTCTTTCTCGTATGTGTACCTGTGTATTTCTCTTTCTAGATGAGTATATATAATTTTCCATTGCCTAAGGAATCATTTATAATTTTACTTGATTTCATAAGGAAAATGCACTGGAGGTAAGGAGAAAGTCAGTATTATTATTCCCGTGTGAAGGTGAGAATTCCAAGGCAGGTACACTTCATAGGAGTAGCTTTGCCTGCTGTGTTATGACCCGTGTCTGTGGCACTGGGTGACTTCTTAACCCTCTACCCTCTCACCTGCAAATAAGCCTTCATAATGTCCAATTTTTTTGGAAGATTTAGGCATTAAATAGGTAAGTGCTCAGTGAATGGTAGCTGATTTGTGGTAGTGTTACTGCTTCATTTCTTTCTTTCTTTTTCTTTTCTTTCTTTTTTTTTTTTTTTTTTTTTTTTTTTTTTTTTTTTTTTTTTTTTTTTTGCGGAACCGGGGATTGAACTCAGGCCCTTGCGCTTGCCAGTGAAGTGCTTATTCTACTGAGCCATCTCCCCAGCCCCACTGTTTCATTTTAACTTACATATTGAGGTCACTTTTCTGAGGCTGTAAAGTGAAAGTAGCAGATCTGGAAGTGGTGGTAAATAATACCATGAGGTAAGAACAGAATAGCCACTTCATAATCTCTTTTAGGCCTGATGTGCTCCAGATAAACATAAAATCCACATAGAAATAGTGTGATTTCTCTTTACATACAGTACCTAGTTCAGCAGGCTACAGTTTTACCTCAGGTCCTTCCTGGAAGAATTCATTAAAGCTGTGTCATTATTTTGTGCATTTTTAGTTTCTAAATTTTTTCTATAAGACATTATCAATTCCAAAACTTTTTTTTTTTGTGGTCTATTTGATATATTTTCCTTTCAAAATGACACTTTTTCATCAGTTTTTGGTGTATCTAATGAGATCAGATCCACTAATGAATGCAGCTTCTCACTGATTAGATATCATCAAAATCTATTTCAAAACTACACAAAACAGGAAATTATACATTATTTTAGTTTTCTTTTTCAATCGTAATTTCTGCCCATTTTCCTCACTGTACTTTTTGCCATTTTTATGGTGAGCAATTTTTGATCATTACCTTACTTTAATAAGTGTGTATTTAAATATACTTTTATGCCTTTTTGTTTTCTGTGATCATGGTCATCACATTTTAAAGCCTTTTCTGCTGCATCGTCCTTATGATAGTTTTTGTGCACTAGTCTTAAAGGAAGGCACTGAGTTTTAAGACAGAGTTTCACCGTGTAGTCCAGGCTGGTCTTGAACCTGTGGGAGTCTCTTGCCACAGCCTTCTGAGTGCTGGGATTGCAGTTGTATGCCACCACTTCTAGAAAAGAAAGATAGATTTTTTTTTTAATTTTAAGTTTTTAAATTTTTTGTTTTGAAGAGAAAAAAACATAAAGAAGAACAAAGCTAAGATGATTGTACTACTGATTTCTATCAGTTTTTTGAAAGTAATAATGTTTAAGACTGTTACTGTGACCAATGATATATGCTAATATGTAATCGGAGCAACGACATTGAAGACAGCAGTGTGTAATAAAACAACCACAACTGAATGTGCTTCATCCTGTTTTTAAAATGTGTATCATCTCTAATATCTTATCTATTATTTTATACTCTCTTTAAAATAAATTAGAAACAATTTTTTGATAAAACCAGAAAAATAAGATTTTATTGGAAATCACTTCTAGTGAAAGGGACGATGCTGTTCTTTTTCCAATTATATAATACACTCACATATAATGTTTATTGATAAAAACAAGTTGCAAGATTACTTCCATTCTTTGTTCACAGAATAGTTTTGCTTATTAAAAAGATCATTCAGTGAACCAAAAAAATTGTTCATCATGAAAAATCATTTCAAATGATTTTTCAAGTGACAACTCAATCATGACCTTGTTCAATTTTTTAAAGGGAAAAAATTTGGAAACTATTTACCTTGCAAAAGAGTCATTATTATCTCATTAAAGTCATTGATTCTCTCAGGTTTTTGGAAAGTATTTAATTTTTTCTATTTTGGAAAGTATTTTTAAAAGGCATTATTGATAGCTTTAAAAAACAGAGCAAAGGGGCCAGAGAGATGGCTCAGTGGAATAAGTGCTTCCCTGGCAAGCTGAAGGGCCTGAGTTCAATCCCTGGTTCCACAAAAAAGAAAAACAAACCAAACCAAAACAACAACAACAACAACAACAACAACAACAACAACAAAAAGAGCAAAATAAAAACAACAAACTAGCAAATAAACTTTTTATTCTCTCATTTGGATAAGAAAATTGAAATGTTAATATTGCATTGCTTTTGAATGCATAATGTTAGATGTATTACATTATTTTTATAGTCTGCTCTGTATATGTGTGAGGAGAGGCTGTAGGGTGACGCTTTTTGTGTGTGTGTGTATGTGGGTAAGTATATAGTTTTATATCTCATTAAAACCTGATAGTCTAATTTAGCTTGTTTTATTTATGGTATTTGTCTGTCATGAAACCTAGCTGGTAAAATAAATTTTCATTGTCAAAATAACCAAATAGAAAAGGATTGTCCTTTGTTGCAAGGAATTGGGCTTCTTTTGTTTGTTTCTTTGTTTTTGGTACTGGGAATTGAACTCAAGACCTTGTCCTTGTCAGGCAGAAGCTGTGCTTCTGACCTGTATCCCCAGCTGCAGAGCCTGGGCTTTTTTCTCAAATGGGTTGGTACACATTTCTGCGACAGCCATCTCAGTTCTGAATTTTGGATCTAGGGGAGATAGGCACGCAGGCAGGCAGGCAGACAGGGCATAGAGTGTGGTAGGCGGCTTCTTTTAATGAGGAATTAAGACTCTCTGAGTTTACTCTTCTATGCTCATGTTTTTTCAGTGTGTTGCTTTCATTAGCTCTGTGTTATTTCACACTAGGTGGGAAAGTGAAAATGGTGAGGCCATTAGGTTAAAGCTACTCACTCTGTAGACCTTCTGTACTGCCCTAAACTTGCCATGAGGTAGTTTTATTTTTATTCCATTTGCAAAAATTAGGAAACTGGTAACAAACATTTGAATATACATCAGTTGTTTGGAGTGTTTTTACTACCACATTTAAAGAAAATGTGACATCCATCATGAAAAACTCACCATTTGCACAGTTTCTTACCTAGAAGTTCCACTCTTCAGGATATGCCCTAGAGGGTCCATATTAACAAATGTGCAAATGGTTTTTCATAGCCACATTATTTTTAACAGCAAAAAAATAGGGGAGGGGGTTTTAGAGATGGGAGGAGTATCTTAATAGGAAAATGGATTAAATTGCATATAGCCTAATAAAAATGAACTACAGTTATAAATGATAACAGGTGAATATAAAAATAACACCAAAGGTATATTTTACAAGGTGATATAAAGTTGAGATAAAGTAAAGCAGAGTCTCAAAATATGCACATGTACATAGGGATTTTTTAAAATTTATTTTATTGAGAAACAAATAGCAATGAGACAGTTTCAAAACCGATTAGTAGGACAGTTTCAATAATTAATACATTGTGTATTGCCTTCAAAGTGGTTATTCATAGTATAAGATGCAGACATGATATCCTGTCCAAACTCTATTAATACAAATCTTTCTTCTCATTGAATTAAGAGAAAGTAGCTGTATATCTATCCTAACTATTTTGTTTATACAGATATAAAATGGTTGTTCATTTGTATCCCCTTTTTTGTTTAGTTTTGTTAGAGATGGGTATTTCCTTGCCATTTAAATATTATGATAAATTATTATTATTATTATTATTATTATTATTATTATTTTGTGGAACCAGGAATTGAACTCAGGCCCTTGCACTTGCCAGGGAAGTGCTTATTCTACTGAGCCATCACCCTGACCCCATTGCCATTTAAATATTATAGGTGCGTGAATTCAGTAAAATATTTCAATATAGTCCAGTAGTCCATAATACTAGTGGGTTATCCATAGGAGTGGCAATGTTGGAATTTGTGGATTTGAGCCTTTTACAGCTCAGCATATTAATATGGCTTTACTTTTATACCTTATTTTTATACTTTTCTGTGGAATGGTTAAGACCAAGATAAAGCAAGACCTAGGTAACAAGAAATGTAGCTTTTGTATCTGATAAGGTCAGTCAAATCCCCTCAGGATTTATCCTGAAACTCTGTAGAGCAGTTTGTAGCTCCTTTGTGGGTGTCAGCCTTGTGGATGAATCATGGCCATTGCTTGACCAATTTGCTCTCTGTGAAAGCCTGAGAGAATGTTTTCTCTCCATGTGACTCTCCTTAGGCACACTCTACATCATCGATCACTTTCCTCTGTGGCTCCATAATCTCCCTGATCAGTAAATTTGGGACTCCACTGAGTTATAGGATGTTATGGTACAGGTTCGTTTATGTTCTGAGTCCTCACTGACCTTGAAAGGCTAGGACCAAAATTTTGGCTGTCCTTGCAGCCCTTCTTCTCTAATTTTTTATCTTCAAACTTAAGTTTTTAACCTTCCACAGGAGAAGCTTAATGATATTATTACCCTATAAAATAGGCAGTTGAGCATGGATATTTTCTATTTACCAAAAAATTTATTACAAATGAAATAAGATTGTGATAGACAAGTCACTCAATAGTATTCACATAATTGATTAGCAAAATGAAACACTTGTTATGTCTTTGTGTTATACTATCCATAAACTATTCATGCATCTAATTGCTGGAAACAAAACATTTGTAAAAACAGACTATCTTCAGAACCTGGGAAAGGAAAGGAATGTTTTTAAAATTATACAAAGCACAAAGTCTTGTTTTATTTAAATATTTAATTAGATATACTCTTCTTTGAGCAGTTTCCCTGATTATCCTGTCTGTATTACCATGATTGTTTCCTTTGCCATATTCTTTGTTTTCTAATCGTACTTCTGCATCTAATATTATCTACTATTTATTTTTCATGTCCCCTGAAGTGAAATATTCCCACTCAGGAATCCTTAGATGTATTTACTCCAGTTCTCCCAGTTTTACACCTTGGAGTACTTGGAAAGTGTCTCATAAAGTTTAGCTTGACTACACTGAAAAAAATCCATGCATCCAAGTAGACTAGTGGAAGCACTTAGCGAATACTGTCTGGAACTTTAAAAATTAATTAAAAATTTTCCAAATAGAAAAATGCCTGAAAGATATAAACAGATAATCTATAGAAAACCTACAGATCCAGTAAATATGTGAAAGACATTCAGCCTTACAGTTTGGGCTCACGACTAGATGTCCCCAAAGCTGTGTGGGTTTGTACATAGTTGGTGCCTTTTGGAGGTGGCTCCATCTACGGTGTGTACTTCTGTGATTAAGGGTGTAATGCTAGGAATAAAGATGCTTCACCCGCCTGCGAGTGCTGGAAGACCTGGATGGAACATAAAGGGCAGAAAGCAAGCTTGCTGCTGCTGCTGCTTGCCCTCTGCTGCCTTCTGCCTGCTCTGCAATGCCCTGTGCCGGACCACCCTGCCTTGGAGCCAGTATTATGGACTGAATCTTCCACAAACTGGGAGCCAAGCTAAGCTTTTTCACTTTAACTTTGGGTATTGAGTATTTTGTCCCAGCAACCACAAAAAGATAGTCACTAACCAAAGGGGAATTTAAGTTCAAATTGCAATTAAATCTAGGTTGGCAAACATGGAACCTTTTGGTGAAAATCAAATTAGTACAATTACTTTGGAGACCAAATTATCTTAATCTCAAAATTGATTCTGACTCAGTTGTTTCTTATTCTGGCATAAATCTTATTGAAATTTTAGCATACTTGTGAAGATAAGTCAGAAAATAGTGTTCTGTGTGGCCTAGATTATAAATCATGCCTGAAACTGGAAAAAACTGAAAACCTGTAGTCCTAAAAATCTGAAACATTGGTAGATTTGTGTATTGAAATGCTGTAGAGTAGTTAGAATGAATTAACTATTGCAAAAGGAAGTTACAGAACAAGTCTCAAAAACATGACCTTGAT
The DNA here is from genome assembly GCF_000260255.1 of Octodon degus. NCBI lineage: Eukaryota > Metazoa > Chordata > Mammalia > Rodentia > Octodontidae > Octodon > Octodon degus. The sequence goes on from NW_004524703.1 coordinate 6,889,301, forward strand.
CAAAATAAAATAACCCTAAGAAAAGTGAGATACCAAAAAGAGTAAAATGCTGAGTAAATTTTCAGAAAATGAATTGTAACTTTAAACATTATTTATAGAACCAAATATGTGTTGGCCTCATGTAAACAGCGTGCCTACTGTTCTTCACAGAACTGGAGAAGACAATCCTAAAATTCATTTGGAAACAGATGAGAGCCAGAATATCAAAATAATGCCTGCGTAAAAAGAGCAAAGCAGAAGGTGTCACGGTTGCAGATGTAAAGTTATATTATAAGGCTACAGTGATAAAAACAGCATGATACTGGCATAAAACAGATCTGAAGATTAATGAACAAAATAGAAGATGCAGAAACAACTTTAGGCACATTCACTTTTTTGATCTTTAACAAAGGGGCCAAAATATGTACACTGAAGCAAAGATAGCCTCTTTAATAAATGGCGTTAGGAAAACTGGCTATTCACGTGCAAAAGATTAAATCCAGACCTGTAACTCTCACCATGTACAAAACTAAAATAAAAATGGATCAAAGAACTGAATGTTAAACATTTAACCTGTTAAAAGATAAAATAGATGAAACTCATGAAGACATAGGTATAAGCAAGGATTCTGGACAGAATCCAAATTGCATGGGAAATAGTGCCAAAAATCAATAGACGAGATTATATCAAGTTAAAAATTTTCTTTACAGAAAAGGATACAACTAACAGGCTGAAAAGACAACTCACAGAATGGGAACAAATTTTTGTTAGCCCTTCCTTAGAGGACTCATGCCTAGAATATAGAAATAATTAAAAAATATTAGCTGACCCAAAATAAAAGATCCAATCCAAAAATAGGTAGGTGAATGAAAAGACACTTAAAAGAAAAAGTACAAATGGACCATAAATACATGAAGATGCCCAATATTTCTGGTCATTACTGAGATTCCATCCTACCCCAGAAAGAATGGGGTAATCCAGTAGTAGCAAATGCTGGAGAGGGTACTGGGATAAAAGGAGTGTTTCTACATTATTGGTAGCAATGTATACCAATATAGCCACAATGAAAATCAGTATGGAGATTCCTCTAACAACCCTAGCTAGAAATTCCACTTGGCTAAGCTATTCCTCTTTTAAGTAGTTTCCTGAAATCTAAAGTCATTGTAGTACAGTGATGCGTACATACTCAGGCTTATGACAGCTAAACTCATACTACCTAACTCTTGGAAGCAGCCAATATGTCCATCAACAGATGAATGGATGAAAAATATATGGTATCTATAATGGAATACTATTATTCTACAATAAAGAAAGATAAGTCATTTGTTGGAAAATGAATGATCTTTAGGATCATACTTTAAGTGAAATCAGACATGCAAACTAAAATATCATTTTTCTTTTATATGAGAAACTCAAATTGTAAAGAGCAAATTGAAAGATAAGAGATAGGAAGATTATTCATATGGGAAGGGGATCAGGAGACAGAGGGAGGCCTAAGAAAAGGGGTGACTGAAGGGATTGATCCTGTTATGCCTAGTATTTCACTTTTGGCATGTAACAGTAGAGCATAATTTTTTTTCCTCTTCAAATACTTCTTCCCTGAATTTTTCTAGTTACATTTATGAACTCCTTATAAAAAACTAAAACACTGGCAACTTTGGCATAAGTGATTTAAGATGTGTTATGTAGACATACAACTCCATACAAGAAATGTACACAGTATGTACTGCAAACACAGCATTTAAATATGGAAATCAAAAGCAGTAAAAAATAAAAAAGCATTTCAAAAATCAGGAGAAGAAACAAGCAACAACAAAAACAACGTGTTATCTGTTTTTAAGTTCACTGATTTCCCAACATTTTTTGTAAAATTAAGCCTTTTGGCCTATTACGTGGCTAGGTTTACTCTATGAATAAGGAATAAACAAGCTCCTGAGAAGGAATCCACCTGAGGAGCAGATGGTATCTTCAGGTCACTTGTGTATCTTAGTGTGTTTTTGTTTGTCAGACTTCCTGTAATTTTAAATGGGCTCTTTGAAATGAATGATTGGGTAGAAGCTCATGGTGCACCCATAAGTACGCTGCTTGACTAAGTGGTAGAACACTTGCTTCGTGTGCGTGATGCCCTGGGTTTGATCCCCAGCACCACAAAAACAAAATAACATTATTTCTATATGTATTTGTTAAATTTCACTGGCTGCAAATTTATAAATGTGCTTTTATGTAATTTAAAAAAAATTTGGGGGGCCATGGAGATAGCTCAGTACAGTAAGTTCTTGCCTGGCAAGCCCAAGGGCCTGAGTTCAATCTCCGGTTCCACCAAAAAAAAAAAAAAAAAAAAAAAAAAAAAAAAAAATCATTTGATTGAAATTAGTTTCAGGTTTAAACCCAGTGGGCCTTACAGCCAGAGCATAGACTGGTGGTGGGAATTTAATTATCCCACCATCTGAATTTAGTTCAGATTCAAATAAATTGATGTTTCCCATCGCCTTTAGCTCTTGATTCTAACATCTTAAAATGATCTTTCTAGGGCTGGCCACATAGCTCAGCGGATTAAAGTGCCTGCTTAGGCAGACACAGGGGTCGGGAGTTTGCTCCCCGGGCTGGCCATGCTGGCCCTGCCCCTGGGGCGCACTGAGATGGCAGTGATTCAGACTGGGCGAGGTGGCGTGTGCCTGTAATCCCAGCACTTGGGAGGCTGTAAACAGGAGGATCACTACTAATCCGATCTACACAGTGAGACCCCTGTACACCCTGTACACCCTGTCCTTAAAAAAAAAAGAAAGAAAGAAAGAAAGAAAAGAAGATCTTCCTGAACTTTCATAAAACTGCACCTTACATTGTACTTCTTGCCTCCCTTTGGCATTTTATTCTGCTTTATCGCGCCTAAATCTTCCTACATGCTACTTTTACAGGTTTATTTTGTTTTCTCCAAGATTCCCCATAAGGACATATTTTCTGTGAAGATGCACATGTTTGTGTCCTCATTATTCTGTGATGCATCATTAGTTCTTTAAATAGGAGCTGAGAACATTTTCCTGCAGAATGAGTGTTGGTTGGTGAATTTGACTGTGGGGTACACATGTTCTAGAAATTCACCTGAAGTGTGTGACTGTTCCTCTTTGGTTGTTCCCATTTCAGTGGGCTGTTGTGGGCTGACCTGTCTGTGTTTACCTGTGCTGGCATATCAGAGAGGGGTACATGCTATTCCAACTGACCTAGGAACAGGAATTCCCATGTGGAGCTCACCTCCCCTTTGCTGGTCACTGCTCATCCCTCTGGGGAATTTCTTTGGGGCGTTCTGGAATCTTCACAGCACTTGAGCAGCATGGAGATTTCAGAGCATTGGTAGAGGAAGGAGGGGTTGCTCAGCCCTATATTCTAGACTTGGTTTTCTCCCCCACAATCTCATTTGTTCTCCTGAGACATCTGTTCACCTGAGCTGTATTGCACAAGGACCTTGGGGTATGAAGTGATAAGACCTGCCCATATTCCTGCCCATAATCTGAAAATCAGGACAGAAATACACCTTGCCTCTGCAAGGATCTATCTGGTCCCTACCAAGGGAGGAGCTATTTGATTTCCTCTGACTCTCCCTACCTGTAGACCCTGCCACCTCTAGCCTGTCTCAAATTGGCTGGCTGCCCTTCCTTTTCATCCCAGGACACAAAGTCTTTGCTTTTGGGAGTGAAGAAACAAAGTTTTTACAGTCATCAGGCCCTCTTCCTAAAGACTGTTGTCTGCATTGGATTTACAAAGCTCTTTTAAAACCCCAAAGCTAAAGTTAGCTTTTGTGGAGTCTTGCAATTCCCCTCTTGTAGAGCCAGTAAGTGCTTCGTGGTCTTGCTTCAGGCATCTGAAGTGTGGGGCAGAGCTATAAAGTAAAAAGGGACAGGGGTAGGGGCACAGGACACATTGCTATATTCGGTGTTTATCTGAAAACAAAAAGAAGTAAAATAGAAGAAACATATCTCATGTTCCCCATTTTAATTTCTGTTTCAGAATTAATTTTCTGTATTTGTTTTCTGCAGAATGGTTTTTGAATATTTTCTATACTCTTCTTGCAAAAAAAAATCTGAGCTCAGTATTCATTTCTTGTAGATGTGCTTCCAGCAAAACTTGTTCTCAATAGCTCTGGTGTGCAGTCGTCTGAGGTTTTCTCATTTGTTCCAAGACACTTGAAGGGTTGCTTTGGTATTGAAATTTACAGTTAACACTGACTGAACTTGGACATCATCTTTCCATGTTTACTGCGCACCTTCCACAACATAATGATTTCCAAGCTTCATTTAACTTGATTCATACTAAGCAAGCAAGCGTGGGAGGTGAGGGGGGCTGGGAAAGAAGGGAAGGCTTGCTTCTTAATGTTTCTGGTGTGCTGCCACGGTTTTGTTCCATCACTTTAATTGGCTCTTTGGTGGAATTATACCGAGGGCTTTTTCAAAGGCTCATTTACAATAACTGCTTAGGAGGAACGTGGGTCAGCAGAGAAGGAAGTACCTAACCGACCTGCTGCCTGATGTGACTGTTCAACTGGACCAGCTGCTATCAATTCCTTGTTTACATCTTTAGTAATTTGGTGTAGATACAACTGGTACTTTGCCAGGGTTTTCTGATTGTTTCTTTTGCTTTTATTCTTTTCTCTAGAGGTATTTTAAAAAAGTATTGTAAGGACACTGAACCCCCGAATTTTTGGCTGATTTATTATTCAAACTGCCATTTTTATTATTTGATATCATTATGTTACTTATCAAAACAAGACTAAAAGCTAATGACTACAAAAGAATTTCCATACTTTGGGGTGTGAATGGATTGAATGCGTTTGTTTCATTCCACATAAATTCCTCAGCAGCTGATGCTGCAAGGTGCTGGCTGACATAGAGACCTGACATGTGAAAGCCAGCACAGATACAGCTGTACTATTAAACAAATGGGTTGAAGGAGAGAGAGACTGAGTGGCTGATTCTGGCAGTATTCCCCAGGTGCTCAAGAAAGGTAGACTGCTATTCGTGGTTGTCTTTAATAGGAGCTGTAATTATTTTGTATGAATATATTTAATAACCATATGAATTTCTTCTATATACAGAATTTTACTTACTGAGCCATCTCTCCTTTGTTTCTTTTAAGTGACTATAAATCAATCTAAAATTTTGTTTGAAACTATTTAGTCGTCAAGAGCCATATCAATCACATTTTTATTGTTCATTTTCAAGCACAATAAGATAATCACATTAGCAGTTGTTAGGCCTTTCTGTGCCTTATTACATGATAGTCATAAGATGAAATTGACTTATCTCCCAAAGTACATTTATTTTCTTTTTAAAAGATCATTTTTCTTATAGTGATTTTGTTCTTAGCTCCTTTGTTAAGATATTCTACAAATGAAAAAATGGCCTTATAAATCACTGTTCATACCATTAATTTATATTAGTGAAATATTTATTACATTAGCAGTTTCATGAAATGCAGTTGGGTGAATTTCAAAGATATTTGCTCTGAGGCTATACACATTGAAGTACAACAGACATGGAAAAAAAAAAGATTCTAGGAAAAGTGGTAGTAACTTTAACTTGGATTGGATATTAGATGTTTAAAGGAAGTATTTTATTTTATCTCAGTTTATTTTTTGTGGTACCAGGGATCAAACTCAGGACCTTGTGCTTGCCAGCCAAGCACTTATTCCACTGAACTATCTTCCCCAGACTAAAGGAGACATTTTAAGCTTCATTTTTTCTTAAGTTACTGAAAATCAGCTTAGAAATGAGTATGAATATATTGTTGTCCTACTTGAAACCAACAAAGGTAAATACATCTCCATGCATTTCCACTAGGATGAAAGGTTAAAACAACTTGGAAGCAACTCTGCCCAGGAAGAAGAAGACTTAGGAAACAAAGGAATATGTTATGTCAGTATTACACAGCTTCACGTGTTAATAGAACTTGCCTATATTTTTTACTTGGAAGAACTTCCATTCCTCCATGGCTCAGAGATACCTTCTTGGTCCAAAAGAAACTGCTTGAAAGCCTCTTATTAGAATTGGTTGCCGGTGGGATCCTTCCTGTTTGATGGTGCCCTACAGAAGCATCAGGTGTATTCAATAATTTATAGATTAATATCTGTCTTGATCATTTGAGTGTCCCCTGTGACATTGGGTGGCATTAAGGCTCTGGAGAGTCAGAGAACTAAGAAGAGGGAGAGAGAGAGAGAGAGAGAGAGAGAGAGAGAGAGAGAGAGAGAGAGAGAGAGAGAGAGAGAGAGAGAGTATGCGCGTGCGTGCACTCATACTCCTGCGTGCTGGGTCATGGTGAGTCAGTAAAGGGAATTGGAGCGGGTGGGGAAGGCAAAAACGGGGTTCTGTGTCACCCTGGGAAAGCAACTCCTGGGAACTGTATGACACTTGGGAATTAGACTGTGCCAGTATGAGTGTGTTGGGAGCTCCTTCTTGTAGAAAATATTGGAACAAGAACTTGTATAGGTGCTTGTCCTTACAATTTGCAGCTTCATTTGTATGCGTAAACATCAGAATTCTATCACATACAGTGACTTGTAAGAGCAGCTAACGTGGCTTCTTTATGCAAAAAAAGGAAAGAATATTGTTAATTACCCTTAACGTACAGGATACTAATTTAAGACTGAAAAAACTACCATATATGCTATATAATAGTGTAAGTTGAATGCAGTAATACCATAATTAGTGATAATTATGGCTAGAACAATCTAATCCACTTAAAGCAGAATTTTACTGTGATTTTTGCTTATAGATAAGTTATTTATAAAATGTAAGACTCTTAATACTGAAATAGGAGAGTTAAGGTACAGGGAGCTTTATTCAACTTCAAAGTTAACCAGCACTGCAATGCAGTGGTTCATTGAACATGTCTATTGAATGCCTGTGGTATGCTAGGGACCACCTTAGGTTCCTGGATGCTTAAGTGAACTGAACAAACCTGCTATTCTCAAGGAGCTGCCCTTATAATGATCATTTACAGGTTTATCTTATATTTTTTTGGTCTTTTTGAGGTAGGGTTCTAGTATGTAGTTCAGGCTGGCCTTGAACTCACTTTATAGCCTAGGCTGGCCTTGAATTCACAGCAATCCTCCTGCTTTACCCGGTGCTGGGATTACAGATGTAAACCATTACACAGGATTGCAGTTTTTTTTTTTTAAATTAACTAATTTATTTATTTTTATGTATTCGGTGCAGGGTCTCACTACACAAATCAGATTCCTAGTGATTCTCCTGTTTTCAGCCTCCTCAGCACTGGGGTTACAGTTGTGTGCCACCACGCCTAGACTCAGTCACAGGCTCAGTGCACACAGGGGTGGGGCCAGTGCTGCATGTGGTGCCGGGATGGAACTCCAGTCCCTGCAATCACCTAACCAGGTGCTTAGTCCATTGAGCTATCTTGCCCACCCTTCAGTTTTATTTTAAGGGGCATTTTTCTACATGTTCTGCAATTAATTTTGTAAATTAGCATTATTTTCTAGTGTTTATTTTCACAAAAGGACAGTCTTTACATATTTCTAGTAACCTGACAAAATCCATTTCTTCAAAAATCATGTTTCGAATGGCTGACTGCTGGGAACTATTTTGGACAGTTACAAAAAATGGAACAAAACAGATCAAGGTATAGTCAAGTACTGGTAATAAACCAGATTAAAATCAGAAGCAATTGTGATCTGGGCCTTGTGCGATTCTCAGGAGTGAAGTTGGGTGCTGTGTGTCTGTGGGGAACAGAGCATACTCTTGTCCTTATGTATGTGTTGGTGAAAAATTCTGTAGTTTCAATTTTGCATTTCTTGCCAAAGAGTAGAACCTGAGATGAATTGTTCTAAGACATTCTCTCTCAGTCACAGTTGCAAGTGGCCTTTGGCCTAATTTCCTTGAACTCCAGGGAAATAAATAAATAAATAAATAAATAAATAACTGGCATTACATTTTAGGTGATTTCATAGCTGAGATTTTCTTTCCTTTGTAGCTTCTGTTATTTAGAGATTATGATAGGGAAATAAATTGCAAATACATTAGAATTCCCCAGTAGAATAAAGAACAGTATTTGAAAGGCTACACTGATTTATGAAGCAAATATACATTAATATAACCTTTAAAATTTGAAGAAAAATACAAGTACTTTGCAGGAAGAGAAAACCATCCCATGTTTTAATAGATGAGTAGTATTTTGCTTTAGACTATAAAAATCTCAACTATAAGGAGCAAGTTCTTTGCATCTTTGCAAAGGAAAACTAAGTAGTCATATCTGGTTTATTGTATGAAAATAACAGCCTAAAAGTTGCATAGCTTTTCTTCTTTCCAGTTATGAAATGAAGTAAAAGAGACTCAGGCTTGCTGAATGGTGCTTTGTCACTGGTCACCACTGTGGTTTGTGGAACTTTTGGACGTAGGTAGGACTATGACAAGATTGTCCTAAGATTTTTATGAAAAGATCCATTATGAGCTTTTTTATCATTGCTTTGCAGTTACCAGCTGACAAGTGGATACAAACCTGCCCCAATGGACCTGAGTTTTATAAAACTCACCCCTGCACAGGAAGCAATGGTGGACAGGCTGGCTGAAAATGCTCACAATGTGTGGGCCCGGGATCGGATCCGGCAGGGTTGGACTTATGGCATTCAGCAGGTATGTGACCTAAGATTCACTTAAATGGGAAGTAGAGTAATACCAGCTGGAAAGATTAAATTATGACTATTTCAAAGCTCATGTAGATATTAATTTACTTGCACATATGCACAAAAGCACCTGCGTAGCCTTACACTCTAGAAATTAGATCACCTTACTTTGGATTCTAGCATCCAAAACACCAAGCAGGTGCATGATGAGTCATGCTCCAATCTGGATTTGTAACATGGGTTTGTGGCATTTTCCTCTTTGCAGTTATATTGTACTAGGGACCTTTCCAAAGATATGAAAAGAGTGAAGCAAAATGATAAAGAAAAAATAGATCCAGAATTTCTTATTCATGACCCCTTGGGCCACATGAATATCAGAATTCATACTTTTTTCAGGGTAGAGATTTTCCAAGTGTTAATTTCAGTATGTTACTTGATCTACAGCACCTTCAGTAGAGCAGCAGAGTGAATTACTGTTCTTTCAGCACAACACAAGCACAGTAATACCCAGGAGGATAAAGAGATGGTATTAGTTCAGTTTAGGCTTTATCATGGAATGAGTTTTTGTTAAATTTAGGAAGAAGGAATTTTCCAGGATTTCAAAATTGGGCATCAGTGGAAACTGAAAATGTTGCTGCAGCATCTCAGTGAGCTAATGGAAGGAGGAATTTCCCAAGTGAGCACACTGTAAAGACTTCTAGGTGCTGACACATCTTTTCTAGCCCCTAAAAATAAGTTCTGTACCTCCTCCAAAATTAGGCGTCTTTTTCCCTGTTCTCACTTTTTGTCTGCAACCTATCAGTCTCATTTTATAATTGGAGCCTCTTGTACAATTGATTAAGTCATTTAAATATTCTTGGTATTACCAAGTTTTAACCATGGATGGAGTCAACCTTCGGGGCTATTGGAGAGACATACAATGACCATCAATAATACATTGGGTTTTCTCTAAAGAAAAGAAAGTGGCCTGTTGATTCACCATCACTGAGGGATGGCCGGTACTAATTTGACTCCTCTAATAACAAATGCTCCTCAGCAAATTGTATAGGAAATTGTAGCTGTGTCAGCCCAATACCTGAGACCAGGGCATTGGGAAGATGGTTAGAGATCAACAAACATGGATTTTGTTATTGTTTTTAGTCTCTTGTGTAGAATGCCTGTTTTAAATTGATGCACTTATTTATTTCCTTAAATCTTTCATATTGATGGTGTTTTGGTAGCTTCTGGATCTGAGGATGACAAGGGGAATGTGGAAGGGGCAGCCTCTCACCTCAGAGCCTTTAAACTTTGATGTATCCGATAGCTGCTTTATTTTCTATAGCCATTGGCATTGTTTTGATGGTTGCATACCTTTTTTTCCTTTAGGATGTCAAGAACAGAAGAAACCCTCGCCTAGTTCCCTATACCCTTCTAGATGATCGAACCAAGAAATCAAACAAGGACAGCTTGCGTGAGGCAGTACGCACGCTGCTGGGGTATGGCTACCATCTGGAGGCCCCAGACCAAGACCATGGTACTTGCTTTGCTCTGTTCCTTTTGGTGTATTGCAAAATCAGGTGCTGATTCTTCAAAGTCAAAAGAATACAAGGAAAGGATCAGATAGGGTCTTCTAGTCCAACTGTATATTTAGGCCACTGGCTGGTAGTGGATTTAGTTCCCTGAAAATGAGATTAGACCCATCTGTCAGTGGGGTGCACACACTGACCTTTAGGGGAGGTGAAAGACTTAACTTTGCAGACAGTCTGTGATGACCCCTCCAATGATATTGGCTTCCTCCCTTACCTTGCCAGTGCCCCTCCAGAAGAGCTGATTTCAGTGGGAGCTACTGTTTTACAAAAAATCTCCTCTTCATATTCATTTGTATCAATAATATTTAATTCATGCTGTTTTTACTTAATGAAGTGTTTTAGTCACTTTTCTCTCATTGCTCAGACAAAATACCTTACACTCAAAAGAGTTAAGGTTTATTTAGCTCATAGTTTGTAGAGGTGTCAGGCCATCATTGGCTGGCTCCAAGGAAGCGTGGCTCAGCAAAGGTGCACAGCCATGGCAGGCAGAACACAGCAAAGCAACAAGAAAGAAGAGACAAGGCTCTTTATGTCCCTTATATTTATGCAGGCTACCTGCCTTAGGGCGGGTGTAGCATTCACACACTTAATCCTGGCACTGGACCTTGAATTAATCACAAACTCTAGATTCAGTTGCCTCCAGAAAAGCCCTGTGATCACACGAGGCTTTGGGGAGACATCTAGGCATAAACCATAACAGGAAGACACACTACAATAGATAATAAATATTTCTTGAGTTAAACGTTGGTTTTTTCCTTTGGTGGGACTGGAAATAAAACCGAAGGCTTCACACATGGTAAGGAAGTCCTCTACCACTATGCCGTGTCCAAGCCTATAAGATAGTGGATTTTAAAGGTAGTGTAAGAACATATTTCTTTTAAATAATATTAATATGATTTAACAGAGTTGACTCTTTGGCCCTTTCTCATGCATTTTTATTTTATTATTCATATCCATATTTTAGTACAGGCAAAAATGAAACAACAATTTTGTGTTGTATTATAGTATCTACATTTTTTTCAAGGAATTAAAAAAAAAAAAAAAAACTGTTCCAGATATCTTCTGACTAATATTTTCAGTGCGGTATCTATGCATAAGAATCAATTGAGATCTAACATAAGGATAATAAAATAAAATAATATTTATACAGTCTTGAATAAATACCTTTCATGTGCCACAAGTATGTCTCAGACCTTTGGCACTGCTGGTCACTGCTCCAAGAAACGCTGTAAGAACAGTATGTGTATTATGCTCATTTGACAGTGAAGAAAACTGAGATCCAGGGACTTCTATGTCTTTGCAGTGGCTCAACGTTGGTTGCGAGGCTCTGACCCTGGGCATTCTTGAAGATTTTAGGTTTTGAGTTGATTAAGTTTGTACTCAGAGAGACCTTAGTAGTTACTGGATGCTTATATTTGCTTCAGGTAAAATTAAGTATCCGTTTGAGAAGAGTAACATTCATAACCATAATATAACTTTCTGTTTTCCTTGCAGCTAGTATATATGGGCAATACCCCTTTGGCACTAAGGTTTGAACTTAGATCTTTGGCACTGAACCACTTCCCCAGTCTTTAAAACTTTTTGTCTAGAGCAGAGGCTTCCTAAGTTTCCTAGGCTGTGTTTGAAATTATTATCCTCCCTGCCGTAGCCTCTCAGAGTGCTAGGATTGCAGGCTGATGCCACTGTAGCTGGCTAGTGGCACACTTTTATGAACAGGTGCTGTTAGGTACACACAAGATGCTAAAGAAGATCCGTGTCTCAAAGATTTATGGACTGTATCACCACCATCTAAGAAGTAAACAGGAAAAGGCTTTGAGACCATAAAACACAATTTTAAGAAAGAGCATTACAACAGCCTCCTGTAGAATATATATGCAAAGCTGATGGATTCTGTGTCTGATTATAATTTATGTATGGTAGAGTGCACAGATCTTAAATGTTGTTTGGTGAGCTTTGACAGTTTTATGCACAAAAGTAATTTCAACCAGACCTGTATGTCCAACATGTTTTTACTCCAGAAAGTTTCCTTGTAGCCTCCACAGAGTGATTATTTTCTAAATTCTATCATGAAATAGTTTTATCTCTTTTTGTGGCTTGTATAAATGTAATCACTATACTATGAATTTTTGCATGTGACTTCTTTTGTTGAATGTAGTATTTTTAGGAACATATACGTTTCTGTAAGTGTGACAAGAGTTACAGCTCGGTGGTGCTGCTTTATAGTGTCACACTACACTTCGTTATCTATCTCCTCCTGTGGAAGATTTAGGTGGTTCCTAGATTCTTGGCATTATGAACAATCTGTTATGAACATTTATATACAGAATCTCTGTGTGGATTGGCTCTTTCAAGTCTCTTAGAGTACATTCTCTGGAGTATAATTGCTGGATGATATTTATGTGTTTGTATTTAAATCCTTTCAATTCTGAGAAATCTTTCCTGATACAAGAAAACAATGATTTTTCCCAGAGATTTATTATTTTAGGTTTTATGTGGAGGTTCATGATTCAGTTTGAATTAATTTTCATCGTGATATAAGTTTAAGGCCAAAACTCTTATTTTTTTTCCACATAGGACTAGAAATTGAACCCAGGACCTTTGCACTGAGCTACATCTCCAGCCCATAAAATTATAAAGACAGGATCTTGCTATATTATTAAATTGCCCAGGCTGGGCTTGAAATTGCTATCCTTCTGCCTCTGATTCCCTGTGCTGGGATTACAGGCATGTACCATTTAGGGAAGCTAAACTTCAGTTTTTGTACAGATAGATGTTCAGCTGTCTTGAGACCACTTGTTGGGACTTTGCTCTTTCCAAATTATATTATCCTGCCATCTTTGTGAAAGTCTGCTGAGCACATGTAAGTCGGTGCGTGTCTGGACTAACTGTTCTATTCCACTGTCTGTGATGTAGCTTATATCTTCCTGTCTTTACCTTGATCAACTTATATCTTAAAATGTAGAGGGTAAGGCTTTCAGCTTCTTTATAAAGGATCCCTTTACTCTTATTTTCCCTTTGCATTTCTAACTACACTGTATATTCAACTTTATGATGGAATTACATTTGAGTTTATAGATTAACTTTAGAATTGATGTTTTAACAATATTCTGTTCAAAGTGACAAATGCCTATAATGCCAGCACTCAGGATGCTGAGGCAAGAGGATTGCCACAAGTTTGAGTCCAGCTTGAACTACATAGTGAATTGAAGGCCTGCATGAATTGTATTGTGAGACTGTCTCAAAATTCTAACCAAAGAAACACAAAACCCAGTATTTAGTCTACTAACTCATGAGTATGATCACCCTTCTTTTCATTTTGACCATGTTTTGTTTATTTCAACATTATTTGTAATTTTTAGGATAGAGGCTTTACATATTTTTGCTATATTTATTT
>NW_004524703.1:6903083-6904943 GCF_000260255.1 Octodon degus
TTTTTGGCAGAACTGGGGACTGAACTCAGGCCCTTGTGCTTGCCAGGCAAGCGCTTATTCTACTGAGCCATCTCCCCAGCCCCTAAAAATAATTTTTGAAAATGGATCTCATATTGTTTGATCTGGGTAAACATATAACATTTTTTGTTTATTTATTTATTGGTAAATTCCATAGGATTTCTGTATGCATAACCATGAGAGCAATAAGAAAACAACTTGACTTTTTCTTTTACAACTGCCATGTCTTTCTTTGTTTCCTAACTGGTAAAGAATTCAGAACAATGTTGAATAGAAATACAGTAGTGAGAAAAGCTATCCTACTCTATCTCCACTTTAAAGGAACAAGTCAGAGCTTTCCTCCCAAGTATGTCATCAGCTATAGGGTATGTATCAGTGATGGTGACTTCATAGAGCTTCCTGGGGTAATAAACAGCTGGCTGTGGCATATGTGCGGTAGTTGGCCAACAGCAGTGTGGATGGTCTTTATCACTTTGACAAGATTTTCTTCAGTTCCTAGTGTGTTGGGGTCTTTTATCATGAATTGGATATTGAATTTTGACAAGTGCTTCTACATGCCAGTTATTGAAAATATTATATAGTTCTTTATTTCTCTTGGCATTTTGGATAACATTTGCTTTCAAAATTTAAACCAGATTTTTATTTCCTGTGTAATTCCAGTTACATTATATAATTTCCATTTTTATATAGCTAGCTATGTAAAATTTTCTTCTTGCTAATATTTTGTTTAGAATTCTGTATCTATCTTTATCAAGAAAATTGGTATGCAATTTTATTACAATGTCTTTATCCTTTATCAAATTTTGATATCTGGATAAAGGTGATCTCTTAATAATGATTTTTCCTTGCAATATCTTTTATCAAATTTTGCTATGAGGGTAGAGCTGGCCTCATCATATGTCATAACTATTTCTTCCCCTTAAATTTTCTGAAATAAATTGTTTTGTTTTATATCTTTCTTTCCTTAAATGGGTGATTTTATTCATCATGGGAACAATTGGAATATGAAATTTATTTTTTAAAGAAAAGTATTTGATTATGTTTACCGGTATATTTATTCCATTTCCGTTACCATATTTATTGGGATTTAATTTTTAATGTCTGAGAAATATATGCAGTCATTCTTGGTATTAGTAGTTTTTCATTCCTTTTTGTTTCATCAGTCCTTTTACATATTGATTTATTAATCTTTTCAAGTAGTTAATCTAGATATATGTGCTTGTGAGTAAGCTTTCAAACACTTATTTGTATTTCCACTTCACTTATCATTTTGAGTAAACTCTCAAGATTCTGAATAATGATGTGCCTCTTCAAGAAGCCACTGTCATGTGGCAACCTAAGCATCAACGGAGAGTCAGTCTTATGCCATAGTGTTAAGAGAGTCTGGATTTTTAGCATCCTTTGAAATGACCTGTTGTATGTGCTGGTGAGTGGGATGACATTCTCTGGAATATCATCTAGTAACACATTTGAAATTCTCTTCATTTCCATGTTATTGTAATACATAGATGCTGAGCATACACTGCAGGTAGTTCTGGGGATTCAGGTGGGTAGCTGAATGTACCTGCATTTGACTGTCATGTAATTTCTGTTTCAAGATTAATTTAAGTTCATTAATTCTTTTTTTTTATTGGCTGAAACCTGTATTGAGCTTCTTCAATGAAGTCATTTTTTAAATTTATTTTTAAAATCTTTTAATTTTTATTAATTTCATTGAGAAAGAAATAGCAGTGAGACAGTTTCAAAACAGATTAGTAAAACAGTTCCAATAATTAATACATTGCATATTGTTGTCTTCATAGTAGCTATTCAGAGTACAAGATGCAGACCTGTTATCTTGTC
>NW_004524703.1:6905108-6914094 GCF_000260255.1 Octodon degus
ATTGCCATTCAAATATTGTAGGTGCATGAATTCCCCAAAATAATCCAATGTAGTCCAATAGTCTATAATAGTAGTGTGTTATCCATGGTACTGGCAATGACAGAAGTTATTGACTTGAACCTTTTACAGCTCAGCATATTAGTATGGCTTTACTTTTTATACCTCGTGTTTGTACTTTTCTGCTAGATGGTTAAGACCAAGATAAAGCAAGACCTGTATTTATTTTTTTCACATTCTATAGGGATTTAAAGCTTATTGTATCAACAATTGTTGGAAAATACTTGTTCCATGTTATGTCTAAGGCGTTTGATATTCAGCCAAATAGTGATGTTAAGCTCAAATGCCTATGTTATATGGTAATAATATCATTAAGCTTCTCTTCTGGAGGGTTAACAACTTAAGTTTGCAAATCAAAAAATTAGGGAAAAAGAAGGGCTACAAGGATAGCCAATATTTTGACCTAGCCCTTCAAGTTCAGTGAGGACTCAGGACATACGAGAACTTGTACTGCAACATCCTGTAACTCAGTGGTGTCCCAAATTTTCTGATCAACGAGAATATGGGGCCACAGAGGACAGTGATCAATGATGTAGAGTGGGCCTAAGAAGAATCACCTGGAGAGAAAACACTCTTTCAGGCTTTCACAGAGAGTAAATTGATCAAGTAATGGCCGTGACTCATCCACATGGCTGACACTGACAAAGGATCTACAAGCTGCTGTACATGGTTTCAGGGTAAATCCTGAGGGGATTTGGCTGACCTTGTCAGATACAAAGTTCCATTTTTTTGTCAATGAAGTCTTAATTTCAGTGATTATCTCTTCAACTCAGAACTTGATTTGGTTCCTTTTTTATAATTTCTTTCTTGAGTCTCTCTGCCTGATAAGGAATCAGTCTCATGCTTTTTCACTTATTTACATATTTCCCTTTAGTTCTTTGAACATATTTAAAATAGTTTAATACTTTTATCTAAATCTTATCCTTAGGGATAATTTGCCTTGACTGCTCCCACCCTAACCCGTCTTCACGGGACATACTGTCTTGTTTCTTTTCATGTCTCATAATATTGTGTTGAAAACTGGAATTGAAAGTTTTATTGTAAAGCGAAAAACAATAATACAGAATTTCAAAACAAGATGATAGGAAATTAACAATGATTATTAAATTGCATATTGTTATCTTCAAATTAGTTGCTCAGATTACCAGATACAGGCATGTAAAATTCATCGAACAATATAAGCACTAACTTTTCCTTTCAATGAATTAATAGAAATTAGTAGTACAATTATCTTGGCTATATTGTATGTGTGCATGCATATATATATACATATATATATATATATATGAATCTTCAGAAGATTTATGAATCTTGCAACTAATTGGAATGATTCTCACGCTGACGAACTATATATACTGACACCTGTGAACTAAGCAACTGCACTGAAGATGGCAATTTGTAATAGTAGGTTCATGCTTGGAGTGCCTGTCATTCTGATCTTCTGAATACGGGCTGCTTGTCATGACATGCCAGTTGCTGCCATGCTGTCTCTTGGGTAGATGATTGTTCAAAAAGAAAGGGGTGGTGAATGAAGGCAGGAGACAGGAAAAGGAATGTTGTGGGACTGTCCTGCTACAAGGTTGTATATGATTAGATTTCTGGACTTACTTGTAAACATAAGAATTATATAATTCTTTATGCCTATTTTTAAAATATATTTTAATTTTTTAAATGTTTTTTCATTATATATATATATATAATGTAAAATTTTGTTTCCCATTTTTCTCCTTTTCCCAATCCCAGGAGTTTTAAATAAATTATTCTTGTTGTTTACTTAGTGATTTGTTTAGCTTTGTGGTGTTCATATTGTTGACAGTGTGTGGCCACTGAAGCTGAAGTAGTTGAAGCACTGACTTAGCAGTCAGCCAGGGGTGGGACAGGGACTTCCTTAAATGCCCAAGAATAAGAACTCTATTGTCTCTGCTGAGGCCGGGGTGCACCCACCTTCAGGTCCATGACTCCCCTCCGGGAACCTCCCCTTAGCCTTCACCTATTGCCGTGCAGGGCCTGATGGCCTTTCAGAGGTGCGGGCTGCAGCCTTGTCAGGGCTCTCCTGAGCACTTGCACAGCCAGAGTCGGACCATGTCCCTGTAGATATGTGAGTGTTTGCTCCTGTGCATCTTGCTCCCCAGATGTTTCTTTTAAAATATTTGCTCAGCTGTTATCTCAACTGTTACTATCACCTTAAGGAGTTACAGTGATAAAAAAAAAATTGCCTGTGATATTTTTCAACCAAATGTCTCTATAGAGAAGTGTGTTTTCATTGGGCGAGGCCTAAGTCATTTGGAATGCAGTCTAGTCTCACAAGTAGGATTTTCCAAGGAAGCACCAACAGGGTAAAATCACAACAGTTATCCGGGTCTAGGCATTGGGGGCACTCCGACCCTCTGCTGCCCATGGAGCCAGGGAAAGGAGGAGGGAGGGGACATGTCAGAGTAGCGGAAGACTTCAATCTCCAGCCTGCGGTAATGACGCCGCCCCTGGGGCACGCTGAGTATGGGCCATTTTTGTTAAATAAATATTCCTGCTTTTAGTTACTTTTCAGGGCTCTGGAAAGGTTGAAGAGGATCAATGTTGATAGAGTATCCCACTGATTTTATAAGGAAGAAAGTTTCTAGAGGTCCTCATGCTGCTGTTTTCTGCAGATGCTAGTTCTCAACATTGGTGAGAATTAGCTGCTTTGTGGAGTGGAACAGAGAGCAGGCTACAGGTTAGAGACAGCAGAAAACTATGACTCATTCAGCCAGGTAGAAGACAGCAGTTGGTAGGTGCCAGTCTGCTCTGTGTGTGTGTTTTCCAGGAGACTCAGCTGAGCAGAGGTCAGAGTCGAGAATGCAGATAGTGAAGGTGGACAAGAATTGGGGTTCCAGAGCAAGTAGAGAGAAGGGTCATAGGGCCGTATAGTGTGGAACACCCCATAGGTAAGGAAGGAAAGGTCGAACTTCATGAGTTTACTAGTGAATGTGTTTGTATAAGGAAATGAGAAAACTGGGAGGAAAATGGTGATCAGATATTCACATAGTGTCTGGTTTTGAGTATTTAGAGATAGAACTATTGACAGAATTGCACTTCTCTGAAGTTACATGAGAAATGATCAAAGAGGTTAAGTGTTGTGCACCACTGTGCTAGAGGCTCTAACAGCATTTCTATCTAATAGTAGAGATTCATTTGCACTGTTAATTACAGAAGACTGACTAACTCTCCAGTGAGAGAGGAACCAGCCATCATCTGAGTGAGATCATGAATGGAACAGAGTTTCAAGAAGCGGGGATTGATGTCAGGAAGGACATTCCCACGTTAGGCCTCTAATGAAGGCCTATCTCACGTGATGAAGTACTGAAAGAGGAGAGGGAGGTGGTCTGCTCAGGCCAACTGGAGGGTGCAGCTGGGGAGAAAGTAGAGGTGCATGAAGATGGGGGGCTCAGGCAAAATATGGGATAGCTTGGAAAGCAAGCTCTCAGAAATGTAGATATATCTGTACAGGCTGTTCTGGTCACAGGAACTTTTACAGCAGTGGCTTGAGGTGTGAGCCTAGTTTACTGTAGCAATGGCGACTATAGTGGATGTGGGAAGAAAAAGATTGGAGGGGACAGAGATGGAAGGCAGAGAGGAGTCAAAAAGCTTTGGAAAAATTATATTTTTTATGAACAAGGGTTATGGGAATGGAAGTTAAAAGATATGCAAGATTTGATGGTGTAAAACAAAATGAACTTGGTGATCGGTGAAAAGTGTTAATTTGTAACTGTTCTGTTGGTGAAATTTTAAGATGTTAAAAGCATAGAAATTTTGATGTAATTGAATCTAGCCCTATTAATTAGGGCTGCAATTTCTTTCCTCTTTTTCAATAGAGTATCTATTCCAGGGCTAGCCAACTAGCTCAGCGGATTTAAGAGCCAGTTTAGGCAGACCCAGGGACCGGGGCTTCAATCTCCAGCCTGCGGTAATGACGCCGCCCCTGGGGCACGCTGAGACTGCAGTTGAGACTGGGCATGGTGGAACACGTCCGTAATCCCAGCACTTGGGAAGCTGAAAAACAGGAAGGATCACTGCAAGTCTGATCTGTGTAGTGAGACCCTGTAGTCTGTGTACTAAATACATTTAAAAAATGTATGAATTGCCTTATTAAAAATAATATGAGGAATTTGAAAGGATTCTAAATATAGATAAAAGTTTAGAAACTAGCCAGCCTTCCTTAACTGATGATTTTAATACATAAGCAGATATTTACTGCCCTCTAGTGGTAGATATATTTTATATATAAACAACACTAAATGTTCATATATACACCGTGTATATACATGGACCATATAAATATGTAATACATACATTTGTGTATGATACATGCAATTGTTTAATGATATATAAATTTATACAACAACTTGTATTAATACTTAAATGTATACATATATATATAATATAGATAGGTAGATATTTCAGACTATCTGGATCTTTCTAAAATGTTTCTGTGGACTCAGACTTTTATTTTGCATAAGTATTTTTTTTTAAGTATTTAGTGAAGGGTCTACAGTAGATTTGGCTCATAGAGATCCTCCTGTTTTCAGCCTCCCAAGCACTGGAATTACAGGCGCATGCCACCATGCCCAGTCTCATTCACTGTCTCAGCGCCGGGGGTGGGGCCAGCACTGCAGGGCATGCAGGGGATAGAACCTAAGTTGCTGGGCCTGCCTAAGCAGGTACTTTAATGTGCTGAGCTATTTAGCTGGACCTTTGCATCAGTATTTTTGTAGGAACAATTCTGAATTGCTGCTTCTTGCAAGAGAACGGGATGTCAGGCTTCTGAACGAGAACTTCATTGTGGTAACAAGGAAGGAGCAGTGACCACCCGGCACGGGAGCTGCAGCAGATTTAAAAATGGATGATGTTGAAAAAGGCAAGGAAAGTTTTTTACAGAAGTGTGCCCAGTGCCACACTGTTGAGAGAGGAGGCAAGTGCAAGACTGGGTTGAATCTCCATGGTCTCTTTGGGTGGAAGACAGGTCAGGCTGCTGGATTCTCTTACATAGAAGCGAACAAGAATGAAGGTATCACCTAGGGAGCAGATACATTGATGGGGTACTTGGAGAATCCCAAGAAGTACATCCCTGGAACAAAAATAATCTTTGCTGGCATCAAGAAGAAGGGAGAAAGGGCAGACTTAATAGCTCACCTAAAAAGGGCTACCAATGAGAAATAGTCACTGCCTTATTTATTCCAGAACAGACATGACTTATGATTTTTATATGTGTACCATAATTCATTAGATCTCATATACCAGAATTCAGATTGTGAGTGGCTGACAGAATGTTTTTGTTGGATAGTCCTGACTCAAGTAAAATCGGCTTGTAGTTAAATGGGTATCCTGTTGTTGTTTCTTTTTTTTCAAGTGATAGATATATATTTTGATAGTATTCCAGTTCAGTAAATACTATCACTATTTTCCCTTTCTAAATATATGGTTGGACTTCATTAGTAATGTTCCATTTTTCACAAAGATGGAAAATGTCACCTCAAAATTACTGAAGGTTGGTTTTATATTTAGATGTAAATAACTGGTTATGTGAACATATTTAAATACTGGGAGAATCCTTCATTGCCTCAAAGCCAAGCAAGACTCCCCTGTTGCAGCTTGTGTTTATTCGCCTGTGAAAGGGGTGGTTGAAGACGAGAAAGCTGTGTCTGTAATTTTGGTCCTGACTGTGCCAATTGAAGTAGAATTCCCTACATCTGAAGAGTGGTGCCTTTTACTTACTGCAAAGCATTCTAGTGTTGTTTATGTAGAATGCCAAATAAAGCATATTTAACATTTCTCACATGTTATAGTTGATCTGTGAGTTCAGGTCCTCTTGAGAGTTAGCATGATGTAGCAGCAAGTTAGACTTCCCTTTTGGATTCCTTAGGTCCCACGGAGTTACTATTCAGGGTAGTATTTAAAATTATTTAAACCACAAGGCTTAAACTACCGTTGTCTGTGTGACTGGTAGTGGTGCTTCCTGTCAGCTCATTAGAAGGACCCAAGTGTGGAAAGTTCAACACGAGCACAAATTCGTATGTGACCATAATAATTGAAAACAAATCAGATTGATAATAAATAGAATAAATAAGTTGCTGCTTCTTTAAACCATGACTCTAAGCTGCCTTGTACTAGTTTAAGAAAGGAAGAGTATGTATTGTGATCTACACAGACACATGCAGCAAGATGCGTGGAAGTTAAGGAAAGAATACTGGAAGTACATTACGCTACTGTGCTGCACGGTGGCACTTGTGAACAGCGTGCTCTTTTGGTTCAGGGTGAGGAGCGCCACAGTGCAAGGGCAGCGCTGCCCGGCGCGGTCAGGTTGGAGCGTGCGGGCCTAAGACTCCATCGTCATTCTTATTGCGCATGCGCCATGTGGGCCTCGGTTTTCATTCCTCGTCTTAGTGGAAGGCATTAGTGTTCTTTATTGATATCGAGAGATTTGTAGTGAGCCTTAGAGGAAATTAATCTGCTATATTGTTCAATCAAATTTGCCTTCTGTTCATTCCCCAGTACCACAAAAAAATTGCCTTCTAAATATTTGATTAAAGTCATTATTAAAGTTTGTTAAATTATTATGTTTGCATCACTTGAGCATACAGCAGATCTTCGAAACCTGATGTGCTGGAAACATAACGGGAAAACAAACCTGGTACTTTGCACTAATTCAAAATTCTAAATATGAAAACTGAATAAAATATAAATTTAGGAGCTGAGTCTGCCATTGAATATTAGAATATAATCTAGGAATTTTATTTTCAAATGTTAGTGTAAATAAACGGAAATACAAGCACACAAAGCCTTTTTTCTTTCCTGAAAATAATTCCTAAAAGTTTGCATGATTCATAGCTCATTATGGTGGATAGCTAACTGGTGGTCAACTTCTTACACCCAGCTGAATTGAACTAGCATGGTGCTGGGTGCGGGAGGCCCACCTGAGGGCTGTTGCCAAAAGCATAAAGGCAGAACAGGAGAAGCTGCCAAAACGCTGTGAGGGATGCTGTTTGGAGAAGCTGTTGGAGCTGCTAGAAGCTGCTACTTCTCTTGGGCTGTTCTGCTGGAGGACCTTGTCGTGCTGGCTCTCCCCATGCACTTTGGAGGAGCTTGGGTCCTCATCTTGAGCATCACTTTCTGGCTCTGGAAGGCAAGAAGGTGCACTGCTCAGCCTCAGGAAGCTCATTGCATTGGCTTTCCTAATGGGGACTTTGCTTTCCTCATCACTGGAAGAGCTTGGGCCTCACTGTTGCTGAAGACAGCTGTGGTACTTTTGGGGGAGCTCTGGTGCCTACCTTGAGCATTGTTTCCTAGCTCTAGTTCAGATCCCTCAGCCTGCTAGCACAGATCCATGAAGTGGGCCTCCATGAGACTTTGTAGTGGGCTTTAGGCCTCCAGGTGGATTAGTAGGAGGCATTGTTATGATCTGTAGGCCCTCAGCTGGATTCATTAGTATTTAATGTGTGGACAGATTTCCTGCATTTATAGTATGTAATTCTTGGGTGAGTCATTATAAAATACTATTACAAAATGTGTCCTGTACTGTATCTTCACCTTGCAAAACCCCAAACCATAACATTCCTATATTTCTTATTAATTTGGGAAGGTGACAACTGTAATTGAAAAATAATAATTGGTTAGTAGGCTATTGGCCAAGAAAAAGTAAATTCGGAATGGAAATTAGATTTTTCCTATTATTTACATCTTTAGTATTATAGCTTGGAGAACCAGTTGATTAATGCCTTTAAGTAGCATACATTCTGACAGTATTTTTTTCTCCAAAAAATGCATTTTTAGTAGTAGACCTGAAAATTTTTCTCCTTTCCTATGGAGATGTCGCCTTTGTTCCAAGACTTGACTTCACTTTCAAGAAGTGAATTGGAGGAAATTCAGCTATGTGCTGTGATCTCCACAGTGTGATCACAAAGCAGTTAATGATGACATCATTGATCTCATCGTAGGAAGTTGTGTAATACTGCAGCCCACAATCCCTTCAGCCCTTTGCTTCGACCTGATCTTTAGTTGTTCAAACTGTATGTTTATTGTCAGACTTTAGAGTGTGGTTTTCCTGGATGACTGTACTGTTGTAATTTGGTAATAATAACTCAATGGGTAAGTTGTTATTATATTGTTATTGTTTATAAGCTCTTGCCCAAGTCTCCAAAGGGAAACAGCTGAGTAGATAGCAATACCAATTCCATGCCAGCCCCCGGAGGCAGTGTGCAAAGCACAGGGTGGTGGTGGTGTTAGGCAGCTCCTCAGGTGTGGCTCTTATGGGTTGGGAGATGTTGGTTAGTCCCTGGAGCTCCTGCCTTGGAACGAACCCAGAAGTTAAATGAAGTGGGCTGTTTGTTGCCCACATTATTAATTCAGTGGACTTTCATCCCTGTCCCCTGGCTTCATGGCCCTCAGTCAGATTTTGCCCTTCTAGCCCTCTCAGTCTCTCTGGCATCTCAGTCCTGGTGATATACACATGGTATGGCAGTATGTAGCTATGGGTGTGCATAAGCATCCACATGGGGAGATACTATGCCAGACAATGATGTATCCACTTGTGCCACATGGACTCTGATGTTGGATCTGACCCTTTTATTATTTCCACAGATCTCTTTGTATTATTATTTTTATTTGAAAGAGAAAAACCAACAATAATACAAGATTTTAAAACAAAATAATAGATTACCAGTGGTTGATATATTGCATATTGCTGTCTTCAGGGTAATTGCTCAGATTATAAGATACAGACTTGCATAATTGATCAAACAATATAAGCACAAACCATTTTTTTTTTTGGTGGTTCCAGGGATTGAACTCAGGACCCTGAGCTGACCAGGCAAGCACTTATTCTACTGAGCTATCTCCCCAGCCCCCTCCCCCAAACAATTTCTAATGAACTAAAAGAAGTCAGTAGTATAGCAGTCTT
>NW_004524703.1:6914194-6915614 GCF_000260255.1 Octodon degus
TATATATATATATATATATATATTCCTTTCTTTTCTCCTCCCTTCCTTCTTTTGTCCCTTCACCCAGGGCAGTTCTTTCTTTCTCATAGTATCTACCTATTGTAGATCCCAGGGCTTATTTACTTTTTCAGTTTCATACACTAGGATGATGACAGGATGTTTATGTATTTGAGTTTGATTCATTTCACTTGTAAGTATAGTCTCTAGTTACATCTATTTACCTTGAAAAGCCTCATTTATCCTTTTTATTGCTGAGTAGTACTCCATTATATAAAAATACCGCATCTTTTTTATCGATTCCTCCGTTGATGGGCATTTGGGTTGTTTCCAATATTTAGCTATTACAAATTGTTTCTATAAACATGGGTGCATATCCATTGCTGTGGTATGATGTTTTTAATTCTTCTGAGAAGATTACAAGATGGAATAGTTTGATTGAATGGGATTTCTAATCCTAGTTTTTTGAGGAATCTCCACACTGCTTTCCACAGTGGTTGTACTAATCTACACTCCCAGCAACAGTGGAGAAGTGCTCCTTTTCCCCACAGCATCTTCAGCATTTGTTATTGGTTGACCTCTTGGTGATAGCCATTCTTTCTGGGATCAGATGGAATCTCAGTGTTGTTTTAATTTGCATTTCTTGAATTACGAATGATGTTTAACATGTTTCAAATACTTATTTTCCATTTGCATTTCTTCATCTGAGAAGTATGCATTCATCTTGGATGCCCATTTTTGGATTAGGTATTTGGATTTGGGATACCTGATTTAAAAAAAAAAAAATTCTTTATATGTTCCAGATAGAAGTATTTTATCTGAGGGACAGTTGGATAACTTTTTCTCCACTCTGGGTTTTCTTTTTGCTCTGTTGGTGATTTATCTTGATGTTCAAAAACTGTTTAGTAAGGTAAGACCCTAGATCTTATTTTATCAGATCCATGGTTGGCTTTAGTTTAGTGCATGGCAATATACACGGGTCTAGTTTTAGTCTTTGGCATGCGAAAACCCAGGTTTCCCAGTACTATTTATTAAAGAGGCTATCTTTCTTCCAGTGAATGTGTTTGGTCCCTTTGTCAAAGATAAGGTAACTGAGTGTATTTGTAGTTGGTTGTACAGCTTCTAATCTGTTCCTTTGATCCTCAGATCAGTTTTTTAGGCAGTGCTATGCTGATTTTATCACAGCAGCTTTGTAGCATAATTTCAAGTCTGGGATTATGATGCCTCCTGCCTTCCTTTGTTGCTCACGCCTTGCTATAGTCCATATGTGGTAAATTACTTTGAAAATGTGAGAGGATGGAAAAGTTTTGAATCAAATCCATGAGTCTATCTGTTGTTCTCTGGGGGAAACTTGTCATCAGTTATTATTGTCTGAAGTTGCATCTTTCATTTTCTTTTCTTTTCTTTTTTTTTTTTTTTTTTT
>NW_004524703.1:6915716-6917377 GCF_000260255.1 Octodon degus
CACTGAGCCATCTCCCCGGCCCCTTTCATTATCTCTTACCTCTCTCTTCTTATCTTCAGTTCCTGGATACTTCTTTCCTCTGTCTTACCTGTAAATGTCTGTTCATTTTCGAGCAAAGCATTTTAACTTTCTAAGCCTCCCCTTTTCAGCCAGTCCCTCGAGTTCATCAGGTTTCATTACCAAACCACCAAAACAGCTGGCGGGATTTCTTTCTTAGATAGTTCCCTCCCAAAAGGGTCTACATGCAGCTTCCACTCATCTGAATGGGTGGGTAACAAGTCACTCCGTAGAAGTGAAACAAAAGCAGACTGCCAGTTTAATCATCTTCTGAATTCTCCCTTCCTTCTGAATTTTCTTAACCACACAGCAACCAGAGCAGAAGTGTGCAGTGGCACTGGCGAGAGGTTCCGCATCTTCCGTGCTGAGAAGACTTACGCGGTGAAGGCAGGGCGGTGGTACTTTGAGTTCGAGGCTGTCACGGCGGGGGACATGCGTGTCGGCTGGAGCAGGCCGGGCTGCCAGCCTGACCAGGAGCTGGGTTCAGATGAGCGCGCATTTGCTTTTGATGGCTTCAAGGTGAGTGAATAGCCTTGTGGAGGACCTGCTTCTGCACACTGCCCTTGCTGCACTCTTAGGGGACAATGAGGTTGGCACTGTCTACAGCATGGCTTTAGGTACAAAATGCCTCCAGGCACTTTTTTCTTGGCCTTCCTCCAACTCTGTTCCCTATTCTACAGATATGGTGAAAGTCACCCAACTGTCATGATCAGTCATTTTGTTCATCAAAAGTGTTAAAGATATGGTGTGAGGTATGATCAAAATATACAGTGAATGTTAAAAATTAAATTAATTCTGTAAAAGGCACAACCTCATTAATACCCCACGAAACACACTCACTTTGAACACACTTACCCCATTGCTCTTGCTGCTTTGTGAAGCAGATCTGGATATCATCATTTCTGAGCCTCTTCCATTGCACTGTCCTGGCTGCTTTGATGTCCTGCATAGATTCAAAACATTTACCCTTTATGGTCACTTTGGCTTTGAGGAAGTCCAAAAGAAATGCCAGACCTGATGCATAAGATGGGTAAAGACTCACCGTAACATTTTTCATGCTGCCTTTCTGGTGGATGGCACTTGGCAGTGGTATTCACTATACTGTTAAACATACTTACAAAGACGTATGAAAGAAGGCTTTCTGAACTGCTTCAGAAAGAGCCATCGGCTAAGTGTGTTTGAGGGATGATGGTGGGAGTTCCTTTGGGGGGAGGGTTAATGGCAATATGTCTTTTACTATAATCAGTATTTTTAAATTTGAACATTCTCCATATAGTATTATCACACCTATTAGGAGAAATGCATATAAATTGACACAGTGATTCCACACAAGACTGTGTTTCAATTAATAATGGTGATGGTTTGCAGAAGCAATTGGTGGGAATGCTAATCTCGCAGAAATCCAGAGTACAGTGATGGTTTCCAGAGGTGAGAAGTATAGGGAAGGACTGTCCCCAATTTCAGTCACAGGAGCAAGAAGCTCTGGCATGAACCTGATATGCATATTGGGGTGGTTATAGATGATGATAGGACTTGGGGTATTTTCACTTTAGAGAAATGGTGGTTTGAGGAGATAGAGATGTTCAGCCTAGCTTAAATGTTAT
>NW_004524703.1:6918047-6922252 GCF_000260255.1 Octodon degus
GAAAATTTTGACATTTCTTCTTTAAGAGCAAAACACATTTACTGGGTGGAAAGAAAGCTCCTGTCCAAGAGAAGGACAGAATGGGGATCCAAATGGATTGCCCTTGACATTTTTTAGAACAATCAAAAATTAGCAAAGTTTATTAAATGTTGAAAAAGAAACACAGTTTTAGCCTTCCTTTTGCTGAAGGTCTAACATAAGGAACCAAGGAGGAGCTCCTAGCCAGCTGAAGCGTCCTTTTCTCTCAGCCCCACCACAGACAAAGAAGCATCCTCAAACCAGGACAGACATTAGGCGGGGCATGAAGGAGATCCCCAGAGCTAAGCAAGTGGGCTCTGAACTTTAACACCTTTAGATAATTCATTTTGTTAGGTTCTTTCCAAGTATAGTACTATTTTAGGAAGAATTATGTCATTGTTTTGTGTTTGTAATTATACACCCTTAAATAACAGTTCAAACTGAAGGTTATGCTTTAGCAAGAATTTAAAAGATTTATCTGACAAAGAAATGAATGTAAATAACTTTATACATATAAGCTAGTAGATTGTACTTCTAGAGCTAGCATATGAGTTTATCAAACGGTTTCAAATGCATTTGCAGTATGAGATTTCTCTTATGTATATAAAGAAGGATAGATAGCATCCCTATTCTATTTTTGATTTGCTGTTGTAGTGGATATTTTAAGAATATTTTTAGATTTGGCTGAAAACTTTTTGAATTTTAGTATATAACTAAGAAGCTCTTGGATTTTTATTTTATAAAGGTATCATTGCCATGAGTTCTAAGAAATGACATTTTATTTTGAAACAGATGAAAATTATGATTGTCAATGGTACATTCTCAGCTTTTAATACTTTGCATTTATGGGACACAGGAAAACCACCCTTTTGCAGGGAAGTTATCATTGCCAAAAATACAATAAATGGAAGAAAAGAATGAATGAACAAATGAGTGAATGAATGAATGGTAAATTATAAATAAATGTACATTATTTTTCTTTCAAAAGCATGTGGAGTTAGATTTTTAAAATAACAGCCTTTAAATCATGATATGGCATTTGAATTTTTTAAGTTAGTGACCCATGTTGACATCAAGTGCAGACTTTGCAGCTGTCGCTGTATGACTTAGGTCATTGCTGCAGGCAGGCAGTGCACTGGCTGTAGTCCATCCCATGCTGTGCTAATAGTTTTGTCAGTTGAGGTGGGGGTGCTGCTCTCTTGGCTGACTCTGTGACAAGGGACTCTTCTGTCCTCTGTAGGCTCAGCGGTGGCACCAGGGCAATGAGCACTACGGGCGCTCCTGGCAGGCAGGTGATGTTGTGGGCTGCATGGTTGACATGAACGAACACACTATGATGTTCACACTGAATGGCGAAATCCTGCTTGATGACTCAGGTTCCGAGCTAGCTTTCAAGGACTTTGATGTTGGAGATGGTGAGTATACTACATTCTGCGGCATTTAAAATTTTGCACCACAACGAGGTTGTTTCTTCTCATGCTTCATAACCTATCATTTTTATTTGAGAGTGATTGCACAGAGAAGCTCAGCTTTAAACCACCAGGGCATCATGTGTCTGATTTGATCAGGCGCCCTTGAAATTGCTTTAGCAGAAATATTATCTGTACCACTTAGCTAAGATTTGGATAAGGTGGAAATGGCTTGGATGAATGTAAGAAAGCAAGCAGCAGCCAAAGGGATGTGCTCCAGAATCATTCTGTTTTCATTTAGAACCTTCATGGTTAGTCTCGGGCTGGTAGCCTTTTCATGTTCATTTCACAAACGTAGAATAAGAACTGGCCATGGTAGTTCCTTATGTCAGAAGCTGAGGGGACGGAGAATGAAACCCTGCCTGACTGTGACTTGCCAGGGGAGACTGTTCTGTGCAGAGCTTCTGTCCAGTGGCCACATATGACTGTGAGGAAATGCAGAAGAGTCTACTGAAGCACAATGCAGGGAGCGAGTACTTCTGTCCCATGGTGATGAGATGGCCAGGGGGCAAAGCTTTGAAGGAAAGATGTGCGTGGTGGCAAAGCCAGAGGGGAAGCAGTTGCACTTTAGCTCTGCACTTCAGTTATGGTGGCCCCTGGCCATATGGAGCTATTTAAATTTAAACCAGTGTAAATGAAGTGAAGTTAAAAGTTGAATTTTTCTTTTGTATCTGCATATACAAAATAGGATAGATATACAGCTACTTTCTCTTAATTCAATGAGAAGAAATATTTGTACTAGTAGTGTTTGGACAAGATATTATGTCTCATCTTGTACTATGAATAATTACTGTGAAGACAATAATATCAGTGTATTAATTATTGTAACTGACCTACTAACCTGTTTTGAAACTGTCTCATTGCTATTTGTTTCTCAATAAAATTAATTTTAAAAAAGTTGAATTTTTCAATCAGACTAGCTGTTTTAAGGATTGAAAGATCTGTTTGTTGCAGTGGTTCCCCTGCTGGGTAGTGGAGGTATAGGACATTTCCATCCTCACAGTTTCATTGGACAGTGGTTCTCTGGAGCACATAGACCGGATAGTATTTAATAAAAGCATTATTAAAATGCTCTCATCTCCAAACGATCTAAATTTTAATGACTTTTGAATGCATATTTTTGTGTATTGCACATTTATATGCATATGTAAATATCCATGTATTTGCATATATGTAGTCTTGGATTTTTAAGGTATACTTCAATAAGTATTTTTAATATTCTGTAAACCCTTCATTGATCCTTAGATTTTTAGTTATTTTGTTATTTCATTAAGTTCTTCATTCAAATTTTTTTGGCCTTTCTGAGAGAGGGTCTTGCTATGCAGTTCAGGCTGAACTTGAGCTCACTTTCTAGCCCAGCCTGGTCTTGAACCTGCAACAATCCTCCTCCCTCAACCTCCCCTGTACCAGGATTACAAGGGTGCACTACTATGCCCACCTTTCCTCATTCAAATATTGAGCAAGATCACTTCCAAAACACAACTGTGTGAAAATAGTAGGAATTTTATATTTTTATTACTTAAATTCTATTTTTTAAATATATTTTTTAATTTTTATTTTTTCAAAAGAGTAAAAAAAATTAGAAACAATACAATTTCACTAAACAAAATAATAGGAATTCACCAAGTGTTACATTGCATATTGTTGTCTGCAAATTAGTTGTTTATTACCAGATATAAGTATTCAAAGTTGTTCAAAAAATTAAAAAGAAGAAAAATTTTAAGCCTTAACCTTTCCTTTCAGTAGAAATCAACTGTACCATTGTTGAAGTTATTCTGTGTATATAGATGTGTATTTTTTACATTCTTGATTTTCTTTCCCTCATCCCAGTTAATTTCTATTTTAAACAACTATTTGTCTTTCTTTCTTTTTCTGTCCTTCCTTCCTTCCTTCCTTCCACGTATGTGGTACAGGGTCTCACTATGCAGCTTGGACTCTTAGAGAGCCTCCTGTCTCAGCCTCCCCAGTGCTGGAATTACAGGCACGTGTCACTATGCTCAGTCTTGGTGGCTGGCTCAGTGGGCCTGTGGGCGGGGCCAGCACAGCATGTGGGGCCAGGGATAGAACCCTGGTTCCTGTGCTTGCCTAAGCAGGTGCATAGACCACTGAGCTATCTCACTGGCCCTAAACACCTGTATTTCTTGATAGTGAAACTGGCACCCTAAACCACCTCACTGTCAGTGTCAAAATACCAAGGCTGGCTGGAGCAGGGCTTTTTCTCACTATTACCTGTCTATATTGTCTACCAGAATGGATCTGACCTGAGATTGCATTTTTAATTGCATTTACTTAAATGCTAGACTACTGTGCTTTGCTTCTTGGACAGTTAAAGATGTTAAAATGCATGTGTGAGTCCTGTTGTATGTATATGTCACAGCATATGCATACATTCACAGATGGCCCTCATACTGTAAGAGCATGTGACAAACCCTAATGGCACAGCTCTATTGCCAGGATAACCACCATGGCAGTAACAAGGCAGGATCTGAGTAAGTCGTGTGTGACAACTGTATTTATAATTTTACCTCTTACTCCACAGAATTGTTTTAAATTTTTTAAAAAAGTGACTTTCGTCTTACGTTGACACCTCTGTCATTGTTAATATAGGAATCTGATGGATTATCTGAAGATATTGTGGTCTTCCTTGCTGGACTCTGTTGGAAGTTCTGGGGAAGTGTCCCTTTTTTTTTTTTTTTTTTTTTTTTTTTACACGGTCTT
>NW_004524703.1:6922352-6939852 GCF_000260255.1 Octodon degus
TTTTTAGACTGTGTTTCACTATGTAACCCAAGCTAGTTTTGATCCCAGGCTGGCCTTGAACTCACAGCTGTCCTTCTGTTTCAGAATTCTGATGGCTGAGATTACGGACATGTGCCATCATACTCTATGGGGAGAAATATTCTTTTGATCTCCAAAGCAGATTATAAGCTTTATGTAGCTGTTATCATAATTGGTAATTTAGTATGTAATGTAGTCAAACGTATTTTGACTGTATATTTAACAATTTATACAACTAAAATGATAACCTGTCCAATGTAATGTTTTAGTCCAATATACCAAAAAAGAAGAAATCACACAAGTCTTTGAAAGACTGACAGGGTCGATTAGCTGCACGGAAAAAATGGCTGCCGCCAGTTTGGCTCTGTTCTGTAGAAGAGTCTCAGCAGTTCTGAAGGCTTCTGTATCATTAAAAACTCCCAAGGCCCCCGCTAGCACAGGATATTCTCTTAGTTTGTTATCTAAGAATACACCAGATGGCACATCCTTTCAGCAGTGTAGATTACTTCATACTACATTGTCAAGAAGAGGACTGGAAGAATTTTTTGATGACCCAAAGAATTGGGGGCAAGAAAAAGTGAAATCCAGAGCTGCATGGACCTGTCAGCAATTAAGGAACAAAAGTAATGAAGATTTACATAAACTTTGGTACGTCTTACTAAAAGAAAGAAACATGCTTCTAACTCTAGAACAGGAGGCCAAGCGGCAAGTATTACCAATGCCAAGTCCAGAACGGTTAGAAAAGGTAGTTGAGTCCATGAATGCATTAGATAAAGTTGTCCAGGAAAGAGAAGATGCTTTAAGGCTTCTCCAGACTGGTCAAGAAAAAGCTCGACCTGGTGCTTGAAGAAGAGACATCTTTGGAAGAATCATTTGGCACAAGTTCAAGCAGTGGCCTATACCTTGGTATCTAAATAAAAGATACAACAGGAAACGATTCTTTGCAATGCCTTATGTGGACCATTTTGTCAGACTGAAAAATGAGAAACGGGCCTGCATTAGAGCAAGAAAGAGGTGTCTGGAGAAAAAGAAACAGAAAATTCTGCAAGAAAAGTTTCCACACCTTGCTGACACCCAGAAGTCAAAGCTTGGATAAAAAAAGTCTAAAATATTATTTTTGGTTGTATAGCAGTCTCTGTACAAAAATATTAAGTGGTTTATAAAAAATTGTTATCAAAAAAAAAAAAGACTGACAGGGTCATCCAATTAAATTCAATTGGAGATACAGTCATTCAGCTGATTCTGGCTAAGTGTAGGGTTCCTCTAGAAATGAGCCAATAGGACTTTGCTAAGAAGCTTCAGCTTTCTTCTACAAATAAAGAGCACAGATTCATTTAGTGATCACACCCTAAAGCTCATAGAATAACTGTATGGAGAACACATTGCTGAAGAATATTGGTCTGTAATAGAACAGCATGATTCCTTGAGTTTTCAAGCCCTTGCAAAAGACTAGGACTTGCTTGGTCAAGACTAAGAGTATGACTGAACCACCTCTTGGAGGGAATTTTGGTTTTGTTTTTCATTTATGTATTTGGTACAGGGTCTTACTACACAAGTCAGATTCATAGTGACCCTTCTGTTTTCAGCCATGCCAGCACTGGGATTATAGACTTGAGTCACCATGCCAAGATTTGGTCACTGGCTTAGCACATTCTGGGGGCAGGGCCGGTGAGGCACATGGGACCCCAGATCGAACCCTGGTCCCTGCACTTGCCAAAGCAGGCGCTCAGTCCACTGAACTATGTTGCCGGCCCTTGGAAGGAACTTTCAGAGCCTGAAACCTGCTTTCTTTTTGGCAGATCCTCTTTAGAATTCTTCTCTCTAGCATTTTTTTCCTTTAAATTTCAGAGTATGCCTAGGGAAAGAAAGATTAATTGACTCTCCATTTTAAAAAGACCCTTCTGACTGTAATACCAACAAATTAGTATTGCAGGGCTGACATGAGAAACAGTCCCTGGTAAGCTTTTCCAGCAATTCTTCCTCATTGGTTCTCTTCACTATTCTGACAAATATGATCAAGAGTGGTGAGAGCTCAAAAAAAGCAGCTTTCATCCCTCTGCTGCTGAAAGAATTCTAAGATCGCCCCCACGAGCCCTGCCCCATGGTATAGACATCACCTTGCATAATGCTGTCCTTATAAGCATCAGTGGGATTTGATGGGATGGAATATGAAGGAATAACACTACTGTAATTAGGTTGCCAATCAGTTACCTTTGTGTTATCCAAATAAGTATCTGGTGTGGGCCTGATCTAATCAGTGAAGACCTTAAAAAGGATAGGGTTTTTCTTGAAGTTAGATTTACAATAGTGAATAAATTCTCTCTTACTAAATATGAAGAAGTAAGTTGTTGCCATTTGGAAAGGGTCATATGGTGGGGACCTACGTACTGACCATGATATCTAGGAACTGCCTCTGTCTGACATCTGGATAGAAAACAGAGTTCAATTCTTCAATCATGAGTGCTGAATTCTGTGAGTAGCCAAGGGGCCCAGAAGCTGACTATAAGCCCATGGTGAGACTCTAGCCCATATCAACACCTTGGTTCCAATAAAGCCAGCCACATCATGCCATTTTCAACCTACAGCACCAGGAAATAATTAATGGGTGCTGCTTTAAATGGCCAAGTTTGTGTTAATTTGTTCCATAGCAACAGATAACAAAGACATTGATCAAAGAGATCTTAGTTCTGCTGATCTTGTAGATTCACAGAACTGTTAGAGATCACTATTAGTGCCAGCCTACACAGAGACAGGGAAGAGAATCCATGTCTAGTCAGCATGGCAGCCTCCAGGATTAATCTTAAGTTCTGTCAGATGTCTCTTCCAGTTTATGTGTTGCCAGGTAATTGAGTCATTTTTAACCTATGCACATTGCCTGATCACTTATTTATTTATTTATCCATAATTTTATTGAGAAAAAAAGAGTAATGAGACAGTTTCAAACCAAACTAGTAGGACAGTTTCAATAATAAACACATTGCATACATTCTTCCTAGTGGTCAATTGCTGTACAAGATATGGAAATGATATCCTATTTACAAACACCATTAGAACAAATACTTCCATTCATTAAGAGAATGTAACTGTATATCTAATCTAACCACTTTGAATACACAGATACAAAATGGACATTCATCTGTATCCCCTTTTTTGTTAAGTTCCATTATTTGAATATTATAGGTATGTAAACTCATCAAAATATTCTAAAAGAGTCTAGTAGCCCATAATAATATTGGGTCTTCCACTTGACTGGCAATGTCAGAAATTGTTGACCTGAGTCCCTTATAGCTCAACATAACAGCATGGCTTTACTTCTTATATTTCTTTTTTATACTTTTCTGCTGGATGGTTAAGATCAAGGTAAAGCAGGACCTATGCAACAAGAGTTGTAGCTTTTGGGTCTGATGATGTCAGTGAAATCCCCTCAGGATTTATCCTGAGATCCTGTACCTCAGATTGTAGAACCTTTGTCAGTGCCAGCCATGTGGATGAGTCACGGCCATTTCTTGGCCAACGTGCTCTCTGTGAATCCTGAGAGAATATTTTCTCTCCATGTGATTCTCCTTAGGCACATGGTACATCATGGATCACTTTCCTCTTTGGCCCCATAATCTCCTTGTGATCACATATTTAATATTCCAGATTTTATACACACTGGTCTAATGGTCCATCAAGCTGTGGCACCTCTTCCATACCAAGGACTTAGAAAAAGTTTTCCTGGTGTACCCATTATAGTCAGGGTTTGCAAGGGAAAAGAGTCAATACAGAACTTGTAATTTATACAATTATTTTGTAATATTCAACCCAAGAGATAAATGAAAAAGAGTACATGAGATCTGTCCATGCACTAGAGACCCATAGAATCCAGCTAAGGGCATAGGTCTCACAATAGTGCCCTCTAGGTCTAGAAAACCTAGAGCACACGGCAGTGTCCTCTATTAGTCTAACTGGAAGCCTGACATAGCCTCACACAATTTGTCATGCAAGTCTGTGTCAATGATCTGTACTGGGAAGGCCCAAAGGTCAGTGGTAGAAGCTAGAAGGTCTATACCAGCAGGCTGAGGATCTGCACTAAAGTCAGGAAGTGACACTCAAGGTAAGGTTCAGAGCCCCCAAGGTGAACCACAGCCATTCTCAGCAATAGCGAAGTCCTGATGAAGAAACCAGCTGAGTTCATATCCAGAAGGCCAGCATAACAAGTTTCTCCAGGAGAATCAACAGCACACACTCTTTGCCTCCACATCTGCAGCAATAGGATGAAGAGTCCGTGTCAGCAGGCTGAGAGTCTGCCCTGGAGCCAGGAAGTGATGCTCCAGGTAGGGACCAGAGCTCCTCTCAAAGGAACTGCAGCCATCCTCAGCAGCAGGGAGGTCCTGAGCCCCTCCAGGGGATGAAAGTAGCTAAGTTCACATCAGGAAAGCCAGTCTGATAGGCTTCGCTAGGAGAATCAGCAGCACACACCTTCCTCTCCAGGTCTCTTCTTATGTGGTTGGCGGCAATGCTCAGGCGGGCCTTCCACACCCAGATTCGCACCACACTGATTCAGTTCCGCTGGATGTTACACATGGCCCATGAGTTAATACACCACAACCTATGATCTCATGCATCTTACTAAAGCCAGAGATTACTTCAAGTTCTGATACTAAGGCTTTTCTATTTAATGCAGTGACTTTATATGGAGCATCTTTTCATTTATGTCTTTTTCAAGAGCCTACTGGAGGTGTTTCCCATCATTTTAATTGTAAGAGAGAACACATATATTTAACACATGATATTGTGATTGCTTTAGTAGCCACTGTATGTAAGACTGAGCTGGCTGTTTCTATAGAAGCATAGAGGAATTATAATCATAGTAAAATATGCCAAATCATGCATAGGCATAAATACAACACTGGCTGAGAAATTTAAGTATGAAACACTTATAATTTTTTCCCATAAATTTATTGAGAAACAAATAGCAATGAGACAGTTTCAAACCAAACTGATAGGACAGTTTCAATAATTAACACATTGTATACATTTTTCCTAGTGGTTAATTGCTGTGCAAGATGCAGACATGACATCCTACTTACAAGCACCATTAGAACAAATCATTCTATTCATTAACAGAATGTCACTATATATCTATCCCAACCACTTCGAATACACAGATACAAAATGGACATTCATCTGTATACCCTTTTTTGTTAAGTTCTGTTATTTGAATATTATAGGTGTGTAAACTCAGCAAAATATTCAAAAGAGTCCAGTAGTCCATAATAGTATTGGGTCTTCCGCTTGACTGGCAATGTCAGAAATTGTTGACCTGAGTCCCCTACCGCTCAACATAACAGCATGGCTTTATTTCTTATATTTCTTTTTTATAATTTTCTACTGGATGGTTAAGACCAAGGTAAAGCAGGACCTATGCAACAAGAGTTGTAGCTTTTGGATCTGGTAAGGTCAGTGAAATCCCCTCAGGATTTATCCTGAGATCCTGTACATCAGATTGTAGAACCTTTGTCAGTGTCAGCCATGAAAACACTTATAATTTTTTATTACTTATCCAACCCACAATGAATCCCTGGGGTATAATGTTCTTCTAAATGATTTTTCAAACTTGTAATATGACAAGAAAAAGAAATTTGAGATGAAAGAATTGGAATAAAAGGAACAATTCTCTCATTACCTGTAGATTATATTGTTTATAGAGAAAATATTAAATAATCTGTAGCTATTACTAGGAATAATTGGAAGTAGTATTTCTATACCTGCACCAAGCCGAGAAAACCAAATGAAAGTGGAGATACTATTTACTGGTGTGTTTGAGACAGTCGGTAACTTGGTATCTGTTTAACAGAAGGCATACAGTACTTTTATATAGAAAAATTATTAAATTTTAATGAGAGATGATCAATGCCTGAAAAGTCTTTACAGTATTTCTCCCCTATCTAAAAATTGTGATTGTATTGTAAAAATAACATGATTTTAAAGCATGTTATCTTAAATGTTTTCCAAATGCAGAAGTATTATAAACATAATCTAAATTTTTACCAGCTTTTTATTTTGACAAATGTTGGTTTTTCAGGAAAGTCACTGCATAGTTCTGCCATCTGCTCCCTTATTAAATGGCAACTCTTGTGCAGACTCTGGTCTCTCCACCCACCTCTAGTTCTGTGTCCTGCTTTGACGAGTGGAAGGCTATTTTAGGAAGACTTCTTTACCTGTTTGTCTGCCTCTTGTTAGGTTATCAGCACCTTTCAGCTACGAGCTCTGTATTAGCCATCTTTCATTCTTAGCATCTGGTACACAACAGCTGCTCAATAAATATTTATCAAATAAAGATAGGAGGGGTTGCAAATTTCTTAATACCTGTTAGCCATTTTCCTGCCTAAATCTTGTACTAGTTTAATGAAATAAGCAGGACTTCTTGTGCTGGACTCATTGCACATCATTCATATCCTGTTTTATTAAATGAAATATGTTAAATAAAAGTTTAGCTTGTCTTTATAATAAAGTGAACATTCAGTGTAAAACTTTGTTAAGTTTTACAGAGGTATGAAAAAGAACAAAGTTAAAAATCCCATCACTCTAAAGCTTTGATTAAAAAAAAAACCTTTGGGTGTATTTATGTCTAAAGTAAAAGCAAAAGTAATAAACCATATGTTATATATTTCTCCTAATAATATTTACTAGTTCTGCTTTCCTATACATTAATTGAATCTTTGATGACTGAATGACTAAATAATATTCCATCTCATGAAAAGGGTATCTCGTACCACATGGTATTGTGATTGCTTTAGGAGCCACTTGAATTGTAAACTTAGCTATAGTGACCAGTTTGGGAGATTGCTTGTGTACAGTACTACCCAATATACCATGAAAGTATTTTAAAGGTCCAGAAAAGGAAAAGTTAATAGCTGAGTATGAC
Organism: Octodon degus; assembly: GCF_000260255.1. Classification (NCBI taxonomy): domain Eukaryota; kingdom Metazoa; phylum Chordata; class Mammalia; order Rodentia; family Octodontidae; genus Octodon; species Octodon degus. The sequence continues at coordinate 6,929,281 of NW_004524703.1, forward strand.
GGAAGTCTAGTACGCAGTTATTTACAGATGTCAGGTGATTTCCTTTATATACTAGAAAGTTCTAAAATTATAGTGATCAGAAATAGATGCTCACCACCATAGAATCTCTCTCTAGCTTGTGTCCCTCAGGTATGTCAAATGGGAGTTAGATATTCACCAGTTTGTGCTAATGACATTCAGGCTATCTCCGATCAGTTGCATTTCTTCACTTCTTTGATTCCTTGGGGATGCCTATTAAAACTATCTTTCTGATTACTGCTTTGGTAGCTGGTCCAGTGGCAGCTGCAGCTGCAGCTTTGTTTGCTTTAACTAGAAGCTCTGCATTGTACAACTCTCCTGAATACAATTAGACCTTTCTTTCCACCTAGCTGGTAGCAACTTGGGCCATCATCCCCCTGAGTGCATGTTGGTAGAAACAAACTACAGAAAGTCATTGTGAATCACTGGACATCCTTTTCATCATCTTCTATTTGAGGGCTATATCTGGCTTTCACTGTCACTAGTTTCAACAAGGGAAAAAGAGTAATCATAATGCTGGGACTAACTGCAATTCTTTTGAAAACTGTCGGCTTATTGTTAGTATCCATTGTTTCTTTGATCTACAAATTAGAAAGTTCAACTAGATCCTCTAGTTTGCTGTCTGTCTAACAAACCAAACTTTGTTTATTGTGCTAACTACTTAAACATTAGTATAAAACATTACAGAAAGAAATGAAGAATGTGTAAATATCCCACCCTGAAAAATATCTTATTTCCTTAACAGCAACAACAAAAAAAATACTGTCTCAAACCTTGGACAAGTGGTTCCAAAATATTTGAGCAAGTAACAAAATTTAGTTTACTAATATTTACTCAATAGTGGAGAGCTTTGCTGACAGTGCCATGCATTAAATTAGCTTATGAAATCTTCTAGTGGTTTTTGTCCTTTTATCAATTGCTGTTGTGGATGTATGCATAGATCAAAAGCTCCCAGAGCCTGCTGTGCCGGCCCCACCCGAGGGTGCGTTGAGATAGCAATAGAGACTGGGCATGGTGCACACCTATAATCCCAGCACTTGGGAGGCTGTAAACAGGCGGATCACTATGAGTCCAATCTAGTAGTGAGACCCTGAACACCCTGTAGACCCTTCCCTAAAATACAAAAAGAGAAAAAAGCAGGGCTGGGGAAATAGGTTGGCAGTCTAAGCACCTGGCTGGCAAGCACAAGGACCCGAGTTCAACCTCTAGTACCTTGTGCTGTGCCAGCCCTCAAACCCTGGGTGCACCATGTTGGCTACCAAATCTAGGCATGGTGGTACATGCCTGTAACCCGAGTGCTGGGGAGGCTGATACAGGAGGATCACTATGAGTCTAAGCTATGTAGTGAGACCATGTACTAAATACATAAATAAAAGGAAAAAAAAATCAAAAGCAGCTGTCAGTGAATGGAAACCTTTTTAAAAAGTGTTTCTCCTATCCTTTCCTTATGTATGAATAGGTTTAAAGGGCAATCATGTTGTGTGTTTGGACCCACCATGCTCTTTAGCCAGAGAGAGAAGCAAGACACAGGGTGCCAAAGTTTCCTTGGCCTTTGGTTCTTTTTCACTCTTTGGAATGAAAGAGTAACATATATCACTGAGCAACTGAGATGTTAGGTAGGACTCACCTTTAGAATTTGAGGATCTTGGAGGAACAGACAATGCTTTCAGTAGTCTCATTTTACAGAATAAGCCCCAGGATAAAAAAGGAATTATCTAGGGCTGTACCTAGTGATGTACAATGCCAAGATCAAATGCAGTTCTTCAGTGTCTTTCATCTAATACGCTGTATCAGTGTTCTCTTTAATACATCGTTGTTTCTCCCCCTGTAGGGCTGGCTGTCAAAAAGCAGAGCACCGGAGCTGTAAAATGGTTAATTCCATACTAACAGGGTTCCCCACTAATGATGCTGAAGGTTCTGTTTTTGTTTTTTTTCTTCCCAGGATTTATACCTGCATGTAGCTTGGGTGTGGCCCAAGTGGGCAGGATGAATTTCGGCAAGGATGTCAGCACCTTGAAGTACTTCACCATCTGTGGCTTGCAAGAGGGCTACGAGCCATTTGCAGTTAACACAAATAGAGACATCACCATGTGGCTAAGCAAGAGGCTCCCGCAGTTTCTCCAAGTTCCATCAAACCATGAGCATATTGAGGTTTGCTTCTTCTTTAAAAATCAAACCACTTTAGAAAATTAGGAGAATATCTTTGTATGTGAAAGTTCTTACTTGAACAATTATGTTAACTTGAAGATAGAGCTCAGTAGCACAGTGCCTGCCTGGCAAGCATGAAGTCCTGAGTTCAATTCCTTGTACTCTCACCGTACTTCAGAATTATAATAAATTAAAACAATTTCTATGATCAGTTACATAATAGTGGAATTTAACCAAAGATTGGGTTCCTTACCAGTAGCATATTAGGCTAATGAGTGATTTCTTTTTTATATGTAAGCAATGTCAGGCCAATTCTGAATGTGTATAATTTTGAAATTAATTTCTCAAGCCATCATTAGAGTTTGGAGCAGAAAGAACTCTGTGAATATTGTTTCTTTATAAGCTCTTTATTCCAGGTCCCCTTTGGTTACCAATATCTGTAGATACTGGAGTATCAAATGTAAAGAAAATAGAGTATTTGCACTGACTCTATGCATATTGTCTTATAGGTTCAAATTATCTGTGGACTACTTATAATATATAATAAAATGGAACTATAATTTCACAGTGTTGTTTAGGAAGAAGTCAAGAAAAATGTGTGACCACACATAGTACCCATGTGATTTTTCAAATATTTGCCATGGGTAGTTGGTTGAATCCAGAGATATAGAAATTGCAGATAGGTAGATTGAAGTGTGCACTTTGTTTAATTATTTCTTATAAAATAGTGCACATGTGGGAAGTGTTTGGGATTCTGAAAGCATAATGTGTGTTAGTCATCTTTAGGATCAGGAAACCAACAGTGAGATTGGAATGTGAATGTTACTTCCTCGTTGTCCAGGTGACCAGAATAGATGGCACCATAGACAGCTCTCCCTGTCTGAAGGTCACCCAGAAATCGTTTGGTTCCCAGAACAGCAGCACCGACATCATGTTTTACCGCCTGAGCATGCCCATCGAGTGCGCGGAGGTCTTCTCTAAGACCGTGGCTGGGGGGCTCCCAGGTGCAGGCCTCTTTGGGCCCAAGAATGACTTGGAGGATTACGATGCAGATTCTGACTTCGAGGTTCTGATGAAGACAGCTCATGGCCATCTGGTTCCTGATCGTGTCGACAAAGACAAAGAAGTTGCAAAGCCAGAGTTCAATAACCACAAAGATTATGCTCAGGAAAAACCTTCTCGTCTGAAACAGAGGTCATTTTCAGATACAGTATCATCGTGAATGTGTAATTTTCCTGTGGGGAAAGTTACTGTACAGGCTAAAGGGTTTCTCAATAGTAATTTGTTCTTCCTTTTTCTTTTTGTGAACGATTTTATGGGAAAAATAGATGAACCTGGTTATCTAGCTTGTTAGAGCAGATATTATCTATCCAAGATCACTTTTAAATTTCTTATATTTATATTCTTGGTTAAAGTTAGAGTGTTCTTCCTAAGTAATATTTTTATGTTCAGAAAGGTAAATTGTTTTAGCTTCCTTCCTTGCACACAGAGTTTCTCAACCTCAGCATGCTCGACAGTTGAATCAGGTCATTCTTTGCTGAAGGGGCCTGTATTAGGGACTGAAGAGGACTGAACAACATTCCTAGCTCTACCCAGTAGGTGCCAGTTACATTAAATGCCTCAGTTATAACAGATAGCAATATCCCCATACATTCTCAGATGTTCCCCAGGGAGCAAACTTGCCCTGGTTGAAGATCACTCCACTGATGACATGCTCATCTTAGAAGTAGGCCGAGTGTTTGATCAGCACTCACTGCTGCTGCTCTTATGGATTTCAGATTTTTACTTAGGAGAACAAAGCCAGATTACAGCACCAGCCACTCGGCAAGACTCACTGAAGATGTTTTGGCAGATGATCGGGATGACTATGACTACCTGATGCAAACCTCCACGGTATGGGGTTGCAGCGCTTGTCCTGTGTTTCTGTTTGTCAGGCATTGTTACTTATACCTCATACCGCATACTTTGCTTTGGGGATGTAACTCAGTGGAAAAGTGCCTGCCCCACTTTAGGTCCTGGGTTCAATCCCAGATCCATAAGATAACATCAAAAGGTAGACTTTGATTCAGTTTTTAAAAGAATCATTTGCTCCTCCTTTTAGATATATTTTGGGGGGCTGGGGAGATAGCTCAGTAGAATAAGTGCTTGCCTCGCAAGTGCAGGGTCCTGAGTTCAATCCCTGATACTGCAAAGAATAAATAAATAAAAATAAAGACCACATAGATATATTTTGGGGTTAGAATATTTGAAAAGATATATTATAATGAATGTTATACAATAAAAGGGCTATTTTAGGGAAATATTCTTAAAGACACCTATAATTGAGATTTTTGATGTCTTATTTCATTGAAAAATTTTAACTTACCACTTGCCTTTTCTAAGCACATGTAATTTCTTTTATTGTAGTGAATAGTCTGAAAGATCATTTATCATACTTTTGTGAGAGGTCAGGCCTTGCTCTTTGCCATTTCAAAGTTGTAAATCTACTTTTCCTGAAAGGCCAAATGGGAAACGTACAAAACTGTGTGTGTTGTAGAGTGCTCTCATGTTTGGGCTTGACAGTCACAGGTTAGATTTGAACTATTTCAAAGTGACTTAAGATATCAAAACATTATATATCCAAAAAAGAAAGGATAAGTATTTGCAAATGAGTTGGATGACAAGCATGAAAACTCTAGCATAAATTAACAGGCATGCATCAATTTGAAAAACTCAAAGCTAAGGAACCAATAATGGATGGATATATTTAAGTGCATTATCTATCTATCTATCTATCTATCTATCTATCTATCTAACTATCTATCTATCTCTATCCATCCATCCATCCATCCACCCATCCATCCACATATGTTTGTACATGGACACACACATGCATTGATTATTGATTTCCTCTCTTTCCCATTATTTCTGATTTAATTCAACATCTCCAGTATACAACAGTTCTCATTTTTCCATGTTCACTTTTTATGCCTATTATATTGTAGCCAAATAATTTTTAAAAATGTATTCTCAGGTAATTCAGAGACTGAAATCACCATTTTGTTTTGCTTTGCTTTGCAAACTTCTGTTTCTGCTGTCTTGACAGTACTATTACTCAGTGAGAATCTTTCCGGGCCAAGAACCTGCTAATGTCTGGGTGGGGTGGATCACATCTGATTTCCACCAGTATGACACAGGCTTTGACTTGGACAGAGTCCGTACGGTGACTGTAACTCTAGGAGATGAAAAAGGAAAAGTACATGAAAGGTTGGTTCTCCTCAGTTTTTTTTTTTTTTAAAACAAGAATTACATCAAAACTATTGAAAACCCTAGCAAATTTTGTTTCTTGGATTTTGTGTAAGGATATTTCTATTTATAAAAACAATGTGATTAAGCCATTAATATCGATACCCTTTTTGTTACGCATGCAAACCAGCAAGAATCTAAATATATTAAAAGCAAGAAGCATAGAGTACGGATGGTACATCCTTTGTAGGTAATAATATCTGCTCCAGGTAACGTGATTAACGACCTGGGTTCCCAATATTTGGTCTTCATCTTAAGGTTGAGAAATGGGTAAAGTGAGATGGTTAGCATCCGGTCTGCTAAGTGCCTTGGGAACTGGCTGTGTGGTGGGGATAAAACTGTGAGGTCAGCGTGGGCTGGTAGTTAGACCAGTTGGACACGTGTGAACTCCGACTGAGGAGCAGTGGGTTCTTTCCTCAGCTTTGCCTTTGACTCGCTGTGTGGCTTTGGGTAAGTCACTTACACTTTCTGTGCCATCCTTTCTCATTTGTAAAACAAACCAAACTCAAACCAAACCTTCAAAAAAGTGAAGAAGGCTATCTTCCTTGCAGAATAAGACAAGAGAAGATCTGACCATTCGCTGCTACCCTTTGTGCCCATGAATCCTCTCTGATCTGCTGTGACAGGTCTCAGAAAGAGTCCTCCATAATGTTGCTTTTCTTCTATATCTGCACCATCCTTTTTGGTGATGGGGAAATGCACTGTCCTGCTCTCAGCTTTGTACATCTTGAACATGGTGGCCTCAGCGCTTAGGATAGGGCCGAGGAAAAATCTCAGATCAAGAGTACTTGACATCCGTGTGGGAACCAAACCTCAGGCTTCTTGGAATGTTATTGGGGATGCACTTGCTTCTCAGAGACAGAAATAATATTGTATAAAGAACTCATCTTAGGGATGGGATAACTGGTAGATGATTTGGGGTAGAAAATAGAGGATAGGAAAGAGTCACTGAATATTATGTGCAAAGAAGCAGAGTCTATTTGATTATACAAACTAACTTTGTCCCAGCCTTTTTGTTCTTTTCCTCTTCCTTGCCTGACTTTGGCCTTTTTTTCAGTAATAGTCTATGGATCTACTGTATAATACTAGACAAGGGCTTAGAAATGAAGTTCGAAGTATTTTACTTTGTTACCATTTCTAGTAAACATTTTGGAGAAGGTGCAAATCCAGGGAAGTTTTCTTGTTGATATCCCTGATTATATGCATCTTCTAGCTAACTGTGTCTCATAACAGATTCCTGGAATTGCCCACAGCAGAACATACTTTTGGCCAAACCTAAATATACTGAATCACTGATGGCGCATATAGAAGTTGCCTAAGATCTTGGATAGTGTTTGGCAGTGAACACTTCTCATCTTTGAACCCATAGTTACAAAGAAAATATGAGATTACAAATTTGGATGATGACTAAGTAGTTAAACTTTTTTGAACCTCAGAAAAAGGTTCAGTTTGGTTTGAGTTTTTGGAGAGAAGGTGCAGGTCAGTTCCTCATTTGGTTCCAGTTTGTTGGCCTGTGAAATTCAGAGACGAGTCAGACCCAATTCAGAACATCCAGTGCAGTCAATGGAGTTTCGCTCAGAATCACAGAATCGGCCCATTGTGCACTTCTCCCATTACAGCATGAGCTTGTTGCTTGCGCAGCATAATTTAGGTTTAGTTTGCAAGATAAACGTGCCTTCTCGCTCATCTGTGGTTGTACAAAGATAAAATGCAGGGTCTCTTTTTGTAATTCAGCATCAAACGCAGCAACTGCTATATGGTGTGTGCTGGTGAGAGCATAAGCCCCGGGCAAGGACGCAACAATAACGGGCTGGAGATCGGCTGTGTGGTGGACGCTGCTAGCGGGCTGCTCACGTTCATTGCCAATGGCAAGGAGCTGAGCACTTACTATCAGGTGCGTGATCGGCAGCAGAGAAGCCGGGTACTGCTCCAGGTGGGAGCTCTTCTCCCTGTTAAAGGGATACGTGCTTTGTAAGATCTAAAAGTAATTTAGAAATTAAGCAAAGATGGAAACAGAAAGTTAGTTGCGTACGCTCGCTCCTATTGAATATTGCCAGTATATTGCCATAAGCTGCTCCAAGTAAATAGATTCTCTAAAACTGTAGCGTCTACAGAATGGCTGAGGTGATTGTACCAAAAATTTCCATGAGTTGTTTTGAAAATAGCAGTTAATGTGCAGAATTTTCACCTTGACTAACTCTGTATGCTGATATCTACGAGCTGAGCAACTACATCAAGGACAGCAGTGTGTAATACAAAAAAGTGCTTGAATACCGGTTATCTTGGTCTTCTAAATGTGTACTGCTTCTAATGTCATATCAATTATTACTACACTCTCTTTAAAATAAATTTTAAAGAAAGGAGATAAGAACAAAAATTTAATTTTTCTTGAAAGCAAGCAGTAATATGCAACCCTATGTCCAATCTTACATAACAATATTTGTTAATCTGAACAACAGGGGCCAGGGAAATAGCTCAGTAGGATAAGTGCTTGCCTGGCAAGCGCAAGGGCCTGAGTTCAATTCCAGATTAAAAAAAAAAATCTGAGCAACAGATTAGATGATAAAAATAGATAATATAACAGCCATTGTTAATTAGCTATTCTTCTTTTGAAAATCGGTAACGTATTGTTGTATGTTACCCTGTTTCTGACATTTTTCTTGCTTTTGTTTTTACTTTTCAAAATAAAATTAAATTAAAAAGATAAAAATAAAATAAAAATGTAGCATTGTTCGAGATAGTCTAGTTACTGAGGGGGCCTTCACATGAGAGAAAGCAGACACTTCTAGTCTCCTTTCAAGGGTTCCTGAGTCGTACAGAAAATATTTTCCTTTCCTGTCTCTTTTATTAATATTAATAAATTAATTTGTTTATTTAAGGTGGAGCCAAGTACAAAATTATTTCCTGCGGTTTTTGCACAAGCTACAAGTCCCAATGTTTTCCAGTTTGAGTTGGGAAGAATAAAGGTAAGAAGAATTTCATTCCTGATATTTTATTGGAATTATTTTGTTAGGGCCTCGCAGATACTTCTTAAGTGAATTCAGTATTTTATTTGTACTGATGTGAATCAAATAAGTTATTCTTTAAGAAAAAAGTAGCTAGGTTTGCAAGTCTATGTCAGGTCACTACAGCAACATAATTTGAAATTTTCTCTTTTTATCTTAGCTGTATTATTCAATAGAACTGATTTATGATGGGCCGGAAAATGCTAAGGTGTATACAGAACAGTAACCACTGAAATTATAGATGGCGCAGTGAACAAATGTCAAGACTTGAAACCAGATGATTTAGAATAGTGGCACTTAACAGCGTTTGGTGAAGACACAAATTATGGCTGAGTTGGATGAGGGAAGCAGGAACATAGAAAAGAAGAGGTTTTCTTTAGGTGGATGAATGTTAAATGGGGATTCTTGGAGACACTGACTAGAAAAATGTATTTTGAAAGAGAGAGAAAGGAAGCAACACATGAGCAAGGCTTATTAATCCAATTCATTGTCAAATCCTACGTGTTTGATCCACAGAATATTCTCTTCTGTCTCTTTACTAAGAGGCATACTATCTGATCATCAAATTTACCTATAACGTCTAATCACTGAAGACCCCTTCAGTAATTAGAATATCTTATGATGATGCCACATTTTCATTCTTATTTTTTTAATTTAATTTTGAAAAGTTAAAAGAATGAAAATGTCAAGGTGAAGTGATTCTGTGTGACCACAGAGCAGGATGCCTTCCTTTGAATATTATTCTGTGGACCAAGCCCAGGTTGGAAGGCCTTGAATATTATGTTGAGAATACCCTAGTATAGAGACAGGAATGATCATTGGAAGTTTGAAGGAAGAACTGAGTATAATGGAACGGATTTTGGAGAAACATGTTTGTAGTAATGTTCAGGTGAGCGAGACTGGAAGCAGGTGGGAACAGCTGAGTGTCAATAACTCAAAGCTGTCCACATGAGGATAATGGCAAGAGGCAGGAAGGCTGGAAGAGACAGAAGAGAATATTCTGTGGATCAAACAGGTAGGATTTGACAGTGAATTGGGTTAATAAGGCTTGCTAGTTTATTGCGCTCACTATTGGAGTCAAGGATTGTTTGCTTTTTCTTTTTTAGTTTGAACTGTTTGGTGATATCAGTATTGGAACTAGAAGAGCTTGTTGAGATTTAGGAAGAAAAGTTGAATTTAATTTTGCAATTTAAAAGTTGTCGTACCAGATAAACACAGAAGTGCTGCTGGGCAGTGTAGTGACCTTGGACAGGTTTCTGAAAATTCACAAGCACAATTCCTGCCTTGTAAAATAGTGTTTATTGGATCTGTTCTGTGGAGTTAAATAAACATTTTAAGCCAAGACTTATACATAGTATCTGATCATCAAATTGATCTGTAATATATGATGCATATGCATGACACACACACACACACACACATTTGTGCTCAGACAAAGTATGCTGAGAAATAAGGTTTTAGCCTACAGGAAGAGTGAGTGAGAGAGTGAGTGAGATAGCTATCTATGGGCAAAATGAGATAGATATCTGCGGGCAGAAGTTGAACAGGGAAGAAAGAACATTGCACAGAGAACTTGGTTGTGTGAACTGAGAGAATGGAACACTCTTGAGGGCAAAGGAAAAAGCTAGGAGGAGAGCAAGAGGGACACAGTAGGAGGTGTCTGCCTAGAGCCAGGTGAAGAGTGAGTTTGAAAAGGCTCTGATAGCAGTTGCTACCAAATTGTCATGTAGGTTGGGTTAAGGATGCCATGGCTCTTGTTAGCTAGGAGGGCTTTGGTGACATTGCTATAAGAAGTTCAGTGACATGATGGGTTAAGCTATGTTAGCTTGAATTCACACTTGAGAGCTGGAGGTGTAGCATAGTACAGAGCAGGGCACTCATTCTGCATGCCCAAAGCCCTGGGTTACTTCTTAAGCCCAAAAGCAAACAAATAAAAGAGACTGAAGAGAAAGGAAAAAAGGCAGAACTGTAAGTGACTTTTTTTTTTTCTGGCTGACTCAGCCCACCCTGAAGGCGGGGCTGGAGCAGTATGTGGTTCCAGGGATTGGACAGCAGTCCTTGCATCTGCCTAAGCTTGCCTAAGAAGGTGCTTTAGACATCTTGATGGCCTATAAGT
>NW_004524703.1:6944852-6955731 GCF_000260255.1 Octodon degus
CTTAATGGAGGAAACACAGTTTATTTTCCCTTTTTAAAAATTTTAAAGACAATAATAGAAAACAATGAAATGATACTGAATTTCAAAACAAGATGATAGGAAATCAACAATGGTTATTGCATTACATATTGTGGTCTTCAGAGTAGTTATTCAGATTGCCAGATACAGGCATGTAAGATCGATCAAACAATATAAACACAACTATTCTTTTGAATGAACTAATAGAAATTAGTAGTATAATTATTTTAGCTATCTCGTGTAAGTAGTTACACATATAGATACAGATATTCCTTTCTTTTCTCCTTTCCCTCATTCCAGTTTCTCTTTCCTTCTTGAGAAGTTTCTTTCCCTTTCACAATATCTATTGTACCTTTTGAATCTTATTTACTCTTTCAGTTTCTTATACGAGGGAGACAGTATGTTGTTTACACATGTGGGTCTAATTTATTCCACTACATTTTAAAATCCATGCTAGACCCAGACTGTGATAGCAGGGCCTCTGCTAGGGGCTGGGGAGTGGAATAAGCGCTTCCCTGGCAAGTGCAAGGGCCTGACTTCAATCCCTGGTTTCAGAAAAAAAAAAATATATAAAATAAAAAAAAAACCCAAAACAATATCTCTGCTGGTCCTTTCTGAACTTGGATGCCTTTTTCCTCTCCTGTTCCGCAGATCCGTTGACATCTTAGAGTTGACAGAGCAGGAGGAGTTGCTGAAGTTTCACTATCACACCCTCCGGCTGTACTCTGCAGTCTGTGCTCTGGGGAACCACCGGGTGGCCCACGCCCTGTGCAGCCACGTGGATGAGCCTCAGCTGCTCTATGCCATCGAGAACAAGTACATGCCTGGCTTGCTGCGTTCTGGCTACTATGACCTGCTGATTGACATCCATCTTAGCTCCTACGCCACTGCCAGGCTCATGATGAACAATGAATTCATTGTCCCCATGACCGAGGAAACCAAGAGCATCACCCTCTTCCCTGATGAGAACAAGAAGCATGGCCTCCCTGGCATCGGCCTCAGTACCTCTCTCAGGCCACGGATGCAGTTTTCTTCCCCCAGCTTTGTAAGCATCAGTAATGAATGTTATCAGTATAGTCCTGAGTTCCCACTGGACATCCTCAAGGCCAAGACCATCCAGATGCTGACAGAAGCTGTTAAAGAGGGCAGCCTCCACGCACGGGACCCTGTTGGTGGGACCACCGAATTCCTCTTTGTGCCTCTTATCAAGCTCTTCTATACTTTGCTGATCATGGGCATCTTTCACAATGAGGACCTGAAACACATTCTGCAGCTGATTGAGCCCAGCGTGTTCAAGGAAGCTGCCCCTCTAGAGGAGGAGAGTGATGTGCTGGAGAAAGAACTTAGTACTGAAGACCCAAAGCTGGAAGGAGCAGGGGAAGAAGATGCCAAAGGGGGTAAATGTCCCAAGGAAGGCTTGCTCCAGATGAAACTGCCCGAGCCAGTTAAACTGCAGGTAACCAGGAAAAAGATGAATGTGAATTTCAGCACTTCTAAGTGTTAAAGTGTTAAAATTTGCCTGTCTCTATGTCTGTTTGTCTTTCTCTAGGTATGTGGAGTCTTTCATAAAATTAACTTACTTTTTTCTTATTGCTCCTGTGAATTTCTGCAAATTGATTTCACTGCATAATGTTGGCATGACTGACATTTGAGGCACTTGACCTCTCTCTCCTCCTTTCCCCACTTAGCATACTTGGTCACCACTGCATGTGACCATCCTTACGAAGCAAAATCCCCTCCCTGGGAAGTTTCTGAGGAACCAAAGACATCGTCTGTCTTTGTGCTCACCAAGATGTATGGAATGTCTTTTCTTCTGCTTCTATATTTCATTAGAAACAGTGTGAATTTGCATGTTGGCATGGTTTCTTGCTCACTCTCTCCATCAGAACTATATAAATGATACTCTGGCCTGCTTCCTGAGCCAAGGAAGCAAGTGGACATGAGCTGGCTCTGGAAAGCTCAGCATGCGAGAAATGGTGCTAACTTCTGCATTTCCTGTAAAATGTCTACTGCTAACCGCATTAAATACTCTAAAGTAAGAGAATGGATTACCAGAGGGAGGAAAATTTGGGTTACAGTTGGGAAGGGGAAGGAAGGCCTCTCAGAGATGGTGAGTTTTGAACTGAAGACAAAGTATAGGAAGGAGTAGGATCTCCGCACACAAGACACTGAGATGCTGGGTCAGGAGAGCCCTGCTGGCTGCTGCAAGGAAAATGAATAAGGGAAAGAGATGGATGTCTAGGTCTGGCTCATGGGCAGCCTGCCACCAGGCTGGTCCAGGCCTGAAGGTGGTGGTCATGATGTGCTGACAAAAGGGATGGAGAAGTAGGTGGATACCAGCCAATTCTAGAGAATGACAGAAAATTTTCTCTTGCAGGTGGACAGAAGTGGTTATATTGCATTTGGTGACCAGCAGGAGTTTAGCATCCTCTTTAATACCACTGTGGATTTGTATCACAGTTGGCTTGAATTGTGTATACATGTTTTCCTAAACTTGGCAGGACATGATCTCATGGATGTGTTTCTGCCAACATACATACTTTGTCAGTGAAAAATCCCTTCGGTGTCCTATGAGAAAGCACTCAGCTAGCCGGGCACTGAGGTGGCACTTGTAATCCCCGCACTCTGAGAGACTGAGACAGGAGTACTGCAAGCAGCTTGGGAAACATAACCAGTCAGTGAGACTGTGGCAAAGTAAAAAAGGACAGTGGTGGGGGTGCAACTGGGGAATGAAGCCTTGAACAAAGACCTTGGGTTCAATGCCGAGTACCAAGGGGGTGGGGAGAAAAAGGAAAGAAAGAGAGAAAGGGGAAACATAGGAAACACCAAGCTCACTAGTGAGGAAGTATTTTCCCTTTATGTAACGTGCATGCTCACAGACAAAGTTTGTAGTTTTAGAATTTGTACAGGAACTTTGATGTCACCAGGAACCAGATCTTTGCGTCTTTTTGCTCTGTGATGCTCAGCCTATAGTTTTCCTTCTAAGAGACACCACGCCCCTCCTCTAGGAACCAGGCTACAATCACTTATATGTGTTTCTAGTCAGTTAGCAGTGGTAGAAACTCTTCCCAGAGAACCCTACGCAGCTGTTCCTTATGACTCATTTTCCTCATCACCTGGGGCTGCAGGGGAGGCACACGAGTAAGGGTCCACTGACGGGACATGTACTGGCCATTTGGACTTAGGCAAATTATACTTCATCTCTTGGTGCTGAGTACAGTGCGGCCCACACAGCATGAGAATACTATTCTTAAAGGAGAATAATAGCTGAACATCAATGATGATTTGATGTGCATTAACTATTAAAAGATTTATTTTATTTTGTCTTCGTAGATGTGCCTGTTGCTTCAGTACCTCTGTGACTGCCAAGTCCGGCACCGGATAGAAGCCATTGTAGCCTTTTCAGACGACTTTGTAGCTAAGCTCCAAGACAATCAACGTTTTCGATATAATGAAGTCATGCAAGCCTTAAACATGTCAGCTGCACTCACAGCCAGGAAAACCAAGGAGTTCAGGTCGCCACCCCAGGAGCAGGTACAGGCATGCAAGAAGATTTTTTTTTTTTTAACTTTGGATTTTAGTTCATTGATGATCTTTTGCAAAACTGTATCATCATTATAATCCCCCTCTTCTGCCTAAACTAGTCAGGTTGATTTAGTCAATAGTCATAGTTTCACCCCCCAAAACCACTTGCTTGTTTTAAAAAGAAGACATACTTAAAAATACTGAAGATACCAGAGACATCACAGATGTTTTGAGTAGCCCAGAATGCCAGAGTCTAATGTTCTATAAATAGTAACAGTGTCCGACCACATGGCTCTGCTGTGGCTTACGAGGCATTGCCCGTGGCACCTCAGGCAGTACCACAGGCTTTTGATTTGATCCCCTAAAAAAGAACCAACTGCCTCTGCCACTTCGTGTCCACAAAGGTCAATCACCTTATTTGTGGACATTTTTTTTTTCCTTACCTCCCTCTTGAGGAGGGAGTAGAATCACCAGCACATGCCTGAATCTGAGAAGAAGCTAGTCTGGGCTTGAGAACTTTCTGGAATCTGCCACAGGGTGGGACACAGTGTGGAAAATTGCTGAGATGGAGGTTGAATCAAAGATACAAATCTCAAATGTTTTTGATATCTCACCTATGGTTTACCTCTATCCAAATTAGCTCAGAAGGAAAATGTTCAGAAATACTATTTTATCTCACTGGAATGTTATTTTTTTTTCAAGCAAACTGTATAGAATTTTGTTTTTTAAATTTTTTTATTTGTTTTGTTTTTTGATATAACCAGTGTTTCCTGAGCAGAAAACAATGCTAGTCTCTGTCTGTTAAACTACTAGTTGAAGACTTCTGCCTCAGAAAAGATAGAATGCCTGTGTTCTTTTCTGTTCTGCTAAGTACACTGAAATCCTGGATATTACACATAAGGCAACACAAGGACCCTGCAAGGTCAAGAGATGGGTGACTGGCTGTGGAACCCAGGGCTCCAGGAGTGAAGCGGTGGTGAGATCACTGGATTTCCATTTTGCCTGTTCTGTCCTAGACTTGCATATAAAGAAGCCTGCATCTAAGGAATGCCAGGAGCATAGCAAGACAATTTTAACTGAAGCTTTCTGTCAGCAGCCAGAAGTCCAGGAGAGGGAAGGCTTAGCAAGAAAAAATCTTTCAATAACAACTACACTGCTACAGCTAAGCTCTTCCCCACCCTCTCTGGCCAAGAATGCATGGGAGCCTTGATGTCCAGCCTCACCAGGTGGTAATGAGATGTCTGCCAAGGAGGGAGCTCTGGGTTTTATCCTTAAGTTGTGGTAACAAGGGCTGCTCCTTACAGAATGTCAGCAGAGACTGTGGAAGAAGTAACAAGACACCTTGACCCTGTCCAGCAAGAGGATGTCAACAAATAGGTAGCTGGGAACCAGGACTCTACGCCTACCCACAGTGCGTGGCCCTTTCTCTCAGTCCTTCCCCTGCCCAGCAGGAGTAGGATACTCTCCCAGTCCTCTTATATCCTCCTTCCCTGAACAGTGTCAGAAGAACCTAGCTAAGCCATGGGTTTGAGTAAGATTTTAAAGTTTTTACTATAGTGACCAAAATGTTCAGATTTCAATTAAGTCACTTTTTATACCAAGAACCTGGAAAAGTATGAATAAAAAAAGATAATATTAAGATGATGAAGATATAATTATGAAGACATTTTGAAACATCTATCACAAAATTGCTCCAAAATGGAGACAAAAGACAAAGAAAATCATAGCCAAGAAACTAAAGGTACAAAGAAGAACCCAATGGAAACTTTAAATGTAAAAATTACAATAACTGGATAAAAATTAAGTGAATAAGTTTAACTGTAGAACGGAGCAAGCAGAGAAAAGAATCTGGATTGAAAACAGAATGGTAGAACCAACTCCTTCTGAGGAAAAGGGAGAAAGTAAGCACCAAATAAACACAGCTTGAATAAGACAGAAGATTTAAACATTCATGGCATTAGAGTCACAGGAGGGTAGGAGGAAGAAGACAAAAAGAAAGAAAAAAAAACACAATGGAAGAAATAATGGTTGACGACTTTCAAATTCACTGAAAGTTGATTTGAAGTTAGAAATTCACAAAGCTAATTAAAACCCAAATAATTCTATGGTAAGATACACTATAGCCAAATTTTTGAAAATTAATGACAAAGGAAAAATATCTTGAAAATGACATTGAGAACTCAATATCATTTCTCACATACTGAAGATAAATGCTTGTCAGCCTGAAATTTCATGTTCATGAAAAAAAAATTAGGTGTAAGGGGGAAATTAAGAAATTCTCAACTGAGGGAGTATTATGAGAGTTTGACTGTAGCCAGCCTGCTCTCAGAGAAAGCTAGAAGAGGTTCTTTAAATCAAAGAAAAGTGATGAAAAAAGGAGGTTTGGAAAAGCAGGAAGGAAAATAGACTAGAAACTTAAAATATATGTAAATATAATGCATTTTTCTTCTGAGGTGTTTTAAATTATGCTTGGTAGTTTGAGCATAGATTATAAATCTGTCTGATGTTCTAAATGGATGTATTAAGACATTTTAAGACATATGAAATGGATGGATGAAAGGGAGATAGAAGGAGATAAGGTTTCTATATTCAAACTGATAAGATGTTGCTATCAGTAAAGTTAATGCCCAGAGCAACTATTAAAAAGTTATTCAAAGACATACACTGAGAACAACCATTGATAGGTAAAATGAGGTTCTAAATGTGGCTCACGTGATCCACAGAATGTCAGCAAAAACAAATTAGAAGAAGTGAACAGCAAATAAGATGGTGAGAGTCTTCAATTATAGCCTATTAGTAATTGCATGAATGTAAATGTCTTACTTATTTTTATTGATGCTGAAATAAAATAAAGGTTTATTCCAGCTCATAGTTTGTAGACATTTCAGTCCTTAGTCAGCTGACTCCAAGGCAGAGTGGGATGACAGAGGGCATCGCACAGTAGGTAAGAGGTAGCAACAAAAGGAACAGCAGCAAGTGACAGCATCAGCCCTCTTTCTGTCCCTTATGTTCTATCCACATTGCCCACCCTGAGGGCAGACCATACACTCTGGAGGGGGCATCTGTAAGTCTAGCATTGTATCATTGACCCTACCATTTCATCCTTAGTCCCAGTATCGTGTACTCTAGATCTCACACCTCTGAAAAGTTCTATCTGTGACCACATGGAGCTTTGCCAGGACATCAGCTTACAAGCCATTGTAGGAAATAACTGCTGTATACTGATTAAAAGACAGAAAATAGCAGAGCAGGTTTAGAAACTCAATGTAACTATGTGCTGTCTACAATAAATTCACTTCACATATAATGGTGTGAATAGGTTGAAAAAATAAAAGTTGTGAAAAGATGAAAAAAGGTATAAAACTAGAAAAAATGGAAAGAAACCAGAGGTGACCACATCATATGGATTTCAGAGCAAAAATCTATCTATCTATCTATCTATCTATCTATCTATCTATCTATCTATCTATCAATCTACCAGACAGGAATATTGTGTATTGATAAAGGGTTTGTCTGCATGAAGACTAATGGGTATACAGTAAATAGCAGAGCTGCAAAACTATGAAACCAGAACTTTTAGAAGTTAAAAGAGAAATAGATCCACAATTGTACCATAAACTTCAATACCCCTCTCAATGACCGAGAGGATAACTAAGCATAAAAACCAACCAAGAATCTTCACATCATCACTTAATAGAATCTGTGTTGTAGAACATTCTGCCAAGCAACAGAAAGGGTATTATTTCCAAGTCACATGAAATATCTGCAAAGATGGAACATATTCAAGACTGTAAGATAATCTGTCCAAATTTCTTAGAATTAGAATGATACAGATTTTCTTTTTTAGTCATCTTAAAATGAAATTAGAAATCAAGGACAAAACAATTTCAGAAAAGTCTCTTAATTCTTAAGATTTGAACAATGGAGTTTCCAACAATCCATTCAAGGAGGAAGTTTCAAGGCAAACTAAAAATATACCAGACTAAGAGAAAATACATGTATCAGTTGTGAAGATCTATGATCCACCTACAGAAGCTCTGAGAAGGAAATGTATGACAGTAAATGAACATAGTAAATGAGGCAAGCAGATCAGTAATCTAAGAATCCACTGAAAAAATTTAAGTACGAAGAGAAAATTATGTATCAAATAAGTAAGCAAGGGAACTAGTATGGACAAGGTCAGAAATTAGAGAAATTTGAAAAAAAAGGCCATAAGACAATTAAGTTCCTTCCTTCCTTCCTTCCTTCCTTCCTTCCTTCCTTCCTTCCTTCCTTCCTTCCTTCCTTTTTTTTTTTTTTTTTTTTTTCAGAACCAGGGATTGAACTCAGGCCTTTGTGCTTGCCAGGCAAGCACTTATTCTACTGAGCCATCTCCGCAGCCCTAGAAGGCCACAAGAGAAAAAAATGAACTCAAAATCTTAAAACATATTAACAAAATGTACAAACCTTTAAAAAGACTGACAAAGAAAAGGCACAAATTCTACCTAATAGGAATGAAGTGGGAAATCACTACACATCCTACAGACAACAAAAGATTACATGGAATTTTCTTAACACATGAACACACACACACACATATACACAGACACAGACACAGACACACACACACACGCAGACACAAGTATATGAGAAGATGGCTCTGCTAGTTGATCTGATTTAATCTTTATATAGTGCTAAGTGTATCAAAACATTGTACCGTGTGTGTGTGTGTGTGTGTGTATGTCAAGTAACTTTTTAAAAAATGGATATGAGAATGCATACATACTGTATTTTACTTTTTCAAATATCCTTAAAATGACAGAATTACAGAGATGGATAATGGTTTGGAAGTTATCAGGGGTTAAAGATGAGAGGTGCTAAGAGGGTATAATTATAAAAGGGTCACAAGAAGGACCCTGGAGGCAAAGGAAAATCTTGTCCTGTGTGTTTGGCTGTATCAGTGGTGATACACATGTCATAATATTGTACTCTTAATACAATAAATATTATTTATTATGGCAAAGTGATTTATTGTCTCTGTGGGAAACTGAGGACAGGAAAATGTTAGCAGTGGAGATGAGTAAAAATCATATAAGAACTCTGTATTATTTCTAAAAATAGCATATAAATTTATAGTAATCACAAAATAAAAATGTAGCAAAAAGTGACAAGAATAATTTATTAGATATGGAATATTATTCATCTATAAATTTTATATTACTGTGTCTAAAACTAAAACATAGAAGAAATTGTGCTACAACTTAAACCATTAATGTTACTAGTAGATATCTTAGTGAAGGATTCTAAAAATATGCAAGAATCTAACATATAGTTGAATTCAGAAAAAGGGATCAATATTGTGTGATTGTTTTCTGTCCTGGTGAGCTGTAGGTGATTTAGCTTCTTTTGTGATGCAAAGGTATTTTTGGTGGAATGATAAATAAACTGTGGTTTATCATTTATTGAAGAATAATTTGTGAATACTTGAAAACTGATTTTGAACACTTTTCATTTTACTGTTTCTGTATCATTCTTGAAATTTCCTTTCTTTTTATGTTTTGCTTTTTCTATTTTCAGATCAATATGCTTCTGAATTTTAAGGATGATAAAAGTGAATGTCCATGTCCTGAAGAGATTCGTGACCAGCTCTTGGATTTCCATGAGGATCTGATGACACATTGTGGTAAGATATCCTTGACTTACAATTATTAGTAACATAATTTTAGTCTATACAGGAGTTTAAAGCTTCCTACATACGTGAATAGTATCTTTGTTAAGAGTATGATAGTATCTCTATGTATTAGAAGTTGGTTAGAGGTTCATAATAAGAATGTTTTGTTTGGCAAAATGTGTGGCAGGTCATGAGGGATGGAAAAATCAGAAGCAATGACACTGAGACGAAGATGACTGAAATTGTCTCTTTTTTCCCTCTTTTCTCATTGGCAATAAAGGAGGAGTGAGCATGTAGTTGGGTGCTTCTAGAAGGGAGAGTAAGTGTTAAATTGTTTTAGTCACTGGCTGTACAATTTCCATGTCACAAGATGAGTAGGTCCTAGAAATCTGCTATATAATATGTGCCTGTAGTTAAATCTACTGTGTTATGCACTCACAACTTTGTTAAGAGGGTCCAATTTGTGTTACATGGTCTCACAACAGTAACAAAAAAACACATAAGAAATTCAGCCCAAAGATACAGGTGACAGAATTATATCTATTGCTTATGATGGTGGTAATATATATATATATATATATATATATATATATATATATATGAATATGTCAAAACTTATTAAATTGTATATATTGAATATGTGAGGTTCTTGTTTACTAGTTATACGCCAAATACAATTAGTTTTTAAAATAAAGGCAAGAGATTTGATTAAAAGCAATTTTATTTGAATTGATAAAGGGCCACATTTTAGGACTGGCCTAGGAAATCTAGTGTGTATCTTTTGAAATTAAGGAGTACTTAAGGAAATCTTCCATTATTTTATGTCTGTAATCCAAATTTATTAAAAATCTTTCTTTTTAAAGAACTTTCAAAATAGAATTGATAGGATCTTTATTCCTTCATGAAATGATGTGGATAAACCCTGTCATTCAATGAAAGAAAAAGAGCTATTCACACACACACCACACAAACATCACTAATGGAACCATGTTTCTCTTTTTTAAAAATAAAGATAAAAATCTATTCATTTTGTGAATGAAGAGCCAGTGACTATCTGAATTTATACCCTATATATCCTATAAAGAAAGTGATACGCTAAAACATTAGAATTATTAGTACAGATATAAAGCATTCAATGGTTAGGACACCTAATTGTGCCTTTTATTTGTCTCTCAAGTTACTAAAGTACTGACACTTCTGGTTGGAAGAGGGGTTAGAGGTTGGGTATAAGTGATGTGGAGCGATTAGTTGGAGATGGATGACAGGTGCAGGCAGATGACATTCCAAGCCAGAAAAGGCCCAAAGGATCAGCCCAAAGAGAATGAGTGACCTTTGCTCTTAAGAGTCTTTGATCTTTGCTCAGCCCATAATTTATTCTTGTTGAAAAGAGAAAGGAGGAAAACTCAAAATTGTCACACTTTAGACAGTGCATGAAACTATGAATGGAAAAAGTTACAAGACCTGAGAATTACTCCTCATTTTTTTTTCAAATATATTCTTCTTAATTATTTTCTGTGCTCTTTTCATGCTAGGGATTGAGCTGGATGAAGATGGGTCTCTGGATGGAAGTAGTGATTTAACAATCAGAGGACGCCTCCTCTCCTTGGTGGAAAAGGTGACATACCTGAAGAAGAAACAAGCAGAAAAGCCAGTTGCAAGTGATGCCAAGAAGTCCTGTAAGCATAC
>NW_004524703.1:6956041-6966648 GCF_000260255.1 Octodon degus
GGGGGAGGAACGGGCATGGCATACCAGGGATTGAACCCCAGTCCCTGCATCTGCCTAAGCAGGCACTTTAATCTGCTGAGCTATCTGGCCGCCCCACACGTTTATTAATGAGTGTACATTCCACTTAGATTTACTCTTAGATGAATATCATAGTCAGTTTTTTGGTGAATGAATATCATATTCCAAAAATCCTATGAGACCATGGAATTTAAAAATTCCAAAAATCAGAAACTCAACTTCATTCTTGTAGCTCCCAGAAGTAGTGTATAGGGACAAACTCTTTATAGGACCAGAGGGAAAGGTATCAGCAGCACATAAATGGATGATCTTCCAAAAGAAGTAACTTAGAGGTTTGATTAGATGCTTTCAAGAGAAAGTTTAAGGGAGAAATATTGCCTTCATGTGTAAATCCTATGCTTGCAGTTGACTTTCAGGTGATTATATGAAATTAAACCTTTCTTTTAAAGGTAAGGGTATTGTTTATAACCATCTTTTGTTTCTGAAATGTTTCCTAAAGTGTCATGCTTTTCTGGCTCATTTAAATCCTGTGCAGTATGGTTGGAAATGACAGTAAAAGTTTAAATTAAAAAAAATATTATAGGAAACCACATTGTCATTAATCCCCTTCTAAATACTCCCTTACTCTTCACAAAGTTCAATAAAAAAATATGGTAAGTACTGGTACCCGGTGCTATCCAATAAGAAGGCAGCCTCATAAAGCATTGTGGTGTGTGCTCATCTACCCTTTTCATTGGGTCTGGCACCGTGCAACTTCTGGCTCCTCCTCAACATTAAATTGACCATGAAAAGTAAATACTTTGAAGGTAGATATTACCTTGAAAGGCAACTCAGTTGAGGACATTGTGGCAGCTGCCGAAGTGGAACTAAAGCCACTCATGAAAGTCTTCTAGAATTGTTTTAGAAAATGGCAAAAACAGTGGAATAAGTATGTTCCAATGGAGAAGAAATATTTTGGGTGAGATTAATGGCAACACATCTTTTATTATAATAACTTACTTAATTTAAACATTCCCCATATTTTGTTATCACACCTCAGATTTAACTAAGAACAAAGGCTGCTACTCCCGGGAACCAAGTAAACCCACTAGGCTGTGGGTCTCATGGGCATGGGACAGTCATCCTGATGGAAGCCACCCGAACTTCTTAGGGTTCCAGCTTATTTTTTACTCCACTTCTAAGAGTCTTGTGATTTTAAGCTGCACTGCTGGCTTGTTAAGGGACTTTTTTGCTGAAAGTTATAAATTCACTAAAAATTTTAGTAACTTCTAGTAGTAAACATTTATCCATTCAATTACTTCTAAATTCCTTCCTCAAGGTCACAAATAAATTTGAGTCAGGTCATCTTTGAAATGATAGTTCAAACATTATTAATCACATTTTGTGGTTATGAGGTTAATGATCTTAACATGAAAATTACAGTATGGTTTTGAGACCTAGGGAAATGTATAATGGCACTGTGCCTTATTAGATATATGAGTTATATTGACTTATTTTGGATAATTTTACTATTGACTTTGAGAGACTTGGAAGTTTGCATTGCTTTTATATGAATAATGTTGCATGTTACATTGGAAACAATCTTGTGTAAATGAAATAACTTCCTACTTTAATATATCTCCACAATCAAATCCTTATGAAGTCATTTTAAGTGACAATGCAGTGTAAATAAAAATATAAGTATATGTGGTCATTTGCAAATGACCAAACTAAAGACAAACAGCTAAATAAGGACATATCTCTTTGAAATCTATGACATCTTTTACAAGGATATTGATGTCAGATCTTCTGGAAGGAAAATACTGGATCTAAAGTTAGAGTACCTCATGTCAGCTGTCATACTGTGAATTACTTATGGGCTGCAACAGTAATTTTGAAAAAGAGGTTGCAACATTGGAAGAGCTTATTTGATGCTAAGAATACCTTTAAAAGAAAGGGGTTTTTTTTTTGTATTTTTATCCTTGTATGACCTAATCTTTATTAAAATAATGTACTATTGAAATGAAGTTATCTTCTTCACAGACTATTCTCTTTGGGGCTATGACATATGAGCTTGACATGTGCAACTGATGTCTTTTTTTCCTATTCTTTTTCAATATATATATGTATATATCTATGCCCATGACATCACTACAGCCAGTCTGCAGCAGTTGATTTCTGAGACCATGGTCCGGTGGGCTCAGGAGTCCGTCATTGAAGACCCTGAGTTGGTGAGGGCCATGTTCGTGTTGCTGCATCGGCAATATGACGGCATTGGGGGCTTGGTCCGGGCACTGCCAAAGACCTATACCATCAACGGTGTTTCTGTAGAAGACACCATCAACCTGCTGGCTTCCCTTGGTCAGATCCGTTCCCTGCTGAGTGTGAGGATGGGCAAGGAAGAAGAGAAGCTTATGATTCGTGGATTAGGGTAAATTATTTAAGTATCGCTGCTTTGCCTTAGAAATTTCTTGTCATTTTTACCCAATTAGTACTTCAATGGTCACTCTGATGCAAATATACACTTTGGCTTATATGATCATTATATTGTCACTGGTTTTCTAGAGATAATGTTTTTCTGCTCAATTAGAGAGTTGTTCAGTAATAAAAGATGCCTACCTTTACAGCTAGAAGCTAAGATAATAATGTAGCAATTAACTTGGAGTTTTTCCCCCAATTTCTCAGTAATATACAATTATGCATAAAACTTCAAATAATAAAGACACATTAAAAACTATGGTGGGATGGGGGCATAGTACCACAGGAAACAATAATTGATTTCCTGTATTTGACCTTTGGACAGGGAGAATACCACTGAGTATTCAATAACATGTGTTTCACATGGATTTGGTGGTTTAAGTTTATACCCCATATTCAGGAGTGAGGACAAAATAGAGAACATTTTCTTAAAGTCATTTTTGAAAGAACTTTTAAATTTGGCACTGTGAAAATAGGTGGGATTGGTATAATGACAAAAATTCAAACTATACAGATTAAACTATGTGATGAGAAAAATGCCTGAAGTTGTACAAATATAGAATGGAGAGCATTAAAAATTGATGAAGGAGAAATATTCAGATTTAAAATAAATCCTAATATAATTAAAGATCAGGCAAAAGAAGAGACAATAAGGGTCCCTGCTGCATAAATAAGGTAGATCACAAAGAAATAAATAGACTGGGTCAAAGAAACTTAAAGTTGGTTCTTTGAATAAAACCAATGAAGCAGAATAACCCAATTTTTTGACAAAACTATCCTGGAGGAATACAACAATTATAGAAAGACAAAGACTGTACAATGTCAGGTACATACACGAATCTATTTTCCTATTGCTGGCCATAAGTACCAACACCTACAATTGAAAGGAGAAAATGGTTTATTTGACTCGTGTTTCCAGAGGATTCAGTTCATAGTAAGTGGTTCCCACATAGAGACATTAGGGCAGAAGGGCATATCAGAACAAAAGTCCTTATTTTATGGAGGACAAGAAGCGAACTGGAAGAGTCAAGAGGAAAGGGGCAAAGATGTATATTATCCATTGTCCCCCTTCCACAAACTCCCTCCACAGAAGTGTGCTTTACTAAACTCCTAGTGCTTTTGAAGCCAATCAAGTTGAAACAATCAAGCATAGCCCAGAGTACCTTTCCAAGTCAGAAAAAAATTATTTCTATGGGCCTATTTTGTATGCATATTTATGAAAATAGAATTCAAGGTTATATTTCAAATTAATGATAATGGTTAACACTAATAATAATGTGTTTAACAGGATAAAGAAGGAAAACAAAAATGCTTATACCCCCCCAAGCAAAGATTAAGGTCTTTATCATTGTGTGAGCATGGATCTTACCTGAATACTAGTATTTAAATCCTACCTGAGGCAGCCTCTGATTAGATGTGACTATCATTAACGAGATGAAAGCCTTGCTAGATAGTGATGAATTTTTCTTTAGTAGACAAAGAAACAATCATGTGTCATTAAAAAATTATTCTTTATTGATAAAATTCAAAATGACATTAAATAAAATCCTACTTTTGTAGTACTAGAAGTATTTCCCATAAATGACATGCCTAGTAAATACTAAATGGAGAGTAAGTGATTAAGGTGATCAGATTTAAGAAGGTTTCAGTTTTCTTGCAAGAAATTGTTTATGCAAAAGTCTCTTGCATTGGTTAGATTTAGATTATAATGGAAATCATAAGAGCTTTTCATTGACAATAAGTGAAGCTTCTTACTGATCATTAACATGCTTAGAAAGGTTTTTGCACACGGTAATAATGCTTAATTCAATAATGATAGCAGGAATCATTTTAGTATTATCTGCTACTATTTCTTTGACTGGAATGTTTATTTTAATGATCTGGGTTACTTGTACCTGGACTTCATAAACATTCAGTTTCTCCTGGAGAATATGTATTCCTTTAAGAATTTCACTGAAATGATAACATGAGTATAGCAGAAAATATCATGAATGTAATTTTACATGCAAATATTGAAGGTACTAAAATTTTGCATAATTAGGTCAGTATAACTCGGCGAAGCATGCTTGTCCAGCATACATAAATTTGACTTTAATTCCTACCATTGCAAACACGGTAAGAAAAACATGGAAAAGCTGAACTACTCACACACCAAGAATTTATATAAAGCTAGCCATGATGGTTTATTCCTAGAATCCCAGAACTCTGGAAGTCTGATTCAAAAATCCAGACAGACAGACAGACACACAGACAGACAGACACACAGACAGACAGGCAGGCTGGTTGGCTGCCAATATAGTTAAATGGGAAAGTTCTGTGTTCAATCCCTGGGACAAAGCAAAAAAAAAAAAAAAGAATTCATATATAAATATAATGTGATAATTATTACGATCTCTAAACAAAAGGTTGGATACATGGTTGGATTAGAAATAAGTGTCCAAAATATATTTCATGTAATAGTGTTTACATATTTAGAACATTTCTGATCATTGGAAATACACTTGGTCTTAGCCAAAAGGCCAACAAGGAATTGTCATTGGAAATAATATATAATTTGATACCACTTTTGGTAAACTGTCGGTATTTTTGTAAAAATTCAGCTACAGTCATTAACATTTGTGACTCAACTATGACTGCTCTTCTCCATACACAAAAATTATTGTTAAAAGATTTAATGGAATCATGGGTAAATGTTTAGTTAAATTTTCTCTGAGTTCAGAGCTTTCTCTACTATCCTTTCTAGCGATATCATGAATAATAAAGTGTTCTACCAGCACCCTAATCTCATGAGAGCACTTGGGATGCATGAGACTGTGATGGAGGTCATGGTGAATGTCCTTGGAGGTGGGGAATCTAAGGTAAAAGAGTGTCTCTGATTCCTGGGATACTATTCTGTATAATCTCTTGAGTACATAGGTTGCAGAGAATTCATACCTAGAGTTTCTTAAATCCCTTTTAGAGGACTGCTTTAAAGAATCTCACCTTTGAGATTGAGTGCTGGATGTGCTACTAGTGATTCCCTTGATGGTGATCAAAGTTTCTACTGAATGCTGTGTAATTTTTATAATTCAGGGGCTGCTTAGGAACTTCAGAAGATTTTGCTA
This sequence comes from Octodon degus, assembly GCF_000260255.1. Lineage (NCBI taxonomy): Eukaryota > Metazoa > Chordata > Mammalia > Rodentia > Octodontidae > Octodon > Octodon degus. The sequence continues at coordinate 6,961,621 of NW_004524703.1, forward strand.
TCATGATTTATTTTGAATTGTAAGTTTAGTCCTTTCACTGCCCCAAACCATAACAAAGGCATGTCCTTTGGATCTAGCCATCACTTATGAGGCAGACTTCTGGCTTCATTAAATTTTGGAACCATTCTGAACTCAACAATGGTGCTCTGAAATACATCTGTTCTAACTTTTTACAGTGAAATTTTATACTTTGTTTTAAAACAAAGATCATGGAAACTAAATTGGTAAAATGATATAATATCAATCAGTATAATTCTATAACTTCTAATATAAAAATGCATTTTTGTCTTTTAAATTTTAAGATACAGTTTTCACTTCATGGAGATAAGTCCATATTTCCCATCATCAGGCTGTCTACCAGTGAGACAGGCTTGAAAAGATATTCATACTAAACTGTGAATATTTCAGAAAATATCTCAGTGCACCCTTTCCTTCTCCTACATAATGCATTATCATTCATATTAACCCAGTGTTACAAATCAAAGACTGTGTGATTTCCCAGAGAAGCACAGTAACAGGAGTAGTTGGGCCCCGTAACTGAGTGGCCCTGATCTCTAAACCAAGGCTCTTATTGTCTGTGAGTTTAGGGCTGTAGGTTAATTGCAGATCCAACTTGCTGATGGTAATGAGGCTTCTGACGTCACTGCCAGGCTTGCTTTGCAGTGGCTCAGGACCAAGAAGGTGAGCCCATACCTTTGAAAGTCTTCAGTGTCAGAGGTTTGGCACCTATGAACACATATGGATTGACAATGTGTGTGACCTCTGTGTCTATGCTAAGACTCGTAATGATCATTTGCTTTCAGTAACTATTCAAATGCTCTTTACATAGGAAATCACCTTTCCCAAGATGGTGGCCAACTGTTGTCGTTTTCTGTGTTACTTCTGTCGCATAAGTAGGCAGAATCAAAAAGCTATGTTTGATCATCTGAGTTATTTACTAGAAAATAGCAGTGTTGGTCTTGGTAAGTAAATGTATGGCATTTGATTAACTTTTAAAGTAAAGCATATATTACATTTTAAAATTAAATTTCATGTTGAAAATGAGTAAAGCCCTGAACAGACTTTTCTCTAAAGAATATACCAGTGGTCAACAGGTATATGGAAGCCATTGAGCATCACTAATGCATGTCAAAGCTATAATAACATATCTTTTTTTTTAAATTATTTATTTATTTGTGTGTGTGTGTGTGTGTGTGTGTGTGTGTGTGGCCAGCTCAGGCCACCAGAGGGCGCGGCTGGCTGGCATGTGGTGCTGGGGGATTGAACCGTGGTCCCTTTGCTTTGCTAAGCTTGTTCAAATAGGTGCTTTAGACCACTGAGCCATCTCAGCAGCCCCTATAATAACATATCTTGATGCTTGCTAAAATAACTGTTATAACAAAGGAGAATATAACAAATGAGGATGAGAACCATTGCATACTGTTGGTGGAGATCTAGATTAGTGTGGCCAAAATGCAAAACAATGAAGAAGTTCCATAAAAAGTTAATAGACCGCCATGTATTGGTCCAATTTCACTTGTGGGCATTCTTCTAAAAGAAGTGAAATCATGTTGAAGAGAGATATCTGTGCTTACGTGTTCACTGCAACATTATTACTACTATCAACCTCAGTGTGCATCAGTAGAGGACTGGATAAAGAAAACATATAAGAAAAGTTTAATGCTTTAGAAAGATGGACATCATGTTAGTAGTGATAGTGGACGAATGTGATGGACATTATGTTACGTGAAAAAAAGCCAAGCACAGATAGACAAATGCCACTGGAGCGCCCTTATAGATGAAGTATTAAAAGGTTGAGCTGTTAGGGCCGGCCCAATAGCTCAGCAGATTAGGCCAGGGCTTCGATCCCTGGGCCTGCCATGCTGGTCCTGACCCCCAGAGTGCACTGAAATGGCATTTGAGACTGGGCGTGGTGGCACGTGCCTGTAATCCCAGCTCTTGGGAGGCTGTAAACAGAAGGATCACTACGAGTCCTATCTAGTAGTGAGACCCTGAACACCCTGTAGATCCTTCCCTAAACACACACACACACACACACACACACACACACACACACACACACACAGAACACATCCTATTTCTGGATGTTATTAAAAAAGAAAAGTTGAGCTCATAAAAATGGAGAATAGAATATTGGTTACCAGGGCCTGAGTGGAAGGGGGCTGAGCAGATGTTGAAGTATACAGTGTATTATATTCTTAAAAAAAAAGACAATAGATTTTAAGTTGCTCATCCCAAAAAATTGTTATGTAGTTGAAGTAATGCACATGTTGATTAGTCCAATTCATCCCGTAATGTTAACATATTTTGGAACATGTTGCACACATGAAATATATGCATATTTTATTTGTTAAAATAATTACCTTAAATTTAAACTTTATGATGATTTATAGTAGAGCAGTATGCATAGCATGTAGAAATTAATTTTTAAAATACTGCACTTGTCTATATGGAATTCATAGTTACAGCACAATCCAGATTTGATTCCCATCTTGGTCTTTCTTAGCCTCACCAGCTATGAGAGGTTCAACACCCCTGGATGTGGCAGCTGCTTCTGTGATGGATAATAATGAACTAGCCCTGGCCTTGCGGGAGCCAGACCTAGAAAAGGTGAGCCGTGCTCTGGCCCTGGGTGTGTCTACATGAGCAAAACTTGCTCAGAGTTCTTCTCAGGGTAACTTTAATATAAAAACTATAGTATTAGGATAATGGTATATTTTTATGTTGCAATTTTCATTTTGTATTGCATTCTATTGTATACAGTTCTGATAAGCATGAAGTTTTAGATATGGTATCTCTTTTGATCACAAGTTTTCTGTGACGCATTAATCAACTCATTGTAATTGTCTACTGAGGTGTTTTTGTCATTTAATAATATTTGCTAGCACTTTTAGTCATGAAGTTTAAGTGGCTTAATAAATTGTTTTAACATCTCAGACATACATTTTAAATCATATCTGCATTTGTGTATCTCTGCATAATGCATCAGTGAGAGCCCTAGGGTGCACAGTTGGAACATATTAAACCACATATATGTTTCCTAGCATGTAGAGAATTTTCCCTGTAGCGTGGTTGCCACAAAAAATTTAAGTGATCACCTGACCTTTCCCTTATTCTCTTAGAGTGGTGATGGTGAACCTCTGGTATGTGTGTTTTGCTTTTCTTTTAAGATAGAAGATGTTAACATGTGTTATTTTTCTACAGTAATTGCTCAGTACTGTATTCGTGGTTAATTTCAGTGTGTTGGCACTTGGCAATAAATAAGTGGGGTTTGGGATGCAGTTTGGGCACTTGTCTCTGAGAGATCTGCCATCTCTGCCCTGGACTTTATTCTCACCTCTGATGCCATCCTTTTCCTCTGGACTTTCTGAAGACTTTCTGTGCTGCACCCACTAAAACCCCAAGATGTTACACGATCCCTACCTTAAGGATCCTATGGTTCCTTCCCAGATATCCTGCCAATCTTGACCCCCAAATCACCTTCTTGCTTAGCTCCTCCATGTTCTGATAAACAGGTGGCTTACTTGTACATCATTTGTACCTTGATATTATTACTATTAACTTGTGGCCCTGTTTTTCTTTTACAAATTCATTTAACTTACTTGGTTGTAACTCTTCTTGATAGGTTTCTTCTCTTAACAGACTATTACCATTGAGAATCACTCTTCTTGGAACTTCTTTTAAAGCTGAATCTCTCATGAAATATTGTAGAGGACCAGCATTCATATTGAACAAAATAATTTAAAAGATCAAGATATGTATAAATTTTTAATGTGTTAATTTCAACCATATTAGAAAATAGGTAGCATTTTAGATTGAGTGTCCTTTACTCAAAATTATTGGAACCAGAAGTGTTATAGATTGCAATTCTTTTTTTTTTTTTTTCTTCATTTCTGTATTTGGTACAGGGTCTCACTATACAGCTCAGACTTGTAGTGATCTTGTTTTCAGCCTCTCCAGTGCTGGGATTATAGGCATGCACCACCATGCCCAGACTCGATTGCTGGCTCAGCATGCCCAAGGGTGGGGCTGGCGTGGCAAGGATGTCTGGGGATTAAACCCTTGTCCCTGCACTTGCCAAAGCCAGTGCCTAGTCTGTGAGCCATCTCGCTAGCCTTGCAATTTTTTTTTTTGATGATGGACTATTTGTATTTGCACAGTGAGCTATCTTTGGGCTGAGACCTAAGTCTAAACACATTCTATACACAGCCTGAAGATAATGTGCTGAAGATAATGTGGTTCGGTATTTTAGTGCACCTGCATTTGGGCTTCAACCATCATATGAGGTCAGGTACAAATTTTTCTACTTAGGGCACCATGTGGACACTCAAGCAATTTTGGATTTGGAGTACCTTGGGTTTTACATTTTTGTGTTAGAAGTGCTCAACCTTTCTTACAACTTTTTCAAAAAAAATCTAGGACATGTTTAGAGTTAATGCCTCTACATAATATATCTTAATTCCTTTATTTGTCCCCTTTTCCCTCCCTTCCTTCCCCTTCCCTGCCAGACACTGAAACTGTGGCTCTGAAAAACCTCAGTATCTTGTTTGAAATAATGGATCCAGTGAGTTGTCAGTAGGACTTGAATCCAGAATATTTGCCTCTAAGTTTAGGTTTTTTCTATTTTTCTGTGTGTCTTTTCATACCTACTGCCTCATTAAGTGGATAACTCATTTTAAAAGTAATTCATTTTTTTAACAATATATATTGTATACATATCAGATATATATTTCAATGTCTCAGATGCATTATGTTTTTTACATTGAGCTGAGGTCATTAGACATTTTGAAGTTTATTAAATATTATACATGTTGTAGCTCAGGGTCTAAAAGTAAATGATATGAAATTCAGGAATCATGTCCTTTCATACATTTGGTTCATTAATTTTATCACCATACTTTACTATATTTCAGTATTTCTTAATTCTGAGGTTTTCCTAGAGGAAGTACAGGTGGCTTATCATGAAACTAAAAAAGACTTATAAAGGCCAGGGAGATGGCTCAGTGGAATAAACACTTCCCTGGCAAG
>NW_004524703.1:6966748-6993890 GCF_000260255.1 Octodon degus
AGATTCTAAAAAACCGGGGCTGGTGAGATGGCTCAGTGGTCTAAAGCACCTACTTAGAACAAGCTTAGCAACACAGGGAGGGCGGTTCAATCCCCCAACACCACGTGCCAGCCAGCCCCGCCCCCTGGTGGGCTGAGCTGACCACACACACACACACAAACACACACACGCACACACACATAAATGAATAAATAAAAAATTAAAAAAAAAAGATTCTAAAAAACCATTCATTGAGCTGACTGTGGTCCACTAGGTGCCATACCTATTGGAAGTGCAGTGCCTGGTGCAGAGCATGTCACTGCTGGTTCTCTTTATTGTAGGTAGTTCGTTATTTGGCTGGCTGTGGACTGCAGAGCTGTCAGATGCTGGTGTCCAAGGGTTATCCAGACATTGGGTGGAATCCAGTTGAAGGAGAGCGATACCTTGACTTTCTCAGATTTGCTGTCTTTTGTAACGGTAGGGTTTGACTGCTTGAGGTCTTTTTGATCATCATTAAAATTGCATGAAAATAGCGATGCATTCTTTAGCATATTCATAAAATACATGAATATTGGTAAGGAAATTGAATATTTTATAAGTACTAGGGTTGTTAACTAGTAATAATTACTATAAATATTTATATCATTAATTCTTTTATTACTTAAATTAAGATTTTTATATGATTAAATTCTCATTATTTTTGTAAGTGGACTCTAATAATTAGAATTATGACAACTTTCTCCATAACCCGTTAATGAGAATGAATAATTCATGTCTCTATTATGCTTTGACAAAACTAAGTGAAGAAACGTACTCTGCTTTGTGTGGATAAATTTATAATTTAAGTGAAATTTTTACCTTGCTAATATGTTCTTGGATTTTCTTTATTGGTTTAAATAAAATCTGCTGAGTATTTGTATATTTATTTTCTCAGAATTTCCATACAAGCAAAACTTGCCTTGATTCCCATTTTTGTCTTTAGGGGAGAGCGTAGAAGAAAATGCAAATGTTGTGGTGAGATTGCTCATCCGGAGGCCTGAGTGCTTTGGTCCTGCTTTGAGAGGGGAAGGTGGGAATGGTCTCTTGGCAGCGATGGAAGAAGCCATAAAAATAGCTGAGGATCCATCCCGTGATGGCCCTTCACCCACTAGTGGATCCAGTAAAACACTGTAGGTCTAATGTGCATATCCTCATGAGTAAATTATCTTATTTGACTACAGATTATAAAATATGTCAGATATTCTGTTAATGGCAATATAGTTTCTGATACTAAAGATTTCTCCCTTGAAAGAGAATGTTTTATACATGGCACAGCAGACAGACTTTGCAACTGGAGTAGATTGAATGAATATCAAGGAAGCTGGGAATATGTGGATTTCGTAGAGAAAAATTAAGATTGTAGGTGGGGAAGCATCTTGTGGATGTTCACAGGGGAGTAGGCAAAGCGGGTGGTTACACATGATGAGATATGAACCTTTGAGACTGGATGAGGGTCCAGTGGGAAGGTAGTTCAAATGAATTCCTAGGATTTTATCCGAGAGAGAGGCGGAACATTAGTAAGAGAGGAGAGGATTTGATCCAATTGGTACAGTGATAAAGTTCAGGAAAGAAGATGTCCTTCTGAGGAGCACAAGTCTCAGTTGAGATACTGGAAACAGACAAGAGTAGTGGCCATTATCTTCCAGTTTTCCATAGCAGACATTGCTAATACTTAATCCCAAATTGAACATACTCAATCCAGCCATGGTTTTTATCTTTTTTTCCTTAACATTTTTGCATAGAGGTGACTGGTCTTATAAGTGGTGTTGTAATCACTTTGATAACATCAACATTACTGATAAACATAAAAGAAAGAACTTATTGAAGACAAACTATCAGGCAAAGAAAGGATAGCATGCACAGAGCTCTTGGAACCTTTCTTCTTCCTCATATAGACTGGATAAATGTTCTATCAACACCATAGCCATATTTCCAGATTAGGAGTCTTCTGAACAGAAAAGATCATACACACACACACACACACACACACACACACACACACACACAGTTAAATGTTTCCTCTCAGAACAGAAAACATACCCAGAGGCCTCACTAACAGGTACACACATGAGAGCCCTGGGTAGGCTGTCAGCCCAGGTCCTCCTAGAATGGTACAGACATTGAATCCAGCTGAAGCAGACCGTGAGTGACCAACATGGAAGGACATGATCCTTCAGATTGTCTCTCATTAGCAAGAGAGACTGGAAGACAGATGTTTGATTATATCTGGGAAGTGGGTGAGGGTCGGGTCATTGATATAGAAGCAAGCAAGTGAACAGAATAATATTTCTAAATATTACTCTGCACTGTGTATTCCATGACATCTGTGCCACCCATTCACTACATGTGGGCTGTTTATACTAGTCTTAATCTTACAAATTTGTCTCTTCGTCAGTTACTCCCTGTGATTCTTATGCTACCATTATAAATGAGATGCATCCATAGAATTAGTAATTCCTTTTCCTCTTTGTGGCGGAACCAGGGATTGAACTCAGGTCCTTGTGCTTGCCAGGGAAGCACTTATTCTACTGGGTCATCTCCCTGGCCCCACCTTTTTGTCTTTGAAGGGGCTTTAATTCTAAAATTCCCACAGATGTGTAAGGGATCTTTGACTCAGATCTTTACCTTCTTCTTTTCCTTTAAGAATGTCAACCTGTAAATTTAGATACATGTGAAAAGTATCAGAAGAAGAATAACACATCACCTTAGAGGTCCCTTTTCCCCCAGAGATGCATGATAAGTATGAACTGTTACTTTGTTTGCTTTCTGTTTCTCTTGAAAAATCTACAAAAGTGATACTGAGGAGGAGGAAGATGATACCATCCACATGGGGAATGCAATCATGACCTTCTATGCAGCCTTGATTGACCTCCTGGGACGCTGTGCTCCTGAGATGCATGTGAGTCCGTGGGGGCCCAAGACCTCTCTTCTGGATTTATCTGTCTGTTTTAGGACACCCATGGTTGGCAAGGATCACAGCAGCATTCAGGACCATTAATCATGCTCCATTAAAAGCAAGAGCTGCAGCCTAATTGCTGAACAAGTGTTTGTTGAGTTGGAAATTGGCTATAAAAATTAGTAATGCGATTTCAATGCAAAGCACTAGAGGACTACTAAGTTATTTATGTATCTCTAAAACTTATGGCTTCTCTACATTTTAAGAAGAAAACAATTTTTCCTGCATGATTTCCCTTTTGGAAGAAGACAGCTGCTCCCACGAAGTTGCTTTCTTTTATGCTGTTTTTAACTCATTGTCCTTGCACTGGATGAGTAGAAAGTGGGTGGGGGCCAGACAGAGGGAAAGACCAGAGAGATTAGTGTTTTCTAAAATTGACCAAGTTGAAACCTTCATGGAATAATACTTTTACTCTAGTACATTCTGGTGTTTTCTAGTTTATCTTATTGTAATCAATTCTAGTTTATTGTATTGCTTCTACTTAAAAAATGCTAGCCAGTGCCCATAAACTATCTTCATAAACTATAGACTGGAACAACTCTAGAGTTTGAAATCTGTTGAACTGTCCTGGGTGGAAGGGTGAGGAGCTGCAAGTCCCTTTGTTTGTTTGTGGTAGAGAAGATTAAATCAAGGCCTTTGTAATGAGCTATATCCCAATTCATCTTCTTTATTTTTTATTTTGAGACAGGATCTCTGTAAGTTCTCAGAGCAGTGCTTGAAATTTTGAACTTCCTGTCTCAGCCTCCCAGAGTGCTGTTGTTATAGGCATGTGTCACTGTACCCAGCTTACACATCGCTTTTAAACTGAGGTAGACATGAAGCCAGAAGGCCTTGCTTGCTTTCCACCCTTGTCTGTGTTTGGTTTGCTTTTGTTGGAGACATCTTTCTTCTAGAGTCCTAGTTCAAACTTATTGGATGCACCTTTCCATTATGGGAAGAATCATAAGATTAAGAAATGTTAGAAAACCTGGAGCCTGGTTTTTGTAAAAACTTCATTGGCTCTACTGAGACTTTCCAGTTTAGTAAATTAGGAAGAGATTAGGAAAAATGTATGTGTTAGAAGTGATTGCAGACAAAAATCCTTGATGCTGATGATAGTTCTTTTTCTCATGTTGGTGTAAAGATCAGAGGAACTTAAAAATTATATTGCAAAGTAGAAGCTTCTTCTTTTGTTGCAATATCTTTTATTTTAAGGAGGGGGAAGTACTAGCAAGTGAACCAACAAAAGATTCACCTGGGCATTTCTGAAATTGATTCATCTTTCCAACTATTAGCTATGACCTTCTGTGTGTTAGAAACAGTATGTGAGTTTCATGCCCTGTGGGGAAGGAAACAGACAACTTGTCCAGTTTGTAGTCTGGCCAAGGCTTTCTGAGATTCTTGACTATATCCTGGTCCACTGTCATTGTATTAGCCAGATCTCCTGTCACTGACACACAATACAACTGAAGATGAGAGATTTAATTTGGCTCATTGTTTTAGTTAGTGCTAGGACAAATACCCAACACTCAAAATTAAGGAAGGAAAAGCTCCCAGTTTGTGGACGTTTCAGTCCATACTTCGCTGGCACCAAGACAAATGGTAGCACTTCACAATGAAGAGCAGAAGAGGAGCAACAGCTATGGTGACCAACAAGCTTCTTTCTTCCTTCTAAGCTGACTGTGAAGATCAGCGCTCCACCGCAAAGACTGTAGCTCTCCCAAAGTGGTGCAGCTACCGAAGATCAAGTTTCTCTGAAGTGGCACAGCTGCAAGTGGAGTGACAAGACCAGGACTTCTCCAAGGAAGCAGGGCGGGCAGCAAAGAAGCCTTCCTCAATTTCTTTATGTACTTATTGTGCTGAGTCACGCTGGAGCCGGCCCATCACACTCTAGGGTGGAATTAATTGCACCCCAGGGCAGGCCCTCCCTTTGCCATGGCCCAGAACCATGCAGAGTGATCCAGCCAAACTGTTGACACTATGTATTAACTACTACACTCATAATTTCAGAGGACTCAGTTCTTTGTCACCTGTCTCCAAGGCAAGAATATCATGCTAGAAAAACACGGTAAAGCGAAGATGGTAGGTGCATGGCAGTCAGGAAACAGAACAGGAAAAGAATGCCAGAGAGGAATGGGTTAGGCCCCAGATGTATACCACAGGATCTTGCCTGCTTAACCCACCTGGACACATCCAGATATACCTATAAGTATGGTTCAATGATTTGGTATGCATTTCTTAGTCTGGTCATGATTGACCTATCAAGATTAACGAACACAGTGGAAGTCATTAAGGAACTGCTAAGATTCACATTTACTTCCAACATTATAAATCTACCTTGGTGAAAAATAGGGTTGAATAAAGATGGTTATGCAGTTAATTTCACATCAGAAGGCAAGAAAAATGACAAATCAGTCATAAATATTAGTACATATCTGTTCTAATATTTGTATCTGCAGCTACAAAGAATGATTATACTTTTGTGTTATTATGAGTAGTGAGCATTTATAGAAATCAGATTTTCAGGATGTTTTTGTATTCCAAAAATGATTAAAAACTGTGGTTCTGGTGGGTGAACCCAAATGGTAGTATATATGATTTGGTGCATGCTGAAGTCATAAGTACTACAGACAAGGAGAAATATACCTCTAAGCATGAAATAGTTTGTGAGAGAGGTCTAACTTTGTAAGTAGTCTGAACAGAAATTTATTTTACACTTGAATTCTCCAATTCCAGATTTCCTAGGCAGAATTAAAGCGCTGATTTCACAAATGCATTCTAATATTCCGTTGTCTTTCACCTTGTTTAGTTGATTCATGCTGGTAAGGGGGAAGCCATCAGAATCAGGTCTATTTTGAGATCCCTAATTCCATTGGGAGATTTGGTGGGAGTCATTAGCATCGCTTTCCAGATGCCAACAATAGCCAAAGGTAAGGCCACCTTCCGTTCTGTCATAGTTGATAGGACATAGGAAGGCGTGATGCTCTAAATAGTGCTGTCAGTACTCAGCAACCCCTCCCCGAGCAGTGGCCATGCTGCCAAAGTTTCCTACAGAAAAAAAAATGTAATTATAAAATCTATTATTTCATGTGGCATTTTTCATTCTCATTTTATTTTATTTTATTTTATTTTATTTTATTTTATTTTATTTTATTTTATTTTATTGTATTTTAGGGAAGAGTGTACAGAGTGTTCAGGGTCTCACAACTAGTTCGGACTCATAGTGATCTGCCTGTGTATGGTCTCTCAAGAGCTGGGATTATTACAGGAGCATGCCACCGCACCCAGTCTCAATTGCCATCTGAATGTGCCCCGGGGGTGGGGCTGACACCTTAGACCTGGGATTGAATCCTGGCCCCCTGTGCCTGCTTGCAGGCACTTTAATCTGCTGAGCTAATTGGCTGACCTGATTCTCATTATTTCAAAACAACTATATTTTGATGACATTTTTATTCGTTTTCGCATGATATCTCAGAGGAGAGACTAGGAAATAGGCACCTCCACTGTCTCTTCTCCTGCTCTCGGTCCATGTTGGCCCCTGTTGTCTTCTGTCCCTTAATTCACACCCTTTGATGGGCTTTAGTATCATGTTTTTATAATGTTTTTCAAGATAATGTCCACAGATTTTGACTTCAAGATTTAAAGATTACTTGTGTGTTGAAAGAAGAGTTCTTCTCAAGATACAGGAGAAAAATTTTTCAATATTTCAGAAATTATTGGAGACAGCCTGAAGATTTGTTAGATCCAAAATTGCACTTTGTTTTTATTTGTTCATATTTCAGTGTTCAATTTGCCACTACTTCACTATTTAGTTATACATAAATCATTTTTACCTAAACTTCTAATTTTAGAAAAAAAATACACAGCTAGGTAGGAAACACATGGTATGATCTTTGTCTTTGATGAGTTAGCACGAAGTGAACATCTCAAGCCTAGAGCAGGGACATCCTTGTGGCCAGCTGGTGGCTGACCCTGTTTGCCAACATGTGGTAATATGAGAGCAAAACTTCCTGTATGCTTTCGTTGCCAAGCAGGCTTCCCATGGCAGCATACTAATCATTACAATTTCAGTGAAAGCCAGAACTTAAAAATTGTCCCTTCACTTCAAGTACTCCACTTGTAGCAGTTTACATCTTTGTACTTCCCAGTCATCCTCACCAGCCCTGAACAATTTATTTCACTTTTGTAAAAGATCCTTTTTCATCCCTGTGTTGTGAGCCTCCACTGACACTGGCAGGCACACATAGAAGTATTACCAGTGACGTGTAGGTTAGGAACCGGAGAAGCGCTCGCTCATGCATTAACAGTAGCCATGAGGAGTTACCAACAGAGCATACCCAGGGTCCCTTCCAGAATGGGCCCTCCAGCCTCTTTGTCCCCTTTGTTCCCTTCACATGTCCACCAGCAGCAGCCTCCATGAGTTTTCACATGATATCTCGATTTGCTTTCTTTCCTATTCTACATATTTGTGCTGTAGTCATATCATTTTATGATGTTTTTATTCATAGAGTACATTGTTTACATCAAGAGTATAAAAAGTTTTCTGTTTTTGTAAACTGTAAAAAACAATGAATTGATTTTTAAAAGGCATTGATCCTTGGTAAATTGTTAGGTTTTTCTTCTACTGCTTTCTGCTGTGGGAAATGCAGACAGAAACCTGTATGTTTTTATTTTGCTCTGTCAATGCATTCACCTGCAAAATTTAAAATGCCAAATACCTTTACTTGTTCCAGTGATGAGTGAGTTCACTCTGTAAATGTCATCAGGGAGCAGTAGTTTGAATTATTATATGTTCTATATTTGGTGTACAAAGTTCACGTCCAAAGATTTTTTGTCGTTGTTGTTTTTATTTCTTAGTGTTAGCTAAGGCCATCCAGCCATTTGAATCAGGTCATTGTAGACCTGGAGTATGCCCCAATATTGTAACAGAAGTGGGAAGATTTAGTAGCAAGCCCATAAGTGGCAGCTTGTCCAGGGCCATTTGTTTGGTCAGCCCATCTGTGGCTATAATTTCAGGTGGATGGAGAACAAAGATGCTGCATGTACCCCAGGTGAAGGCTGTGTGCCTGCCTCTATGGGTCCAGCTTGGACACTCCCAGAGGTCTGCGAGTTGGTGTGTCTCAGCTTCTTTTCTCCCGTGTGCTTGAGGGGACAGTGACAAATAGCAGATGCATCAAATGACAGTTTTGATGCAGTTGTGTTCAGAATAAATGTCTACTGGAATATGTGTTTGAGTAACGAAACTTATGCTGGGATCGTTGAGTGGTTGGTTTTCTTTTCCTTTTAGATAGCTATATGTTAAAACAATAAAACTGTCTAAATTTGCATTCCCTATAATGTGATTTTAGGAGACTCAAGCTAGAATTTTATACAGATTTCTATTTGAAAATTATAGCATAAACTAAGGTTTACATCTGATTTGATTGGATTTTTAAATTCAACTTTCATTGGTTTAAATCTAACTCTGCCAATTACTAGGTTTATGACCTTGGACAAAGTTATTTAACTTCCCTAACAGTCACTAGGGAAGTTAGCAGCAACCCAACGTGACTTCATAGTTAGATTATGGAAATCTTGTGTGACTCTCTCCATAACACTCTTAGTATGGTGCCTGACAAGAGCATAAGCTTCAATAGCTTTTCATTTTGCAAAGCAAGGAAAGTATTGATTGTAATAGGGTTTATTATAATAAGAAATGGAAAGTATTGGGTATAGATCTTTCTACTTTAAAACGTTATTGGGTATAAATGAAAATAGAGAGGTTGTCATGTATTTTTTCAGGATGAGTATGATCATGTATCAACTTTTCCTGTTTGCCTTCTTCTACATTGTGTCCATATTAAAAATTCCATATTTTTGTAGACTCTTCCAGTGTATCGTCAGTACCAATTTTGATGTAATTATATGGTCAAATCAGTTTTTCAGTTTTTTAAATTGGCACATGAGTTTATAATTTCTCGTGTCTGTAGCTTCCAACCTATGGAGTCATTATAAAGAAATGGCTGATCTGTAGGTATCAAGGATTAAGTATTGTCAGAAAAAATGTTATAACTCTCAAGTGTGTAAAGTCTTATTAAATGCTAATATCAAGAAACCATTTTATAATCATTTTATAATTATTCGAAGCTATCATGGTAGAAATATGCCAAGATTATTGCACAAGTACCTGACCTTTATTGGTGCTTAAAGGAGGCTCCTTGACAAAAAATGAAATGTCCAAGTTATGTTGTAACCTTTTGTAGTATTTTCTTCTTCTTTGACAAGGTAGATATGGTGTTTTATTTCCTTCTCATTATCTAATACATAACATGCTGTATCTTTACCAAGGATACAGTTCACAAGTAGATGCCCAAATGACATTTGAATGACCTTGGATTTAAATTGCATAGTTTTATTCTCTCAGCCAGTATAGAATGTGTTTGAGGGCAGAACAGGATGCCATTTTATGGAGAACTTTATTTAAAGTGAACCAACTGGAAAGAAGCCATGTGTCATCCATCCACATGTGGCCCGGCATTGACGCCAACGTGTCACCTTCTCTCTTTTAGATGGGAATGTGGTGGAACCTGACATGTCTGCGGGGTTTTGCCCAGATCACAAGGCAGCCATGGTTTTGTTCCTTGACAGGGTCTATGGAATTGAGGTGCAAGATTTCCTCCTCCATCTTCTCGAGGTTGGCTTTCTGCCAGATCTCCGAGCTGCTGCTTCTCTTGACACGGTATGACACGGCCCCGAGATTTCCTCCACCTGGAGCTCTAGCCTGGGCCTTCTGACATTTATTCATTCATCTATTTCAACAGACATTTGTGGTGTACTGATCTTGTGCAAACATAAGAGTATATAAACACAAAATGTGTCCTTAAGGAGTTCATTAGTGTAACTGACTGCCTCATGAGTTGGATAGGAATTTTGATTAGTGCTAAGGGAGTCCCTAAGAGGTTCATAGAAGCCTGATTTGGGAGGCAGCAGTGATTCCTGTTAACCTTAAGTTATTCTCTAAATTGGCCTAAACAGTTATGCTTCTCAAGGGAAGCAGTTAAATTATTTAGGTACTTTAATGGATTCTGTTGAGACATGCCACATACAGTTACACTCCAATGTCTTCCTTTGGTAAAGTACAGATCGGCTAAGTTCTGTCATATGTATCCAGAGGCCCACATATTTGCTGGAGAGTAGAACAGGAAGCCATTTAATTGCTAACAAGATATTTTATTTAAAGTGAACCAGCTGGTAAGAAGCATATGGATCCACCATTATCAGGGTCAATGTGCTGCTAACGACAGCATGGCAGAACAAGCCAAAATTCCAAATGGTATTCAGTAATATTCGCTTTTTATCTGTTTATCAATTAAATGGGCCCTTTTACTATCAGAGGATATTACATTTTGAGTTGACAGTAGTTGTTTGATAAAAGCCAGGGCTGTGGAATCATAAAAATTAAAGAAAAATTTTATTTTTCTGTTTTAGTGTCCACACCAAATTTTGCATCTGAATAGGATAGATGATGATATAGCAATAAAATCAACTTTTAATTATTTATACTAATGGGCACCAGCAGGAATATAAATGCTATTCATAATAGAATTCAGAAAGAATTTATGAATGTAAGATCTGTTCTGAAAATATGCTCTTTTGTCTCTCATCCCCTGGTACAGGAAAATGTTCACATTTTTAAGATTGTTGCTGTCTTTTATGTGGCTCCATATGGATATTTTATGATAGAGCTTAGAGAAGACAGATGTCATTTCATTTATTTTGTCTACTTAAGAACAACAGGGGCTAGGGATTTAGGTCAGTGTTAGAAAGCTTTCTCAGCAAGCTGGAAGCTCTGGGTACAGTCCTCAGCACCAAAAACAAAAAGTAAAACTTCAACTACTTAAGAATGACAAGGGGTCTGGGGAAATGGCTCAGTGGAATAAGTGCTTCCCTGGCAAGTGCAAGGGCCTGAGTCCAATCCCCAGTTCCAAAAAAAAAAAAAAAAAAAAAAAAAAGGATGACAAGGGCTGGCCAGAAAGCTCAGTGGATTAAAGTGCCTATTTAGGCAGAGATGCAGGGGCCAGGCCTGCCTTGCCAGCCTGGCCCCCAGGGCGTGCTGAAACTGAGACTGGTTATAGTGGAGCATACCTATAATCCCAGCATTTTGGAGGCTGAAAAATAGGAAGGATCACTAGAAGTCCAATCTGTGTAGTGAGACCCTATAGACCCTGTACTAAACACATAAAATAAATAAATAAATAAAAATAAAGAGCAACAGACAATTGATGGCTTTTGATGGTAAAGATCACATGACCCCCACCCCCATTTAAAGATAAGCCTGAGGCGGACCTTTCTAGTTTTCATCCTGATGTGATTTTCCAGATGGTAAAGTGCTCTGTCAATGGTTGCTGCCTTTAAAAGTTGTCTCCTGCTCAGCACGAATAGCTTTGTACTGTCTCTTCCATTCACAGGCTGCTCTGAGTGCTACAGACATGGCTTTGGCCCTCAACCGGTACCTTTGCACAGCCGTCCTGCCTTTGCTAACGCGGTGTGCTCCTCTCTTTGCGGGCACGGAGCACCATGCCTCCCTCATTGACTCCTTACTTCACACTGTGTACAGACTTTCTAAGGGCTGCTCGCTTACCAAAGCTCAACGGGATTCCATAGAAGTTTGTTTACTTTCCATCTGTGGGTAAGTAACAGCCCTAACTAACTCTACCCAGCTTTGTTGTTCTTTAAGGAAGAAAATTTGCAATGTGAGTCTCAATGAGTTGTTAGGAATTTTGAAAGCAATCTCTATATCAAAATGTTAATTCATTTTGGGACATCTCCTATACTGAGACATTAATCTTCTTAGAATGCCCTTTACCCCTGGGATGTCTAGCTGTTGTCTATAGCTTTTGGGCAGTCATAGAATACTTACTGTTCTGGATGTTAGGGAAGGTGGTTGTGTCCGGCTTTCCTGACCATTATATTGTAAGATTAATAAATCCTCCCCTTTGACTCTATATTTTTTTTTACATTCTTCCTGCAGAGGAAAAAAGAAAAGAAAAAGGCCTCATTAAATGTAAATATCTATAGCATAATAATAATGATTGCTTCTCTATGGCAAAGATGGAGGCTGAATATCTCCCT
Source organism: Octodon degus (assembly GCF_000260255.1). Taxonomy (NCBI): domain Eukaryota; kingdom Metazoa; phylum Chordata; class Mammalia; order Rodentia; family Octodontidae; genus Octodon; species Octodon degus. The sequence goes on from NW_004524703.1 coordinate 6,978,813, forward strand.
CAGCCTGGAAAACCTCCTGGGATCACAAGGGTTGGAATGTCCTACTCTGAAAGCCAGAATTATATCTTCCCATGCTAATGCTTTGAGGGTGAAGAAGACCATCCCTAGGCAGAGCAATGGCTGCTTTCTAATTGGACAGGAACTCTGCAAGGGAGACCTGTAGCCTTGCCATCTTTGGTGAAGGGAGGTCTTGTCCATGGTGGAGTGTATGGGATGAATGGATGTGAATGGGGTGTAGGTAAAAACCGGAATAGTTCTGCAACCTCCATGACCTTAGAGTCCATAAAATGGAATCAAATCCCTATCTCCCAGAGTTTTTCTGTGTCTAGTGAAGGGAAGCACTTGGTGTGGCCAGACACAGAAATGTTTACTGCATCGGTTTTCTTTCCCTCCTCCTCTGTCAAGGTTGCTGTCTGAGACCATTTTTCCTCCCTCCTGATGCTACATAACTGTTCTTTCTTGCTTTCAATCATCCACTGGAGTGAAGAGAGAAGAAACAGTTACTAAAATTAGTGGAGGGAGATCTCCAGAAATGGTTGGGCTGCATTTGGGAGTGAAGGAGCGTAAGAGGGACTTCAGATCTAGGGATAGAGCTGAGAAATGTATCTTAATAGAAGATGAAATACAGTCATGCATTGCTTAATGACTGGGATATGTCCTCAGAAATGCATTGTTAGGGGGTTCTTTTGTCATGGTAAGATCCTAGAATGTACAAACCCCGGATGTCATTCCACATGGCCTTTCAGTGCAGCCAAGAGACTCCATAATCGTGAGATGATGAGGCTGCTGAGATGTAACATACCATGTTGTCTTACAGTAATATTTTCTTCAGGGGGGTTAGGTATGAATGTACTCTAAAGTACATATAAAAAGGGAGACTGTATCAAATTACATGAACCAATATTTAGCCTTTCATTGTCATGCATTATATACTACAGTAATTGCCTGTTATACTTTTATATGACTAGCATACAGTAAGGTTGTTTATACCAGCCTCAGCACAAACACATGAATAGTGTGCTGTGCTACAACATTATGCTCGCTATGGCTTTGGCAGATTATAGAATTGTTTTCAGATCCATTGTAACCTATGGGCGCACTGCCACACATGCAGTCCTTTGTTGATGGGAACATTTCTGTGTGGTCCATGATTGTAACTATTGGCTAATCTTTGGGCTAGCAACACCTGACAAATGCCATCAGGAGAGAGACACAGGTGCACATTACTGGCTTGTATAATCTAGCCTAAGGAGTTATCTACTTATTTTAGATGCATTTCTCTTGATTATTAAAACTAGTTTTGTTCCAACAGCCAACTGAGACCTTCCATGATGCAGCATCTACTCAGAAGGCTAGTATTTGATGTTCCATTACTGAATGAACATGCAAAGATGCCCCTTAAGGTAAATACAGGAAATGTCTACAGTCATTTGTTGTTTTCTCTGATGTTATTGCCTGTTATATGTTCGTCTCTTGGATACAGCATAGTTGATTTTTTAATTTTTTAATGCCCTGAATCAGGGATTGAACTCAGGTCCTTGCACTTGCCAGGCAAGTGCTTATTCTACTGAGCTATATCCCCGGCCCCATAGTTGATCTTTGATACTAGGACTTTTCTCTAAATTATTGGAATGGCCATACATACATTACAGAAATGTATACTTTAACCTGTAATTTAAAAAACAATAAAATATCGTGCAATTTCTACAATTGATGTCCATGGGAATTAATGCACAAAAACAGATCGCAAGGAAAAGATATGCTGATGTCCATTGGCTGAAAAGCCTGACTTTAGGCTTGGTGTAAAATATTATTAGCAACTTCAGAAAATAGTGAGCAGGCTTTAAAACATTTTCTAAGTTGGTAATCATGTGATAGGTTCCAAACATCACTTCATAGTATCCAAAGATAAACCCCTGCATATATACACTTAAATTTTGTTAAGTTGGTGTATAAAAATCACTGACATTTTCTTGTCCAGTTTTACTGTCCAATTCACAAACAAGCAAATTGCATCTTATTTTTACTGACGTCCTGATTTTTTCCTTTAATTTAATATCCAAATCTAGGCTCAGGAAAGTTAAGTTTGTACATTGGGTTGTATGATAAAAAAAAACCCATATTTTTCAAGTGACAACTCCATAATATAGCTGGCAGGTTCCCCGCCCCCATGGCCACCCAATAGGAGTGCTATATAAAAGACTTTTGGGATGTATGTGAATATTTTTTAAGCTGTTATATAAAGCACACTTTAATTTTTTGGTCCCAGACTCAAACTCAGGTCTTTGCACTTGCCAGCCAGGCACTTGTGCCACTGAGCTATAGTCACAGCCCTATAAAGCACACTTTGATATTTAGGAAAAATAACCTTTCTTAATCAGGCATAGTGGCATACATCTATAGTCCTAGCACTGAAAGAGGTTGAGTCAATAGGATTGCAAATTTTAATCCTACCTGGACAACTTAGTGAAATCCTGTGCTCAAAATTAAATAAATAAACAAAGCTGGAAACATAGGTAAGTTGTAGAATTCCCCTAGGTTTAATTCCCAGTACTGAAAACAGAAAAGAAAAAAAAAAGAACAAGTGAATGACATTTTTCTGTGATAATATAGTTTGATTTGTTATGTCTAGATAAATTCATGAATCAGGTAAATTATATCCTTGCTACACTACAGAAGTTTAGAAGCAGGTTGTAAAATGTGACAATTAAAGACAGACAAAGAGGGAGCAAAAATAGCCAGATATATAGTAGCTTTCTGTGCCTCTGGATCATCCTGATGTAAATATCATTTTATACATGAATTTCCAGGAGATAACAATTCATGCAAGTGAATGCTAATAATTATCACAGAATACAGATCTATCCAAAAGCTCATAAAGATTGCTATTTAGATAGCTAGTTATAAAATTGCACATTAATCTTTGTAGTGTGATCAGTGTTAAATTTTAGAGACCTAGCATACAAAGTAATTGTATTTTTCAGAAGAACTCAAATGAGATTGAGCAATTTTCTCTCAGTTGACCTTATTATAGGACATAACATTAGAATTCTATAGAAAAGAGCAACACATATGCAGTGTGTCTTAGCTCAGTGCTTTTGTAATTGCTTTCCACAAAGCTGCTGACGAATCATTATGAAAGATGTTGGAAATACTACTGCCTGCCTGGAGGGTGGGGAAACTTTGGTGCTGCCTCTGAAGAAGAACTTCATTTATCAAGAAAACTGTTCTGGGGCATTTTTGATGCCCTGTCTCAAAAGGTAATTTAGTTTTGTGGCTTTATTTGCATTCATAAAATGATTAAAATTTGGAGGTTCTTGTTAAGTTAGTACTCATAATTGATCCAGAAAATTAGTGCCTCTACTAACGAAGACTTAAGCAGCTTTATTTTTTTCTCATTTCTCAATAAAATATTCAGAATGCACTTCATAAAGAATTTCTATAATCTTTATGATAGCAAATTCTTTCTGATAATAACACTTTCTGAATTTAAAATAGCTAAGCCTTTTCAGGAAATAAGACACATTATTAAATTTCCATGCATTTAGATTTGTTTTGGACTTAAACTCTCTGTTGCTACCTCTGTAGCCTTAGGCAGCCTGAAGAAATTATATAAAATGTCAGAATATGAACTATAAAGTCTAAAAAAATTGGAATATTGCAGGGACCTACTGCCATCTTCTGTTGTGTTGCTGTAGAAATTTCAGTATCTCCACTTAATGTTCGTCTGTACACCATTACCTTATAATTGCCACATTTATAATATAAAAAGCTTGTTCATTTATTGTCACATGACCAAAAGATAGTGATTTCAAAGAAAATAAGAACACACTTGGAAGGCTCACACATCAATTTAAGATGAAATCTGAACTCACTGTAAGATGATTGGAGCAGTATAATTGCAAGTTTGATATACAACATGGGAAAGTTTGTTCATAATTACATTCAGTAGCTGCATTCTGATGCTTTTTCTTGCTGAATTTCTTTTAGCTAACTGAGAATCCTTTTAAAATACTATGTAAGTATTTTTAGAGACCTGTACAGCATTAATTTATAAATTAAAAATTTAAAGTAAGATCATTATTTTTAATATTGTTTTAAAAACAATTGCTTATTTAATTAATTATACATTAATATTCAAATATCTTTTCCCAGAAATTTCTAATGTATATACTTCCTATAGAATTTTTTGGAATTTCATTTTTTAATACCTTTGTAATACAGTATAGATGAGTTAAAATTTTTCACTCTCTGGAGAATTAACCTTTCTATATTCTTTCATGTATTGTCATACTGTGGTGGAACAATACACTATTATTGTAAGGAATGTAGTCCTCCATGACCACAACTATGTTCATGTAGTAAAGCTATTTCATAAGTACTTCATTTGAAACATGGGAAAATACAATCTTGAGAAGTGAAGATTTTCTTTCTTCACTTCAGCCAAATTACAGTGAACCTGCTTCTCCTTTATTTGCTAGGATTTCAAAATGTGTGTTCTATTTGCATGGGTAAGAGTCGTGAAGGGGTTAAGTGAGCCTAGAGTAATTCAGATCAACTCAACCCTGGTGATCTTGTGGACAACTTTTGCTATCTAGTCACATAGTAATTTTTCTTGGTCCACCTTTTCTCCCCAGAAATATGAACAAGAACTTTTCAAACTGGCACTTCCCTGTCTGAGTGCAGTGGCGGGAGCTTTGCCCCCAGACTACATGGAGTCAAATTATGTCAGTATGATGGAAAAACAGTCATCCATGGATTCTGAAGGGAACTTTAACCCACAACCTGTTGATACCTCCAAGTATGGACTCTTTCTATTGCAGCAGATTTTTATTGTAAATGATGTGTGAAGTCTGAAATTGAATAAGGTACTGAAGTGAACTTTCTCTAATACATGCCCCTTTTGAATTGGTATCCTTTTAATAGGAGTCCCTTTAATTTATCAAATGATGGAAATAATAATGGTTATACTCATATCAGAAATAGATAAGCTATACCTTCTAGGATACTATTAATGAAGATTCTCTGTATATAATCATGTATTATAGGCAACACCTATAATAATGAGAATCAATAAGGTGTATTAGCTATATTTTTCATTGAAAATTTACCCCAAATGTTTATCAACAACCGAACATCTTTTTATGTAACATCCATTGCTTAGGATGACCCCAGCATATACTGCAAAAGCTTTTTCTGTGAGGGAGGGGAAGGCCCTCACCCACTGCCACATGTCAGACAGGACCAGGCTTAGTGGCTGATGATTGGCATTGTAAAACCTGTTGTGAGATTGAAGGGGCCATCTATTGACAAGTTTTGTGAAAAATTCAGTGAGTTATTAGAGTGTAGTTTGACAACCTTAACCAGAAATAAAACATCAGTTAACAAGTGAAACTTCTTATATATATATGCTTCTTTGTATACATTGTTCTACAAATAGGATTTTTGAGTACTTCAAGTGTTGAAATTCTCAGTGCTTTATTATTGCTGCTGTGAGGCCATCATTCCCTATGTGTAAGGAAAGCTGTCACCTCATGCCACGCTATCCCATTGATTCCATGGTGATTCAGCAAGATCAGTTCTAGCAAGCTAGACACATGGTAGTTTTTATGCACTGCTTCTGAATTTGCTTGCCAGGTCAACTTTGAGGCTTCTAGGCAGCCTCCATGACCAGATCAAAACTTTATCCCTAGTGGTATGCCATTGGTCTGATATGCCTTCAATTTGCATGTTTGGTATTGACAACAGTCCTGTAAGAAAAGATTCTACCCCCACGGTATTTGGCTTATGTGATTGATCCTTTGTTATCTCTTCCAAAGTAAGTAATCAAACATCACAGTTTCACATTCCTACATGGGTAAGTGTGTGGTTTGCTAACATACAGTATGATCTAGGAATTTAAAAATACATGAGAATAATATCATGGTTATAGTGTTTGTTGATTAAACCCAATTAAGTTTTAAGTGTTGGGCATGTATAGTAGTCTACCCAAGCTTGCCTCTGGGGGGACTTCTCAATAGATAAAGATGATACCAGTGATTCCTACATGATTGCACTTTTATGTATTGTTTCTTAAGTCAGTTTGGGCTAAAACCTGATAATTTTACTGGAGCACCTCTCAGAAACCCATTTAATTGTACTGTTTCATCAAAAATTCTATTCTCAAAGTTAATTGCTTTATTTTAAAGTTATGTTGATTAATGAATGGAATTACATATATATATTCAATTTTTCCTTCACTGATATGTTTGACATTGTGAGCCCTTATATTTATCATCAGACTTAGTCATCAGATGCAGTGCTTGAAGTTTGTTTAGGAGACAAAACAGTTAGACATGAGAAGAATCAAGAATTAGTGTTATTAATCATTAGTCAATTACTTTTTACTGTCACGATCACTTCTAATATAATCTGTTGGCTACTAATATGCTAGTTGTATGAAATTAATTTAAAATATAGTGTGTCTGATTTCAGAAATACTTTATGTGTTTACAGTTGTATAAGAGACAAATCAAAAGTGGAGAAAAGCTCCAAAGGAAAAGTATGGTAGAAAAGTGTGTCTTTAATCTTGTTGCATCTAGCCATAGCTTTACTTAGGGTTGGTTTTTCTCTTTTGTGCAATGTTATTCTCATTTTTGAATATATTTTAATATCATAGATATTTTATTTTTTACATTTAATTTGTCATAAAATAATAAAGGACATCAATTTAAAGTAAGCAGAGATAATATTATCTCCTTGACTTATATTGTTCTGAAAATATGAAAAGTAATAATTTGTTAAAACTTCTTGAATAGTCTTGGATTAATGGAATCTAAGCATTCATAAGTTGTAAATTTTTAATGTGATTTCCTATAAGTTCTGTGAAAACCAAGCTCTCTTTTCTCTATTTTTCTTGTAGTATTACAATTCCTGAGAAGTTGGAATACTTCATTAACAAATATGCAGAGCATTCTCATGACAAATGGTCAATGGACAAGGTAAAATTCAGAGCACTGCCTCCCAGTTCAGTGCCACTGTTACTAATAACTGTTCTCTGCCTTGATATATCTGAACATAATAGATTTCCTCCTTTAAAGAGAGAACTTTATGTGCATTGGACATTTAATTACAATTTGCTAATATAACACTTAGCTTGTTCTGCAATTAGCATAAGTACAATGGACCCAAGACTGAATTCTAAGATTTTAAAAAATCATTTATTAAGTTATGAATGTAGTTTCTAAATACACATTGTTCACAGGGGTAAAAGGTATCAACAGAGGTTTTGATGGTGAAGGAGGGTGGTGATGTGTGCAGACTGGAAAAATAGCATGGGGCAGATCTGTTGGGAGGTAATAGGTCATAGCAATGGGCAGAGCAGGCAGCACTGTTCTGGGAAGACCCTGAGGTGCATTCTCCAGTTAGTTCTGCTGCTCACAAGGAACATGGTGTAGCCTTGTCAGAGGCGAGGCACCAGGTTACGTCAGCATAGATAGCATCAGATTGTGCAGCCCAATAGCTTCCTCCTGAGGCAAAGGCTTATGGGCACAGTCACAGCGCTGGTTCTACTTAAGGAAAACAGGGTGAGTCTGATGTCCAACTTTGAAAATCGTGTTCTAGATGATTATTAAAAGTAGTATTGATTAGATGGCCATCTTTATATTGACTTAGATAGAACTTAAGCCTCATTCCTTATCTTGGTCCATTTTGTTTTTCTCTATCAAATACACACTTAAACCACATTCATACCTATACTCCATAAGAAATATATATGCAACAATTTTTGATGTTTGTAAATTTTTAGTTGGCAAATGGATGGATTTATGGAGAGATATATTCAGATTCTTCCAAGATTCAACCATTAATGAAGCCATATAAGTTATTATCTGAAAAGGTAAGGAATTTTTCTATAAATTTGTAAAAGTTCTAATCTGGGTTGGGAATTTGTTCTAATGTTTTCTTATTATAATATCTTTATGTTATATTATGATTTTCACCTTTATTCAAAAATTTCATGTTTTACCTTACATTTAATTTTGCTCTTCATTCCCCCTGTACATTTGTATTTCACTGTTTATTGTCTTCTTTCAATATTTTCCTTTCTTTTTTGCCGTATATTCATCTCTTCTATTTTTAGGAACTTTAGAAAATATTATTTTATGCTTAAGGGTTTTTTTGTTGAGGGATGATGAAGTGGTATTGAATATGCTTGTTATGGGTAAGTTTTATGTATTTTACTTTGAGGGAAAATGCGTATCCAGCACAGTACTTAGGGTAGACGAAGAAGTACTTCTCTATTCAGATGGTAGAAAACCTCTGCGTATGGACCACACAATCTTCACTTTTTCTTAATTGTATTTCTCCTTTCCGGTTTCTTTGTAAGGTATCAGGAACTGGGAAGCCAAATTAAATAGATCTTCATGTGATATCAGGTGCATAGACCCCTTTTAAACATCAGAGATCTCAGCTCACGCTTTCTCTTTAGAACTTTCATTGTGTTTTTATTCTTTTTTTTCTTATGTACTTAGGAAGGGTGTACCAGGTCTACACAGTCTATAGGGTCTCACTATGTAGATCAGACTCATAGTGATTTTTCTATTTGCACCTTCCCAAAATACTGGGATTACAGGCGCATGCCACCATGCCCAGCCTCACTTGCTAGCTCAGTTGCCCTGGGAGAGGGCTGGATCAAACCCCTGCCGCTGCACTCTGCCTAAGCAGGTGCTTTGTTCTGCTGAGCTATCAGGCTGTCCCTTGTGTTTATTCTTAAATAAGTGATTCTAATCTAATTTCTTTAAAATGTAGACTATTCCAGAATAAAACATTGAAGATTTAAAATTTTCTTTTTGTTCATAGTGTCCTTGTTATTTTCTTCTTTTTTCTTTCTAGGAAAAAGAAATTTATCGCTGGCCAATTAAAGAATCATTAAAAACTATGCTGGCCTGGGGTTGGAGAATTGAAAGAACCAGAGAAGGAGACAGCATGGCTCTTTATAACAGGACTCGTCGTATTTCTCAGACAAGTCAGGCAAGAATCACAGTGATAAATCAATTTTTTTAAATTGGTACATGCTTGTATTCATGTAATATATAATTATCTTAGGGTGTGGTTACATAGTATTACTTATTTTTTTATTTAATCCCCTCCTACCTTCTCCCTCATCCTCCAGTTCCCCTAGAGGCCTTTTCATAGTTGTTGATATCGTTTGTCTTAGCTCATATTATGATATCTGGCATTTACATTGATTGAGATTAGTAGTTGTCTGTATGTGGCACATTTTAATTCTTTATATTTCTCCTTCTTCTCCTCTTCATTGCTCATCTTTGTTTCCTTGGGCCTCTTCCCTTCCTTATGTGATTTTAAAAATGGTTGTGGCATGTACCAGTAATGCTGGTACATGAGCTACATTGCTGGCTCTAAATTATGACACAAGTGTATGCCTAGAAAGTGCAAGGTCCTGAGTTTGATTCCTGGAAAAAAAAAAAAGAAAAAAGAAAAAAAAACTGGACATAATTTAGAAAGCAGAGGAAATGTCTATATTGATTTGTCTTTAGTTAGTGGTTTTTTTTGTTTATTTGTTTAGCTTTTTGAGGTAGGATCTCACCATGTAGTCTGACCAGAATTGAACTCACTATGTAACCCAGGCTGGTCTTTATCTCATGAGAGTCCTGCCTCAGCCTCCTGAGTGCTGGGATTATAGGTGTGCACCACCGTGCCTGGCTTACTTTTAGTTTTACAAGCACTTAACATGTGCTTAAATTCTTGAATTTTTGTATCCATCCATCTCGTGGCCAATGAAGAGAATAGCACCTACCTGTATGTCCTGTGGCTTTATCACCACGGCTACCATGTGTTCACTCAGTGAGGTTGGGTTGCCTGTAGAACTTCCCTCTCATTTCCCCTCAGACCTGAGGGCCTACTTCATGTGGAAGAGTAGGGTTATCAGACAGTGAGTCCAAGATCTAGAACCTGAGCACTCTTCATGCAAGTGGGCATGAGCACCATGCAGATGCTGAGGAAAAAGACTCCGCCAGGCATGCAGAGCAAGGATTCAGGGTATGTGTCCCAGGAGGGCCATGTCAAGGAAGGAGGACAACACCAGAAGATCCCAGCCTTTGGGCTTCACACTCAAGGTGCCAAAGCTAAGATTCACAGTGGGAGCCAAGTGTCAGCCACTACAGTGCAGTCACAAGGCTATCTGAGCTGATCATGTCTGGCTGATTTTTTTCTCTTAGGAGCTAAAGCTATCCTTAACCCTTGGCTGCTTCCTCAGACCACCATACACTTGGCTTACAAAAAATATTGCAGGTAGCTGAGTTAGATAGAAATATTATAGGCAGTCAGACAGGGCCAGGCCCTCAAAGGAGACAACACAGAAGATGAGATGCTTTGCAACTGTGGGATGGACTGATGCTCCTGCTGTGAACCAACCAGAAAGACCTAAAGGCCAAACAAATGCTAAAAGAGTAGCACCTGGGATTAATATTCTAAATAGATATCGATCACTTGGAAAAGACCCAAGTGAGTCACTAGCCCAACCCCCAACGGGAAGAAACCCTGTCCCCTATTCATGCCCACTTACTCCGTGACTCCGGTCCCCATTTGGTCCTGGGCATGATCAATTTTACCTGAGCAATGATGCTTGTAATCCAATTGGTTGACCATAGTTTTGTCCCACCTTTTAATCCACCTAAGCAAGTGAGTTTCCCCTTTCTCTACCTTAGCCCCACATGGTTTTATAGTATAAAAGTCCCTGGAATAGACAGCTTCCTGGGGAACTACCCTCTTGGGGCCCCACTCCTGTCCCTCTCTTGGACAGAAGCTTTCGTTCTTTCAATAAATATATTCTGTTCATAAAAAATTGTAGAAAATGATGATAGAATATTTAATTTTCCCAAACTTCTTTTTCCTCATTACTAAAACAGTAAGAAGTAATAGCACTTTAGAGAGATGTTCTGGTCATTAAGTGAGATCCTATATGAGCTTTATTTATGATAACCACTCACTTAATTGCTGCTGTTTTTATGACTGCATATAATTTTGATGTTACAGTTACTGGCTTGAAGATAGTTGTAGTCCAGATACATCAAATTAAGAGCCTGCCTTCTGCTTTCTGCGCATAAGAGGAAGAAAAATTTATGAAAAAGAACCTGTTGTTTAACTATTTGCATCCTTTAAGCTGGTCATAGGACTTAATCTAAAGATAAAGGATGTAGCTTTCAGTTCTGAAAGGACCGTTGTCCAAGAGGAAATTAAATACTAAGAACTCTGTTTTGAAAACTAAGTTTTAGTAAACAAAGTTTCAAAATAAGACTGGTATCAGTTCTATTTTCAAATTTATTTGACAAAATTTATAGTCTCCTACTGACTATAAATTTGTCACTTTTAAGGTGCTTGCTTGCCATAATTAATATATGTGAGATTGAGAATCATACTGTAATACAAAGGTTTGTGATTAGTGGCATGTGTCAACCTCTGAACCACTAACATGAGTAAAAATCAGTCAAAGTGCACAGATTTTTACATGAGAGTGGCAAGGATTATCATTAAAGAAATACAATGAATCTTCTGGAGAACAATTTGGATAATAATGGGGAGTTAATCAGCACATGTTGAGACTGAAGCACAAAGACAGAGTTTTTGAAACTGGACATAAAAAAATGGAGAAGGGGAGACTCTAGCAAAACAGTTGTAAAGTGCTTAAGAGACTGGGGGACAACAAGGACACAATGATGAATTTGATTTGAGATGCTGTGATAGGCAAAATCATGGTTCCCAAAGACACAGCCCAAGTCACCCTATTTGGGAACTGTGGTTATGGTCATGAAGATTATAGTCTTGAGAGTATAGTAATCCCACCAGTCATTTGCAAACTTTTTTTAAAAATGTATTTAGTACTGGGTCTGTAGGGTCTCACTACACAAATGGGACATGTAGTGATCCTCCTGCTTTCAGCCTCCCAAGCTCTGGGATTACAGGCGCGTACCACCATGCCCAGTCTCAGTTGCCATTTTAGTGTGCCCTGGGAGTGGGGCCAGCACAGCACACTGGGGATCGAACCCTGGTCCCTGCACTGCCTAAGCAGTTGCTTTAGTCTGCTGAGCTATCTGTCTGACCCTGCAAACATTCTTTGAGTAATTTTTGTGTGTCAAGCACTACTAAAGACCCTTATGTCCATTGTCTAATTTCATACCTGACTTCAAGGTAGATTGTGCTTTAGTGTTAGCTCCATTTAACAAGTGGGCAAACAGAACCTTAAAAAGGTGAAGTGGGCTGACCTGGACGACATAGCTTGTAGCTGGAGGGACACAGGCAGGCCTCACCACACCACACGACCTAATCAGCTGACTCTGTAGTGGGACAGGCAGTGGGAATGCCTGACAGATGGAGGTAACTAGTGAGGTAATTTTGCAAGTGAAAGACAGTGAGTGTAGGCAGCTAATGCTTATTTAATCTTTCCTTTAAAAAAAAATGATTTTCATGAAAGAGGTGTAAATTAAGTAAGACCCAGCTTGTCTTCTGATTTGTGTGTATAAAAGGAAGGAAAATAGGTAATGAAAAGTTAAAAAGAATCTGTTGTCGAACTAGTTGATTTGATTTTTTTTTGTGTGTGTGGGGGGAAACCAGGGATTGAACTCAGGCCCTTGTGCTTGCTGGGGAAGCACTTATTCCACTGAGCCATTTCCCTGCCCCTGATTTGATTATTAGAGAGAGGATTTGAGTACTAGAAATGTCTAAGGCTTGAAGCAGTCGTCCTTGAAGGGGATATGAACTGGAATTATTAAAAATAATGCTATAAGAAGGGTCCAGATGGAGTGGAATTTGTAATTTTTTTAAGACTTTCTGTAGGGACCAGGAAGATCAATAATGTGGAAATGCTTAGAAAAATGATAAAAATACTAGACATTCTAAAATTTAGGAGTCATCTAAAATTCACATTCATTAACAAGTTCCCTTAAAATCATACAAGGCCCTATAGTAGACTCACAGTCAGTTCAGTAATACAGGTTTACACTAAACCCAAAGCTTGCTTGGATCATAGGAAACTAAGCCTGATCTTAGTCCCCCAGTTTTATATATATCACCATTAGATTCCCGAGCTGTGGTGAAGACTGAAAACTTGGAGTTCAGTCGAAACCTAGCCTCAGTTAGTTGGGTATTAATCCTGAGCATACACTAATGTTAGCTGTCTTTTCTTTGTGTTATAATATATAATCTCTCTCTCTCTCTCTCTCTCTCTCTCTCTCTCTCTCTCTCTCTCTCTCTCTCTCTCTCTTTCTCTTCTCTCTCTCTCTCTCTCTCTCTAACACAATAAAGGTTTTTATTGAACTCAAGTGCAGGGACTCCAAAATCTGAGAAAGACAAGGCAGGCTGGGGTTTGCACTGAGGTGCAGATCCTGTCCTAGGGCTCCACTTCCCACTCTACCTATCCCTTTCCCCCCTGTCCTGACTCAGCGAGGGTCTCAGAACCTCCAATCTAAGCTAACCTCTCTAACTGGCCCTCCCCCTCCCACCCCCTCCCCATCTAGCACTTTGCCAAGCCAGGCACCCACCAAGGAGCATGCTGCTGCGGGCCAGCTCCCTGCTGACCTCTCTGGGTCTCTCCCAGAGCCTCTGCTGCTTGTTTGCCCACCCTCCAACCCCTCTTCATAGCCTGTTTCCCAAGTCTCCAGGGCATGTAACTTCCTGCACTCCGGCTCTTCTTCTAGAATGCTCAACTCCTCCATTCCCCATCAGTTCCTCACTATTCTTGCTAAAGGTGTCTTGAGCTCTCTGTCTCCTTCTCTGGCCACCACCTCCCCACCCCTTCTAGGCTGGTCAGTAGTGGCTGGCAGCATGGGTCCGCTGGTGGTGGATGAAGTTTAAGAAAAAAATCTCTCTCTCTCTCTCTCTCTCTCTCTCTCTCTCTCTCTCTCTATATATATATATATATATATATATATAGTTTCTCTTTGTTCTTTGTTTATCTAGTTGTAGTAGAATGTACATAGTTTTGAAATATATCAATATAGAATTTTAGAATTATAAACAGATACCACAACTGATTTGTATGCTATTCAGTGAAACGAGGTAAGTGCTCAAGATGATAGTGAAATTTTTTTTAAGTTGATGAGATACATTTCATTTTTTAAAAACCAAAATATAGAAAATAAGGAAGTTGTCCTCAGGAAAAGCACTGAATGCCATAAGGTAGACCGTTCCAAGGAGCAGCATGCTCTATTTTATTCTAACATTTGACTCATGAGGGTATTTGTCAGTATTGACCTCTTTGCTTCATTACTGCCTAGAGGAGGAAAAGAGTATTTCATTGCAGCAAAGTAGGATTTGTAAAACGTTCAATGTCAATTTAAATGACAATGGGATGCCCTTCTCTGAACAAAAATGGGGGATACAAAAGAAGGGCCATTTTGTATCTGTATATTCAAAATAGTTAGGGTAGATATACAGCTACTCTTTCTTAATTCAATGAGAAGAAAGATTTATTCTGATAGTGTTTGTGGACATGATATCATGTCAGCATCTTGTACTGTGAATAACCACTACTAAGACAATAATATGTGATATATTAATTATTGAAACTGTCGTACTCATCAGTTTTGAAACTGTCTCATTGGTATTTGTTTCTCAATAAAATTATTTAAAAAAAGTTCAATGTTAATGACCATTTTTTGATGATTTAGCAATTTATTGATTGATTGATTGATTGATTTCACTGAGAAACAAATAGCAATAAGACATCCCCAAAGCTGATCAGTAGGACAGTTTCAACAATCAACACATTGCATATTGTTGTCCTCACAGTGACCATTCATAGTACAAGATGCAGACGTGATATTCTGTCCAAACACTACTAGTACAAATCTTTTTATTGAATCAAGAGCAAGTAGCTTATATCTATCCTATTTTGTATATACAGATACAAAATGGCCCTTGATTTGTATCTCCTTTTTTTTTTTTTTTTTTTTTTTTTTTTTTTTGCAGAGCTTGGAATTGAACTGGAGGTCTCCTTTATGCTAGGCAAGTGCTCTATCATGAAGCTACACCGTCAACTCGTCGTGGGCATTTGTAGATTCCTTGATTGCTTTTGTACGTAGC
>NW_004524703.1:6993990-7064897 GCF_000260255.1 Octodon degus
TTTTTTTTTTTTTTTTTTTTTAGTTTTAGTCAGAGATGATGGAAAATACCTATTCCATGTTATGTCTAAGATGTTTGATATTCAGACAGATAGTGAGGTGACGCTCAACTGCCTAGGGTAATAACAACATTAAGCTTCTCTTCTGGAGGCTTAATAATGTAAGTTTGCAGACCAAAAATTAGAGAAAAAGAAGGACTACAAGGACCCTTTAGATAAGTAACATCTTAGAATTTGGGGCCTATACCCAAAATTTATTGAACTCTGATTATTAGCTTTGGGGTTTGCCCAATCTCTGTGATGTTAGGATGAATTATTCACTCATAACCAATGGGCAGGCCCCAAATATAACTTTGTGTACTAGATGTGTTTGTGGAATAATTTTATGTACATATTTGCCCTTTTCTCTGAGGAAACATTATATTTGGAAGTTTGTTTGCTCTATTTTTATAATGTATTAGTTAAGTCTCTCCCCAAGGGCTTTTAATGAGACACTGCTTTTTCTATTAATGATGTAGGTTTCCGTGGATGCTGCACATGGTTACAGCCCCCGAGCCATCGACATGAGCAATGTGACACTATCTAGGGACTTACATGTAAGTCCTATTTTAAAAATACTCTCAAATGTTATGTTTTAAAAGCACACTGTAACACTTCCCTACTTGAGTTTTGTAGCATGAATTGCTTAAATATGGAGATCATATATGGGTTCCTGGAGTTTACAGTTATTATGTACCCTAAGTTTTTAGGCTCCAAAGTTGATATAGGTAACCCCACTTCTGAATTGTTGCACTTGCCAAGATTTCAGTTACTCATGCTTGACTGTGGTCTGAAACATTAAGTGAAAATTTCAAAAATAAGCAAGTCATGAATTATGAATTGTGGCCCATCCTAAGTTCTGGGATGACCACCTGCTGTCCTGCTCTGGCCTGCCCTGGGTGTGAATCAGCCTTTTGTCTACTGTGTGCAAGCTCCGTACACCATCTGCGCATGCTCATTTAGTAGCTGTTCGGGTGATCAGCTCAACTGCTGCTGGTGGCGTTGCTTGTATCCAAGTAACCTTTCATCCCCAGCACAGGAGAAGAGACATAAGGGAGCGGCCAGGGGGTGAAATAGAGAAGGACAGGTTAGCTGTTACTGTGTGGTCGGGCTGCGGGCAAATGGGAAAAAGGACACATGGAGGATTCAGTAGTTATAGAGATTTCGCAGCTCCGCTGGGATGTGTCTCCCAGAAGAAGGTGGACTGTGCACCTTATTCTAGGATCTTTCCTCCATAAACAGGTTTTCCTTAAAGAAAATATCCATTTAGAAACACATAACAATCATCTGTGGGACACTAAGTTAAAAATAATGCTCTGCACAAAGATCACTGTACGTGCTCCTTGAAGAGTGCATGTGTTAGGTGTTTACCCAGAGAAATAGGCTGCAGTAGGGGCCGGCATGATAGGTCAGCAGATTAAAGTGCCTTTTTAGGCAGATGCAGGGACCGGGGTTCAGTCCCCAGTGTGCCATGCCGGCCCCACCCCTGGAGCATGCTGCAACAGCAACTGAGACTGGGCATGGTGGCACATGCCTATAGTCCCAGTGCTTAGAAGGCTAAAAGCAGGAGGATCACTATGAGTCCAGTCTGTGTAGCGAGACCTTGTAGACCCTCTACTAAATACATTTAAAAAAAACAAAAACAAGAAAAGAAAGAAATAGGGTGCATTTTGCTTCTACTCCACAGTCTTATTTTCCTCTGTCACTAAGAAGCCTACTTTGCAACAAATGGCTGATTTGGATGAAAGAAAATTTTGATTCCCTTATCCTGAGTTATGAAAGTGTAAGGGCAGGGGAGATAGCTCAATAGAATAAGTGCTTGCCTGACAAGCGCAAGGGCCTGAGTTCAATCCCCTATTCCACCAAAAAAAAAAAAAAAAAAAGAGAGAGATATGAAAGATGAAAGTATAAATGTTAATTTTAGGTACTGTCTAATTGTTTGCTTTTCCCTTTGATATGAGCAACACCTACAGAAAAACTAAAGGAATGTATTAAGATGATAGTGAATATGAATATGAAAAATGAGAAGAATATTAGAGATAATCTTATCAAAATTCATAAGGTCACAGAGGATCATGTGGCTTGTCCTGAGTCTGCTTCCTGGTTTGGAGAGTGTTTTGGAATCCAAATCTTTATCTATCTACTGTCCTTTGTTTTCAATGTTTAATAAGGTTCAGATAATATTTTCAACTATTGCAAGTCAAAGTAATCACTTGTAAGTGAGTTTATTTTGTGTTAAAGTCCATTGCTATTTTAAATTTTTAATACCGAATGAAGAAAACATGTGTTTGAGCCAGGGAGATGGCTCCGTGGAATAAGCGCTTCCCTGGCAAGCACAAGGGCCTGAGTTCAATCTCCAGTTCCACCAAAAAAAAAAAAAAAAAAAGAAAGGAAAAAAAAAAAGAAAACACATGTTCAAACATTATGTATAAGAGTAGCTATTCTTACCAAAACATACGTTGTTTATTTACTGTGCAATTTCACGAATTATTACAATTCTATGAACTTCAAAATGCCAAGTATCACAGTTGTGTTTGATTATCTTTTAAGTACACTTTAGCACTACTACTTGGATATTTCAAGTTGCATATTAGAAAGCAGAGTTAAATTTTTTCAATCACTGAAGTTGAAGCTGGCATGTAAATATTTGACTCATTTCAGGCTATGGCAGAAATGATGGCTGAAAACTACCATAACATATGGGCAAAGAAAAAGAAATTGGAGTTGGAGTCCAAAGGTAATATTTTCTAAAGATCTTTATTAAAATCAATCAGGGTCTAACTACAGAAGTGAGTAGTATGGATGAGCTAATTGTTCATTTTAACACAAAGGCTCATTATGCCTTCATTTTATTAGAATGTTTAAAATGTACCTATACTTGATTAAAGGGGGAAATTCTGTAATTTCCTGACTTCTAGCATAATTGCCTTGTTTAGCACTTTCTTTTAGCCGTTTTAGCAAACAGATATCTGCATTATAATATATGGAAGTATCAGATAACACTTAAACTTTCCCCTGACTCTCACCTTCAGATTAAAAGTTTCTCAATTCTTGTATTTCCCGTCTTAGCCTATTTCTTTTTCTCAGCATCTTTTATCTGGTTATATCACAGTCTCTTACGTACTTGTGGTTACTCTTTTTTTCCTTTTTTAAAGGATTAACATGACCTAATATCTTTAGTTTGTGAGATATTTTCTTGACTATTTGAGTACTTTCTTCAGTTCAATGCATCCTACACTGATGAGCTCTTTCATTGTTACATAGTATTAATGTGTGTGTGTGTGTGTGTGTGTGTGTGTGTAAGAGACACTAAAGCCTAAAGGAATCAGTAGCAAATATGCAGTTCCTTTTCAGTCACTCTGATCTCTTTTTATCATCCTTGCAATCATTTGCAGAAGAGGAATTTGCTTTAGAAAAATCTAGAGAAAAATCCCTGTTTTGCTTGTTCTGGTCACCTGAGCTTTAGGATTCTCTCAGTTCGCTGGCAGAATCTGAGAAGGTTTGGGACATATCAGCTACCCCAAGGCTAATGTGCATCATTAATAGAAAGAATAAGTGCCCCTAAAGTGGTTGCTCTTTTTTCCCTTTCCCTTTTTCCTTATAATACTTTGCCCCCAAGTGTTATAAGTACTTTCACTTCAGTGAAAAGTGGTTAAGAGCTAACATTTCTTCTATTCACCTTTCCACACCATGCCTTCAAGTATTTTGTGCTGTGTTAATCTGTCATGCAGCCAGAGACAGCTGTAGGGTGAAACTTTCTTTACTTTTTTGTATGAATGGGTTTGCAAGCCAGAGCTACTGTGTTCGGGGCAGCATCCTAGTAAATACTGTGTATTCATTTAGCACCATCTAGCTAGTTCCCCCCACACAGAAAACTTCACCCCTACTTTAAGTGGGAAGATGAAGGTCGGAGGAGCAAGGTGAATTCCCCACAGTCCCTAGGCACATCAGAGGTCTGCTAGCTGGCTTGAAAGAATGTATCTAACTGCCTGGTTCAGGGGGGTCTCATACAGTGAAAAGAACGTCACAGTCAGAGGTACTTTATGTTCTTAGGATTTTCAAATTATAGATTTTTATTGTATTTCACTCACTGCTGCTCTTTCTACCCCCCCCCCAGCATAACTCCTTGATTTCTGACTCTAGAATCATTGGATTATAGATGAGGTTGCAGAGTTAATATAATTCTCTAGAGCTAAATGAAGTGATAAAGCTCAAAATAGGTGATTATTGATTAGAGTTATTATGTTAGATGATCGTTGAAATTTTCTCATCAAATAGCTTGTTTAATTATGTCAATGATTACAGAAGTCAGTTTGATTCCCAGTGCATCTAGTAATATCTTCTGTATCCTCCTGATGTTTACAGAATGCCTGTTGGTGCTGTCCTCTGGCAATTGTAATATGCATGATACTATTAATACTATACTAGGAATAAATGTGGCTCCTTTGGGGGCATAGTGTTTGGTTGTACTGATTTGTCTCCTTGAGTTTCTGTTAGTTAAGCATTACCTAAGGTCCAGAAAATTCCATGGGTGGCTGTGTGCCTGTAGGTGGCGCTCTTAGGTAGAGTCAGCCCTCAGGAAATCAGAGCAGTTTCTTTGCAGTTTTGCTGGTTGTTTGTCTAGCAAGGCATATTCAACGTTCATAATTGGTCTAGTAGCTTCAGCTAAGCTACTTGGAAAACTGATAGACTTTAGTTTATCATTTTTTAATATTTATTTTTCTTTTTCTTTCTCAAACTCCCTTAGCAGTCATATTTCAAGGTAATTCAGCATCCCATACAGTATATATTATTCTATAAGTTTTATAAATCTAAAATTTAAACATATCACACTCTTCAGCTTGCCACTACTTTAATAGCATTCTCTGTGTCAGATGATATGTGAAAATAGCAGTATGTTTAAAAACATTTAAAACACTTAGATTTAAGCATTTATATTTATGCTTTTCTCCTCATTCATTTTAAAACTTTACTTTGTAATATTTTAATCTAAAACAATAGAATGTTTATTATTTCTCAGCAGAATAACTATGCTAGAAATTTAGAATCTTACTAGTGATTATTTGCCAAAATGTTTAAATCAGCCAAATATTAGGTACTAAAGAGTGATCCAGTTTTAATTTAGTAAATCTTATGGCTTTGTGTATTTATATAAAAATATGCTATTAGGTACTGTAAGATCTGGGAGATGTAATAAAAAATTTTTCTTTGCAGTGTTTCTTTGTCTTCACTGTACAGAGTTGGAAATGAAATGTCATCTCTGAAACCTACCTTAGAGTTTTGTTGGCTATAGCAACAAAACTGTTGTATGTTGTATGTTGTTTCCTACCCAACACAAAGACAGGCTCTTAAACACAACAGTGTGTTCTTTACCTCAGTCACCAGACCTAGCTCTTTCCAAAGTCGAAATCACCACAAAAAGTAAAAGACATTGAAGCAGCCAGAACAGCACAGCTATAGGTACTTATGAAAGAGGACCTCCAGAACTTCTTCAGAAAGTGGCAAGAATGATGGGATACATCTATTTAAAGTAGCTAGAACATTTTGAGGTGGACTAATTGCAGTGTGCCTTTTATTTCATTATATTTTTTAATTAGAACATTAACTGAACATATTTCATAGATTCATGTTTTAAATACCTATTAGAAAAATGTGTGAGTGGTCTTTCTTTGAATAGGTTTTCTGAATTAATTGAAGCACTAAAGGCATTAGAGGGAGGCAAGTCAAGTATGAGTCTTATATGCTCGGTGTACTATTAAAATCATCAGAAGTTCTGCTGTGGGGTCCTTTCATCTCTGTGCTGTGGCTCATCTCAGATGATGTGGCTTTCCTATCTCAATGTTCTCTGAGGTGGTGGAAATCATCCCCTGCTGGTGCCCTATGACACACTGACAGCCAAAGAGAAAGCCAAGGACAGGGAAAAGGCACAGGACATCCTCAAGTTCCTACAGATAAATGGATATGCAGTGTCCAGGTAGGTTTACGTAGCTCCATGTTCTTTTCATAGGACTCAATATTTAAATACTCCCTCCAATTGGAAGCTTAAAATGAACTCAGCAGTTTCAGCCTTGGAACAGTTATTTAGCATATTAAGGATTCACCCATGTTGTAATCATACTTAATATAAGTTTGTCACATAACTGAGTCCCTGTTTCTACTTATATTAAGTTACTATCCATCACTTAGGCAGAATTACTAGGCAAAATATTACAACCTATTTTCACAAAGACAGTGTGTTATTGTATAATAATTGAGTTATTCACTATAGTTTTTTATATGAGATACAAAGTATTCCTTGTGAATTAAATGTCCTTTGCCTTGAAGGGCAGGATTATTGGATCATACCCAAAACATGTGTACAGATGTTGTACATAAAATTTTACCTTCTAAGAAATGGTGTGAACATTGGTTTCCATATTCTTTTTCTCTGTTCAAGAGGGTTCAAGGACCTGGAGCTGGACACGCCTTCCATTGAGAAGCGATTTGCATACAGTTTTCTCCAGCAGCTCATCCGCTATGTGGATGAAGCCCATCAGCACATCCTGGAGTTTGGTGAGTATTTATTTGGGCCCTATTACATGGGGCCTGCACTCTGTACTTCTTAATGCTTTTAGGAAAGAGAGCAGCACAGATTAAGGGCCTGTTTCCTGGTGCTGTGGAAATATTTTTGTCCTTCCTAGTAATGAGTCTAAAGGCCAAGAGACAAATGGGTTATTTGTGAGGCATGGCCTTTTTATTTTATTTTACTTTGGAAGGACATTAGCATTTTAGGGTAGAACAAAATTATGAAATTAATCTCTCTACCCAGAGAAAAGAACCCTGAAACTCAACAGATGCTCAGAATGTCTAAACATTGTAAGGCCTTGAGAGGAGCTCTTGCAAGGGCGTCCATGTTCAGCAGAGTAGCTGTGGGCAGAATTCTTTTTTTTTTTTTTTCAGAATTCTTACTGTGTTCTTAGGGCACCAGGAAAGGCCTCCTTCCCATCTGGCCAGTGCCATCTTGGCATCCTGAACTCATGACTTTCCATCTTAAGTTTAGAACAGAGAAGTGACTGCTATAACTACTCTGTATTTTAACAAGAGAACATTCTTAAAGTTCTCACCACGAAACAAAACAAACAAAAACCGAAACAAGTACCCATCAGACTTTTACCAGTGTCAAAAGATTCTAGGACTAGGGCAAATCATTATGTGTTAAGGTAAATAAGTCTTTCCAGATGCAAAAAGGTGCAGAACATTTGTGTTTTTAATGCAAACAAAATTAATAAATGATGAATTGAAATGAGTATGCTAAGTGAGTCATTAAAGAGATAGAGAAAAAGCAGAGCAGAGGAAAGGCAGCCTTTCTTCACTCTGTGATGCCCTGATCTATTTCATTGAGCTTAGTGACCAAAGTGGCAATCACTGGCCCTCCTGTCTGATCACCTGCCAGCCCCTGAGTGGTCATAAATCTAAGCAATGAGTTTGTCCCTTTCAGAAAATAGTGACATTTCTGGTGGCACCCTTATGCCTTTCTTTTCTCTCTCAAGGTTTTGTTTTTTTGTTTTTTTTTTGGAACTGGGGATTGAACTTAGGCCCTTGCACTTGTCAGGGAAGCTCTTATTCTACTGAACCATCTCCCTGGCCCAAGGTTTTGTTTCTAATGCTCATTTCTTCTGTCATTCAGCACCTTTCCTCTGGGCCAGCACCCTTAATCCCTTCACTGCTGTTTTGCTTATGGTTTAAGTTTATGTCTCACTCAGCTCCACATTAAGTTTTGCAGAAATTCCAGCCCTGATATTTCTTGCTCCAGGTCTCCTGTATCATAAATGTGATTAAGGATTTTGAAGTTTAGCATCATTTTCTTTTCTTTTTTTTTTAAAAAAAGGTATTTAATACAGGGTCTACAGGGTCTCACTACAAAATTGAACTTGTAGTGTCCATACCCAGTCTCAATCACCATCTCAGTGTACCTCAGGGGTATGCCATCAACAGGCCCTGGGATCAAACCCCCGGCCCCTGTGTCTGCCTAAGAAGGCATTTTAATCCACTGAGGTATCTGGCCAGCCCAGCATCATTTTCATAAACCATTGTTCTTTTTTCCAGCCTGCAAATTTTGCAATCCAAATACTAAATATTTTCTGTTTTCTCAATCATCTAACTATGCAAACTAATTTAGGACACATAATCTCTCTGTAACACATATAAACTAATTTTTAGAAATAGCCTAACAAACAGTCATATTAGTCTATCTTAATGACAGCTAAGTTTTTTTTTTTTTTTTTTGTGGAACTGGGGATTGAACTCAGGCCCTTGCGCTTGCCTGGGAAATGCTTATTCCATTGAGCCATCTCCCCGGCCCCAGTCTAAATTAATGAAACTCAACTGAAAAAGAAAAAATAGTTGGTGGTGAAGTTTTGACATTTTAATACTCAAAGTTAAGTATTGAAATTTCTGATCTCCATTTAAAAGGATGTGATAATAGAAATTCACTCCAAGATCCAGTTTTTTTTTTTTTTTTTTTAGGCAGGAGACACAAGAAAGGAAATAAAGAATAATTATTTGGAGAAGGGCATAGGAAAATTATTATTTTTGCCTTCACATGGAGAGTAGTGAACCCATATTTGAAGGGTAGTGATTTGTTTAGATATTACTTACTTTTCATTCATATTTCTGAATAAACTACCAAGCACTGTGTGAACAGGAAGTGGTAAGAATCTTGGTTCAAGATAAATTCATCTGCTTGGAACATTTCATTCTTTCCACAGAGCAGAGAGTCTTATAAACACAATGCTGAGGAAAAGTAGGCTACAAAGATTGAGCCCAGCAAGACAACATTCTTTATAGTTTATGATTTTGCGCATACCTTTTTCAACTCTCTGTGACAGCAAATTGTGGGAATCTGTTAGAGGAACAGGGGCAGCGAGGCCTGTCAGTGCCCTCATTGTTACTACAAACGAAGCTGCTGTTTGCCTTTTTGACTTCAGTGACTTACAGAGTAACTTTAATTTACTTATTCTTAGCTCTCACCTCATTGTAATAGCAAGAACATGCTATGCCTCCTTCTGAAATTTTACTGTATTTTCTCCACTTCCTTTGCTCATAAGCATTTTATTAAAATTATAATGAAAATATATTTATTTAATTAATTGAAATATTGGTAGAGTTGTACAGAAAACTCTATTTTGACATATTTTATATAAGAACCACCTCTAGAAGGAACTATTTTTCTTATTGTCCTCAAGAGAAATTTAATGCCAAGGTGATACAAAACTGGTATGTGCAAGTGATAAAAATTATCACTTTGTTTTTCTTATGTGTGGCAAGAACATTGTTCTGATATTATGAAATAGTACCTGTTTTCCTAAAAATTATCTTGAATTTATGTCTAAGATTTAAAAAAATAACACTTTGTCATTTCTAATTGCAAAAATAAGTTCAGTTAGATTCTTACAAGATCTTATATCCAATTATGAACTTTCAGTTCTCTGTGAAGCACTGTGATTGTTACCGTTTATTTTCCCCTTCTGTACACATGAACCTTTCCTGTGTGCATAAAGGAGGTAGGAAGGCCATCTTCTAAGCTAAATGTATTAGGTCAGCCAATTCTTAAACTGGAATTGTTTTAAAAACCCATGGATAATATGTGGTTTTGCTTCACTTTTGGAAATCTTCTTTTGACATAGGTCAGAGCTCCTTTATTCTTTTGTAGAATGATAATTTTGCAGCCTCCTCTTACAGTTACTGTTGCTCATTGCAGGTCCCAGTTCCTATATTTTTTCAGTTGTATATTAAAATCAGAAACCTTTACTTTCAGTCACAACTTTATAAGAGACCAGGGTTTAAGCCTAACCAATTGTGTGCATTTAGGTTGTAGTTACTTTTCTTACCGTGTGAGTGCTGCTTCTCTAAGGCTGCTGAAAATGTACAGTTTAGACTTTCTTCCCCCTTACTTGCCAATAGCATGTGTAGGCTACAGAAAAACATATTTGTGCTCATAGACATAAATGTGGGCTATCAGCAATAGCATTTTTATTTAGATTTGCATATTTAAAAAATCTTTTCAATTGCAATATTATATTTATTCTTTATATTTGTGGCTGACTTTTAAAATTTCCTATGTAGTAGGATAATATATTTAGCATTACATCCTAAACTTGGCGTTTTGGGTGAATATCTTGTATTTAAAGCAAAATATGTATCTAAAACCTCTTCATGTCTACAGATGGTGGCAGCAGAAGCAAAGGAGAACATTTCCCTTATGAACAAGAAATCAAGTTCTTTGCCAAAGTATAGTATCCAATCCATCTTCTTTCTGTTTCAATATGTGTGTTTGCAAAATATACTCGTTCGATCATTGCTTCTTTTCAGAATGTACTTGTCTCTAAATGTGACTTTCACTACAGGTCCATATTCTGTGGCACAAAGACAACAGCATGAATCAAATAGAGTGAATTTCCTGCCAGGATATTTGGTCACACTTCGAACTTGATCAGCCTTCCCTAGCCCAGACCTCAAACAACTTAGTGATAGTGAAGTCTAAATCAAATTTCTACTTGTTTTTTAATTTCTCTTATGACACAGAGAAAAAGTATAGATTAACACTTGGATATTGGCATGATTTACCAGTCTTATTTGAGCCTTTCTTCTCTGAGGAGGGAAAGCACTAGCTAATTCATAAATTGCTGTAACTCTAGAACATTTACTGTAGAATCTGTGTGGTTGAACGGTAGTCCTTTTCATTTTACAGATGAGAAAACTGAGACTTAAAGAGAATAACTGTTCATATACAAAGTATATTCCATTGCCCATTCCATTTAATAAGGATCTAGCAAGGATTTGCCATACTATTGTGATATTTATCACTTCCTTTCAGCCAACAAGGGAGGAGCCGATGAGTTGGATGTCTCCACACTGGGCTCATGCACATCCTTGCTACTTCCTATGGCCTGGTCTGCTTCAGGCAGTGGCTTGTGGCCTGAGGATTGCCATGCAACCAAATATGAAGCTCTTTCCAAGCATTCCTGTCCATACTATCTTGTAGTGACCCAAGAACCTAATTTTACAGTCAACTTTCTTTCAAAGTACTTGCATTTGACTGTTATTACAGGTAATTCACTATAAAAGCAACATTTGTATATTTTAAAATGGAGTGCTTTTTGGTTAATATTTAGCTTTTATTGTTTTTTCACAATTTTACCTTTCATATGAAGAAACTTTGTCTTTTCTAATTCAGCAGAACACTCAGAGTCTGTTCCAACATGCAAAGATATGCTTCATCCTGGGGTGGACAATGTTGACAGATGGATAGATAAGTCAATTTTTAGTCCCTATTAGATTGTAATCTCCCTAGATAGCAAATTATCAGAATATTGTATTCATTGCCTCTGCAATACCTTTAAAGTACATTCTTGTTTTTTCCACCTTTTTAAAAAATACATCATATAGCTTAATTTCCAGTATGCCTATATTTAATTCATTCACCATATTTATTGAACACTTTTTATGTGCCAACCATTGAATTCAGGCAGCATCACAGCTTTCTTGGAAGAAAGATAAAACTTACATATTCTTCATTCTCTAAAACTGTGCTACGTCACATGGTAGAAAAAAAATTTTGTGTTAGACAGAATTGAGTTCTAATACCAGTAAGCCTGTCACTAATTTTTTATTCATTGAAAATATATTTATCTAATGATTACTATATGCTTAGTATATCCCTACACATTAACATGGCCTGGTAAACCACACAGGACAGCAGTTCTCGAGGCCAAGAATGAACCTTGGTGGGAAACAAACCAAAAATGAATCTTGCTCTCTTACAGCTCATAGGCTTTTGGGAAGAGAAACTTTAACCAAAAATCACATATATAAAATGTAAGACTGGCAAATATGTTAGAAGAGCAGAGGATATAGGATTTTTGCTAGTTGAGGAGGCCTGCAGAGGCTCATTGGGTGGAGTTCTCAGCTGAGAGCTGCAAGAGGGGTGCAGTAGTTTTTGGAGAGTAGGAAGATCTTTGTAGAGAGAGGGAATTCCATGTGGAAGCACACACAGTGGGAGTGCTCAGAGCAAGGAGAAGTTGGCCTGAAGCAGCAAGATTAATTGTGCAGAAAGAGGACAGTGGAGCCAGTGTTGTGGCACATGGTTATAATTGCAGCTCTTGGGAGGCCCAGGCAGGAGGACCATTATGAGTTTGAGGCCTGCCTGGGTTGCATAGTGAGTTGAAGTCTAGCCTAAACTACATAGTAAGACCTAGCCTAAAACAAAAAGAAGAAGAAAATAAAGAAAGAAAGATATGGGATGTTGGCTTTGAAAAAGCCGGCTCAGAAGAACGTTGCTTAGGCAGTCAGGCACTGTGTGACTTTAAGCCTCTTGCTCTCTATCTCCACGTAGTACCTGTAAAGTAAGGACAGCAGCTCCCACATCCAGTTACCAGGACAATTAGTACAACACTGTACCCCTTTAGTCCTGACAGTTAGTACTCAGTGTATGGTGATCATGAATTACTATGGAGCCTGTTATGCAATGAACACTATTGTGTAAAAATATAGAGAAAAAAAATCTCATTTGGAGAACAATTTCAAGCTGTTGAATATCTGCTCCATTCCCTGTGGTCACTTCCTGCCACATCCAACTCTCCCTCCTCCACACTGTTCACACACACAGGACGTGGAGCCCACAGAGAGGAGAGAGAGAGGCACGCTCTGCTAAGACCTAGATCCGGGGCCTGTGGCACGTGAACAGAACTCTGACTGCTCTGAGCCTTTGCTCTTGTCCACCCCCAGCAAGAGGCCACTCTGTAGCTCTCTTTTCTTTTCCTTTCTTTCAGGTTGTTCTTCCTTTAATTGATCAGTATTTCAAAAACCATCGTTTATACTTCTTATCTGCAGCAAGCAGACCACTCTGCTCTGGAGGACATGCGTCAAACAAAGAGAAAGAGATGGTGACTAGGTAAAGAGCCATGCCGTATGGCTTTGTGTGGGTTCTGTGTGTGTGCACTTGGGGCAGACAGCTGCAGTGGGGCCAGGAGCAGAGTCCCCTCCCCTTGTCTCTAGTCTCTGGCCTGTGACATCCAGTGCTGCTTTAGAGGAGTTTTTGTAACTTAAGATATGTGTTCTAGATGCTATATTTCTTTATTCCTTGCTGCTAACTGCATTGCTGAGAAGGAGAAGTGAAAAGGTATGAAGTAGACTCCACAGGTGGCAGGCCAGGGAGACGTCACCAGTGTTAGTCTCTGAAACACGACGCTGTTGATTTCTTTAACATTTGTGGAAGCTAATACTGTAATTTTGTCAGCTTTTTTTTTTATGAAGACAAAGTCCTACTTATACACATGTTAATGACACAAAAATTTAAGGACAGATCTTGAAAAGTATTGAAATAAAAAAGTATTTTCTAAACATTTCCCCTCATGGCACCCAAGCTAGTACCTTAGAAATGCCCTCTCATTTGTGCTTAAACTTAAGTACTCTTTTTAATTTTATGTTTTTCAAATACTGTTGAGGATTTACAATCTGTTTCCTTAAAGCTCTGCTGGCACTTAAGACACAGGGAATAGATTACTTGGCATGTGTACCTATATATTATTACATTGCTCAAAATCCATACCAGACTTTGAAGAATGCATTTGAAAGGAATGCAATTTCTATCAAAGGGAGCAAAAGTATATAAATCAGAACACTAGAGCAGCTGCAGGAAATACTTGGTGGTTTAATTCTGTGCTGGGTGGCAGTGCTGTGTCCACCTGCAGGTGAGGGTGACAAGACATTAAAAAGTCCATCAGTTGAGGATATAAAATAAATAGCATCCCTGGATTATTTAACGTGGGAAGGAGCAACCAAGAGGTAATTTTCTCCTCACTTCTTTAATTTGATATCTATTTCACCAGCTGGTCACAAGCCACTCATGTGATGCAGAGTGGCTGCACCACTAGAAAAGTCCTCACACCTTCTCCAGTAATACTTTTTCTATGAAGCTGATAAAATGAATGGTAGTGATAGCAGTACATGCAATTCATCACAGTCGCACACTTTGTTTCCACCAAGCTACCATGTAGAGAAGACGAGCACTGTCCCTTTCCTCTCCCTCCTGGCCATGACCTTCTTTCCTTGAAGGGAGAGTGGCTGACCTCAGAAGTTCATGGGCACACTCCTTCCCTCCTCTGGGCCACCGTTGCTGAGAACCATGAGCATAACGAGCAGCTAGGAAACTCGGAGGCACCAAGTTCCTGGTACACATTTCACACACAACCCAGGCTATTGGGAAGTCTTCTACTCTTCCCAGGGACAGTTAGCATTTTTTAATTGAAATTTGGTTCCCAGAGGATATTGTGAATTTGAATGTGACTTGATTAAATCAAGAGAAAATACAATCAGAGAAAAAGTAGAAGAATTGATGCCAATTGTGTTTTCTGCTCTTTCACCCATTAGGTGGCAGACTCTCTCTCCAAATGTTCACTGACCACAAGTGTACAGTTATCAAAACATCAAGTTGCAAATATTCAAATTAAAAATACTCAATGAATTATGCACTAACAATTTCACATTATCATCTAGCTTATTTCATGTTTTTATCTTTATTTCTTACTTAATAAGGCTGAAAACGTTGCTGCTCTGTAATAGCCTAGAGTGATACAGTTTTGAGGCCTAAGACTGCCCCGAGATGTGCTTTTTCTATGACACCGTACAAAATGTTTGTAAGGATTTTATCCTCAGTTTTACTTCACATAGTAGAAAGAGGGTAATTAGAGTTTATTTTTCCCATTAACATTCCTAAAAAGGAACATATGCCACTGAAAATTCCAAGACATAGAAATGAGATGCATGAAGAAGTAACATTTCATGATAACGTATTAGTAACAAACAGGAATTTAACTTCAGAAAAATTCATAGATGAATAAATGAATACAGTAATGATGAATAAGTCATAATTTTGTATATGCATGTACAAAATGCTGTGAAGCTGCTAAAATTTGATAGATATAAATATCGAATAATTTAGGACAGTGATCATGGGGAAAATAAAATATATGTTCAAATAACATTAGCCCAAATTTGAAAAATACCTAAATTTGTATATATAGAATGCTAGTAACAAACTGAATATTAAAAGTGTTTTCTTCCAGTAGTTTATTAAACAATTTTATTGCTATTTTCAAAGCTTTTAAAGATGTAAATATTTTATGACAATACAGATATTTTAAGTCAACTAGTAGCACCATAAATATAAAAAAAACCCTCAGTAATTGAATACACTGAAATGAAGCCATTGAAATTTATAAATGTCTGATTTCTTATTGTTTGAATTCAATATTATGACATAAGTATATTGAATAGGTAAAAAGAAAAGCAAATAGGTAAAATCTGATAAAATAGGTTAAAAAGGAACTTATGCTACTTGCGATGAATAAAAGGTATGTGTTTAAACGTGCACTACAGTGATAGTTTTAGTCGTAAGTAGTGATTTTTATGGTTCTCATTTAACTTCTCCACAATTAACAATTGATATTTCCATAGCACTAGGAATCAAGCACTGAGCATTACAGTGTCTAATGTTTGTCTGCAGAGTAGATTTGGTCCCTGTCTTCCAGAAAGGCACCTCATGGTACCTAAACATAGGAACCTGAATATAGTCATGATAGAAGAAAATCCAGTGCTTCACTGGGCTTCAAAGTCAAGTCTAACTGTGATGAGTGGTCACAAAGTAGTATAGATTAGAGGCTGAGTGACAGGAATATATTGCAGAAAGTAAGTAACCACATCAAAGTGTCTGGTAATTTAGAGAAAATGTAAGTCATATAGGTTGTAATGGACAGTAACATAATAAGGCATCTCTTTATTTCTTTTAAAATGTTATTTTCAATTAGTTATTTATTGGCACTAAGAAGCCATTGATTGAAACCTTTTAGTTTGGGCCATGATTAGAATGGCTCTTTGGGAAAGACAACATGGCAGCAGAAGTGGGTGGACAGGGAGAGCTGCACATGGCAGGATTTCAGGACTTGAGCAGCAACCCAGGCTGTCACAGCAGAAGTGCCACCCTCCGGGTCATTCAGCAGACACTTCTGAGAGCTTGCCAACTATAACCAGTTGTGCTAGGTCTGGAGAAAACTACCCATGCATAAGAACAAAGTTCCAAGTCCAGTGAAGTAGATTTGCACATGAAGAGCAGACTGCACATGATGTTGTGAGGTGTGTCAGTGGATATGAATACAGAATACCGAGTATAGGAAGAGCTGACAATGCAAAACTGGGTGTGGAAGCCAAGGAGTTGACCATGGTGCTGAAGTTTTAGCTCTAGGCAGTTGAAACTCTATTGATGTTGCTCAAGCAAACAGCTGATTTCACAGAGCTACTTTCCAGAATAGGTTAAATTGAATAGTTGTTCATTGAAGTATAAGGAGGACATTCAGCTGGAAATATTCAGCAGATGATTGGAAATATGCCTTTGGGTCTTGTGGAAAGATAAGGGCAAAAAATGACATATTTAGGGATTATCTATGTATTTTCTTCAGTAAAAGAGACTGAAGGAGGCTGAAGCAAGAAGCAAAAAGGTCTGTTTGCCAACACATAAAGTGCAATTATACTTGGAGGATTTTTTAGGAGAAGATCTTTGAAGAATATGGATTATAATTAGAAAGAAACAGGAAAATATTGGTATAAAACAAATTCTAAGGTGGTAAGAGTTTTGAAGATTTAGGTATTTAATAAAAAGCTATCCAAGAAGTAGAATAAAAATTGGTTATTAGATTTTTCAGGTTGGGAGAATTTGAATTTCAAGGGAGTGTTTCATAATGAAGCAATGACTAGTGCTGAAGAGTGTAGTGTCTTAGAGTTGTACATTGGGAAGAATGTCATTCATGTCAAGAATATTGGAGAAAGGAGGCAACAGTATTATGGGAAATATTGTTAGAGAAAGTATAGGTGATGTTTATAATAATCAAATTTTATAGTCTGTGTAAGAATTCAGCCCTCAAAATGGATGGCACAGGAGAGCAAAAAATATAATTTATTTTTGTGCAGGACATGACTTTCTATATATTTATTTCTCCCTGATGGCAAATACAGTTAATGATCATCAGCGAGGGTTAAGAAGCCACTTTTCTCTGACAGATGCCAAGGCTTTAAATAGAAGTTTATGGAATGAAATGTAGAAAAGTTCTACACAAAACACCCTATATCCGAATTAATTGTTAAACATAATGCTAGCATTATAAATCCAACATCATAAAAAATTCCTAAGAATGTTGTGTTGTATCCCGAGTACTAGAGAGTAATAAATAAAAGATGTTACCACTTAAAATAAATTGGAATGTGGGGATGTGAAATATATATCTATATATTTCTAAATGTGATTCCTCTCTTTAGAAGAAATACTTTGTAGGAGTCAGCACACAGTTATTACCTAGAAAGCTCATTTATATATGGTATTAAGTAATGTACATCAACAATCTTACGTCCTGTCTTCATCTAGTAGATACTTGAATGGGTTATTTTTTAAACATTTGATTGTTATGAAATTTACTAAAGCCTCACCTTTACTCAGACATTTCTGACTGAATATTTTCTTATAAAAACTACACACGCCCTATATTATGAATTTTAATCAATAAATTAATCCACATTGATGCTGAACTAGGTTATGATGGCCCAAACTTACTGTAAGAAAGGTTAGCCTCGCAAAGGAGACCCTCTCTCTGCCCTTCCTTTCCATCTTGCCTTGGATTGATCACCTACATTTGCTTCTCTGGCTGATCTGCAGTGACAATATGGGTACCCTGGGGATTTGCCTGATGTTGAAGAAGGGTTTCCCAAGAGAGCCTACCAGAACAGGGCCAGCAGTGGTCTACCTGTCCTCACTCTTGGGAAAAATGACGCTGGCTGTGAGTGGAAATTTACAAATGGTTCTTCAAGCATAGTGACTAAGAAGCACTGGCCAGGAAAGCCTCTGCTCCTAAATGCTCAGTACTGTGGATGGTATGAGAATAATATTAGTTATCATCCGCAAGATCAAGTGCCAGGGTAGAAAGTGGCCCCTGGGACCAGCAGGGACAAAATGTCTTTCAGTGTGGGTTGGAAGTGGTACACGAGATCTAGGTGTCAAAAAAGCTGCAGCTGAGTCCTAAGGCATAGCTAGGTAGGGTAGGAAGTGATATAACCCGCATGTGAGGAGAGGCAATTCCTGAACCAAAGGGCCTATGGGAGCCTGCCTGCTGGACTGAGGTTTGGTGGAGAGATGTGGCTTTCCAGACTTGCCCAGGTTTGGAGTCTGATCTGACAGGTGGTAGAGTCAGGGCTGTGATGCTGAATGAGGGCTCTGGGAAATTGTTACCAGGATAGCCCATTGCCAGTTGCCAGGAGAGGCTTCCCAGGAATCTGTTCTAGAAGATCTAAGAAATATGCCCAGCTTCTTCATTAGTGTGAAGAATCCTTTAAATGATCACACATGTGGCTTCTGAGTGATGATCCACTGTCCAAATTGTATTTCTATTTCACTGCATCTAAATCTACTGGATATCTGGTTGAATATCTAAGGTCTGTGATCAGGTTTGGAATAAAAAGGCATTTTAAGCAGCAGAACACACTAAAATTTAAAGTAATATTTTGTGCCCAAAGGACCATATTTCTTTTGTTAAGTCATACCCATAACTTAAAAAGAAACAATCTACAAATCCAGTGGTATATTTGGGAGATACAAATATAATTTTTACTTACAGCTTTTCAGAGGTTATGATCTTATGGGGTTCATACAGACTGCTTCTATATTAATTAGCTTTGCTTTCAATTATTTTTGTTTCTTATAATATGTGCTTTTTAACCATGTTTGTTAAAAGATATGCAAAAACTCTTTCTTTAATACCTTTATTCCACATTCTGCTCAGAAAAGTGATTCTTTCTGCGTGACATCATGTTGCTTTTTTCCGGCTCATATATCAGCTGTTTTTTTTTTTTTCTTTTCTTTTTCTTGTTTTCTTCTTTTTTAAAATTTTCCTTGTCTTTTCTACCTTCCCCTCCCCCTTCCCTTTTCTCTTTTGTTTTTCTTTTGTCTTCAGCCTATTCTGCAAACTTGGAGTTCTTGTCAGGCATAGGATTTCACTGTTTGGTAAGGAGACCCTTGGAAAATGATTTGCATGGCTAGCACTCAGTTTTCTTTGCCATTTCGCACTGTGTTGTGTGCTGCAATGTTGCATGAATGCATGTTTGCATGGCTGCATGCATGGTCGTTATAGGCCAAGGCAAGGTCCTTGAGGTTGTTGATAAGCATTATCGATGGTAACATGGGGCTTTTATACCAATCCAAAGAATAATTAAGACTCAAAAAGGCATGAAGAGCAAATGAATGAAAATTGCAAGTTATACCATATTTTGTTTCAGAGGTAAAACCAAAATCAGGCCCTTTGAATTTATTTTTTAATCTCTGCTAGATAAAATAATAAGCTGTTAAAAGTCAGAGTTTTAAGATGCACTTTTTAATACAGATTTGCATGTTTACCACATTCCAAACATGGGAGCTCCGTAATCAAGATGGCAAAAGTGACTTTTCTAGCACCACTCAGCCCAGACTCAGTCTTTCTTTGTGCCCAAGAGTTCATGTAGCTGAAGTTTCTGCTCTGGAGCACCTGCCTTTGGACAGCCAAGCAGGGTGGGTGCTCCTTTTCTGTGGACTTGCCCTGCTGTGGGGTTTAGGAGCCGATACCGGCTAGCAGATCTCCTGTGTTATACTTCTCACATCCAATTTTCTAAACTGCCAGTGAAAATTTGAGCCTTTTGCTCTAATCCATAGGTTTTAAGGTAATGTTGGAAAATTTGACCAATAAAATACATAGTGGTATATTGATAAGAGATGTTATAAGTTCAATTAGATTTGCAAGGAAAATTAAGCTTAAGAAATAATTCATTTATATGACAGCCACATTAAATAAATGGAAGGATACATAAGTACACACATAGACACTCACAGACAAAAAGTATTAAGTTCTTTACAGTTTCTGGGAAATGCTAGCTTCTTGGTATAGCTCCACTAATTGAGTAGTGTTTAGATCCTACTATTTGCAATATTCAATGTTCTTAAATTTGATAATTAAAATATGTATTTCATATAGGTTGCCAGTTTTTACATTATTTAGTTGTTTAAAATAAAAAAAGATAAATATTGCCAAAATAGTTTCTGGGAAAATTACTTAGACAGGATTTTCAGGTACTGTTTCTCCTTCCCAGAATAACAGTGGATTCAGGAATTCAGCACTTATCTTTATAGAGTACTATTTAATTACATATAGTTCTTATGAAGGGGCCTTTTCTACATTTCTGTATTCTTACAAAAATATAATAAAAAGTTTCTGTTGTACCATTTCTAACTTCCTTGTATATTTTTTATGTTATATCTCACTATGCTGAGGATTAAAATCTTAGGAATAAATTGATGAAGTTGTACACACATGTACGTCTGTATAATCATTGTTTGGTCAATCCAGAACCGTTTCAACATCCCAGAAGCCTCCAGTGTGCCATTTTCTAAGGGCAAAAGAACCATCTACAAGGAACTAAATGTAGACTTTCATTACTGTGGACTACTTATATTTGTTCTTGAACTTCTGTTTTTCCTCTTGAATATTTTATCCAAGGGTTTGATAATGAAAAATAAATGGGTTACATCCATGATTTGTCATTCCTTTGGGGAAAATACCTGGACTTTAACATTAATTCCATCTCTTTGTGATCCCAATAGTTCTGCTTAGACGTGTTCTAAATCTTTAAACATTATTGATTTTATTTTTAATAGGAATTTTAATAGAAATTTATGTAACCTACTACATAGTGTTGTATAATTTTACATATTCTTTATATTATTAAATATATCCCTAGTGCTTCATTTTGCTTCAGTATTTGCATTTATGGTAATGTAAACTCCAAGATGCCTTTAACATACTCTAATACGAACATACTCTGAAACAGACTTGCC
Organism: Octodon degus; assembly: GCF_000260255.1. NCBI lineage: Eukaryota > Metazoa > Chordata > Mammalia > Rodentia > Octodontidae > Octodon > Octodon degus. The sequence continues at coordinate 7,014,968 of NW_004524703.1, forward strand.
TCATGGGTAGAATCATTAAGTTTTAAGCATTTAAACCCCACAGTGATAACCTAGCTTAAGCCAGGATAATGCCCTGGAGGGATAGTGGTCTTTGAATCTGAAAAAAAAAAAGATGTAAGTTATGGTTTTATAAATTAACCAGCTGAGTTATTTAGCCAAGGGATTTAAATTGTCTGAGCCTCTTCTCTTCATTTTTATAAACTAAAGTTGCTAATCTTAGAGATACATTGTATATGTCAAATCTGAGATAACGGATATTAAAGTACTTACAGCTTTCACATGTCTGGCATTCTTAATTTGAGTTTTGATTTATTAAATCATATTTTAGATTTTCTATACATCAAATTTTATAACCAAACTTGGCTATATAAAATGCACATATCGTGATATTCTTATAATCTTGCCATTTCCAGGCTGAATCAGAAATACTTTAGGGGCCGGGGAGATAGCTCAGTAGAATAAGTGCTTCCCTGGCAAGCGCAAGGGCCTGAGTTCAATCCCTGGTTCTGGAAAAAAAAAAAAAAAAAAAAAGAAATAGTTTAATTCAGGCATTTACTTTGTATTATACCAGTTATGCCTCTGTTCCATTTCCTTAAAAGAGAATCTAATAGCATATATGCAGTGCTTGGTTCTATATGGTCATTTTCATTGCTTACTTATTTTTTTACCCTACCTTTATGTCATTTGCCTAAATTCTGGTAGGAAATGAATTATCTAAATATTTTTCCTGTACTGTTTTAGTTTAAAAAAAATTCATGCTCTAACCTAGAAATAAATAAGTCAATAAATAGAGAAATAAATTGAGGCAGAATTCAAAGTTGAGATTAACAAAGAAATAATTGGGTTTGGTGATGATGAGCAATGGCAAAGGTATGTAGAAAGACAGAAAAAAAAGTCAGGAATTAGAGACAAGAGTGAGCATCAACATAGACAAAATAAAAATCTTGCTGGTAGTCATACTGATTAGCATTGTCTGATATGTGACGGAATATTTATTCCAAATTGACTGACACATTGTAGGTAGATTTCTGATTTTTATCTGGAGCCAAAAAAATGTTCTGTCATCCAAAGTGGGGATTAGAAAAATTTGGACTTCCGCATTTGTTCGTTTATTGGGTCTACTTTAAAATATTTCTTATAACTGAACCACCTATAGAAGAAATGAAAAGATTTGCACTGCTGTTATATCTCAGCTGTTCTTTTGGAGGATTTTAAGCCATTGCATTTTATATTGTGAATAGGTAAGGCTTATTTTTTGTTTTTTTTAAGAGGAATATGAACTGTATTCCCCACAAGTTTTTGAAGAACAAGCAGACTGTTTTATATGGGGAAAAACAAAGAAAATACCTTCTTGTTTAAATGGAGCTTCCCTGCTTTAATTGTGAAATGCTTGGTAGTGATTGTGAGTTAGTACACATGTGTAGTTGGAAATTTATTTAGGGTGTCAGTAAGACCTACACAGGCTGACAAGCATAAGGATCCCATGTGCTATTTTGGGAGACCTAATGCTGAGAAAAGTAGTGCTGTTTTTGTGCTCACTACTTCCCATTTTTGCTAGCTAGAAAATTTCATTACTAAATTTAAGGCAGTTTAGAGGATTCTCAGGCTCTCCTACTATAGCCTATTTAAACCTTTAGTAAGTTTTAGATGAGGCAGAATGTGATAGCCAAGACCCCACCAGCACCTGGAGTGGTGAGCTGCTGTGCACACATCTGGGCCCCTTGAGGCTTTAGGTTTGCATGTAAGGGTAACTTTAAGTGCATCATTCAGTAAACTTCTGCTGTGTGTCTGCCATGTCTGCCTTCTCTCATGACGTGCAAATCAAGAAATAAAGATTTCCTTCTCTCCACTGCAACATGGAGGCCAATTTATACACCTTCACCTGGACCATTCTAAGACCATAGTGACCATTCTCTCCAAATCTCTTACCGCCTCGCTAAACTGTGTTCTTCACAAGCTTCTCTTCTGCGAACACCAGTCTCTCCTATCACACTCCTCTCTATTCAGTGGTTTCCATTTCTTTAGAATAGACACCAACTGTCTTGCTCTGTCATGTGAGCACAGCGTACTACTGCCTTCTCTCTGGACCACCCCTTCCTCATTCTCCAGTCTTCTTGCTTATGTTGCAGTTTCAGCTTCACTGGCCTCTCTGCAAAGGTTCCTGGTGCATGCCACAGTAAGCACCTGAGGACATCCGCACAAGATGCTCATCCTCAGTTCGCATCCAGAATGGAGAAAATTGCTCATCCTTCAGATTTCAAGATCACTGTTTCTCTCTGGAAATCTTGCCAGGGTCTCCCTGATCAGATTGTTCCTCTTACTTTCATGCCAGTCTCCTGATCCATGGAGCTTTGCTTCGTGTTACTGACAGTGTGCTTATTGGATTAACATGTCTTGCTCCCTGGCAAGATTTTTAGTTTGCTGAGGGTTTGCAGTCTCCCCCTTGGGAATTAGCAGGAAGTGGAGCACAGAGTAGGTGTTTTAAAAATATCTGATGAATGACTGAATGAGCCAACCAGAGCCTGTCTTCTAAAAGCCTCCAGTCTCACAGAAACAGTAGATAAGAAAGCAGATACTGAAGACTGTGAGGTAGTGTAGTGTTGTAAATTTGGAAATTTTCTTGCATTCACCAAGCTTAATTTTTTTTCTTGAAAGATTATTAATAAAAATGTAGTCCCTTGTTATCCTGTAGTTTATAAAAATCATTCCTTTAAATTTGTTTTTTGAACTCCCTAATAAACAATTAAAGTGCTTACATTGAAAAGGAAATATTATACAATCAATGACCTATTAAATGCTAAGATTATGAAACTCACTCGATAATAATCTTTTCATTTCTGGGAACTGTTTGAGAAGGCTAATGTGAAATATTTGTCATTTGTAGACTTTTTCTAGTTTCAGTTTTCTGGTGAATTTCCCACATTCTAGTAAGATACTAAATCCTCTGGACACTTCCCATAGTCTGGAGAATTTCTGAAACTTTGACATATGGCTTTCTCAGAATACTTGCCACAAGCCAGTATATTGTACATAATGAGCATACTACTCCAGTATTCCTTCTGATTTAAACAGTGATTCTAAAACTCAGGTTATAGTATCATTATTGTAACTCCAATAGTTCCTTCAGGAATACTGATGGAGATACATATTATGTGTTTAAAATGAAATAGTAGGTAATAAAATTTTCATTTTCCACTTGGGTGCCTAATTCAAACCAGTGCATAAATCTTTATATTGTGTTTTGACTTATAAAGTTAATACTAAGTAAAATAGTACAGTAAATTCTTTCAACTCTTTTTTTCCATAATTTTATTGATAAGCAAATAGCAATGAGACAATTCCAAATCAAATTGGTAGGACAGTTGCAATAATTAACACATTGCATACATTCTTCCTAGTGGTTAATTGCTGTACAAGATGCGGAATTTCTTTCAACTCTTACCTCTCTCTGATCAATATATTACTGGATTGAGTTTATATTAATATTTCCATGTTCTCCCCAAAATCATTCATATAAAGACTGCTCTTCTATATTAGAAGATATTAGATAATATATGTTTATATTATTACTAGTGATGTTCAGATTGTGCTTGGCTTATTTGTTGGCATACATATAACAAAGGGAAGTTATTTAAAGTACTAAGGATCACTGGGAATAATTCATATCTGATAATTGAATGTCTCTTGGAATTTAATAATTTAGTCAGGCAGTCTTCTACATGCACTGCTTACTTTTATTCAAAACCTGGAAAATCATTAAAGTGTTCTCTGATTTAAAATTCTGTAATTCTATAACAACATACATGATCAAGTAAAAGTTTTCTAAATGTAACTTTATATATATACTATAAAAGAAAATGATATATTTCTTACTAGATAACAAGTTCAGTAATATTAGAATTAGATGTTAAAAATTGAAGGAGCTTCAGGAATTGATATTAGGGCAGTAAAGGCATTTCTGTTTGTCTCTGTTAAGCATGACAATAGTAGAGAATTTCTTGTCGTTAGGACAAATCAATAGAGTATGCCATTTTCCAAAATATATTTTCATTTTAACTGAAATTCTCACTAAATTAGGGAGCAAATAAATTTACTTTTCAATATCAAAAACTTCAGAAATGATAGTGATGCTTTTCAATATTTTTCTAATCCCTCATAATTTTGAGAGAAATTTATATGTTTTAGCAAGCTTTTATTTCATAGTATTAAAGATTCAGCCAAGATTAATTTTTTTCTTCAAAGGGAATATAAATGAGACATCCTTTCAAGAGCCATATTAAAGAATAGAAAAAAGTAAAATTTATGATGAGAAATACACAATGACTGTTGCTGCTGTCTTCAAAGGAGGGAAGGTCAAAACCCCAATAATTCTTTATATATCAGATTATGGGACAGAAATAGAACATGATTTGTCCAATTTGAAAAAAGAATGAGAGTTCCTAAATTGCAGAAATTGTATATGAGAAGCAAAACATCATTTGGGTCTAAACTACCAAAAGTATCATTTATATTTCATTTTAACCTTGTTTATTTAGTAAGTTGTAGTAAGAAGGCTGTAACATTTGCAGCCCGGGTTTGCCTGTCATATCTATCGTCTGTCTCCAACAGATGCTGAGAGAAGCTCCTAACCTAAAAACCCAGTAGGCAGCCATGGGGATAGCTCAGTGGTCTAAGCACCTGCCTAGGCAAGCACGAAGGCTTGGGTTTGATCCCTGGTACCACACGCTGCGCTGGTGCCACGCCTAAGCAGGCGTAGAGCAGGCCGTGGAGACCAGGTGTAGTGGCACATGTCTGTAATCCCAGCACTGGGGATGCTGAAACAGAAGGACCACTGCAAGTAAGAGCTGTGTAGTAAGACCCTGTACCAAATACATAAAATTGAAAAAAAAAAAATCAAAGAGACAACCACTTTCACAGCATTTAAGCCTATATATGAAAATTTAATCACCACTTCAACATTTTGCCATCTTGCCACACTTTACTAGCCTTCCCGTTTTTACTAAAAGCATACTGATGCTTCTGGTTATGGCAGTTTGGGTGGCCTCAAGGAGAATGACATTTATCTGAAACTCCTTAGGCACTGCTTTCCTTCTAGACTCACCATTTCTGGCTTCTTACCAATGCTAAAGGAGGTGATGCTGTTTGAAGACAATTTTTTTTTTTTAAACTGTCCCTTCTGGACCTTTCTCTGTCACTTTTACACTGAAGCGATTCCACTTGAAGTTGCTCTGTATGTGATGTGGGGTGTGAGGAAACATAAATGGAGTTCATAGCTGGTCTCCACAGTCCCAGAAACCTCATTTTCCCAGTGCACACTTCCACTTGGCTGGCAGAACTTTCTGGCCACTAGCACAGTTTCCCACTCTTAATGTCGCAGAGTGAGCCCATGCATGCCGAATCAAGTGCCTGTTACACGGCAGACACTGTCGAGATGCACGGGACAAGGGAAACAAGAATCTCCACCTCTCAAGCTTGCATGAACGGAGCTTTGCAGCACCTGGAACCACTCCTATGGAAAAGGATGTAATTCATCTTCCCCACCAAGCACACACTGATAATTTAAGATTAGAGACAGAAGATCAGAGGAGCAAGGCAAGGAAAAAGCAGTGTGTGTTGCGAGAGAGTAGGGGACCGATCTCTCTGAACTGGCACTGAATGATAGCTGCACAGACTGATGGACCGTTGTTTTCTTTCTTCCGCATGGGCTTTCTTCTCATTTCTGTACTACATTTTTACTCCTTATCTTTTATGCTTCAAGACACTAGAGGTTCTGGGACCTTCTCCCATGTTTGTATTGACTAATTTTATGAATAGTCATGGTTTTAAAATTTATGGATGTACTTTGATGCCCACATGTATCCCTGCACTCCAGATTTTTATGCACCCCGGCTCTTCCTCATCTCAATAGGCCTATCAGATTTAACATGTCCCGAGGCAAGGGGTACCACTGGTGCATACACACTGCTACCCCTGTGCTCCCCACACACCAACAAATGCTGCCACTGTTGCCCAGGCTGCTCAGGCAAAGTCTTTGATGTTATCCCTGTCTCTTTTCTCTCTCCTGTTAAATTCAATCCTTAAGGAGATCCTTAAGACATATCCTTAATGTCTTCACTATAGTAATATCCTAGTCAAAATACGCTATTATCAGTCAAGTCCTTCCATCTTTTGCAGTCACTCCCACTCTGTTTTTCCAGAGTTGTGTGCATTGGGCATGACTTCTTTTAAAACAGAAATGCTATTCTCTCCCATCTTGCTGTAACCTTAAGAGTATCTTCCTGTTGCATTTTTAAAAAATACCTGGTGTCTGTGGTCACAAGGCTCCAGAACCTGGCCTTTCCTCAGCTGCACCGCAAATCCCCCTTGTTTTCCCTCCAGCTCACAGCCTCAGCAGCTCCATCGTACTTGCCTGGAACACCTGGTCCAGTTTTGGCTTGCTCTTTGCAGCTGCTATTCCTGTGTGTGGCCCTACGCCCAGCATGATCAGTTTCCTCAGGACATTTGAATCTGCTCAAATGCCATGTCAAGGAGCCACTCTTGACCACTCAGCAGTCCAGCCAATTGCTTTGATTCATACTCTCCTTTATATATTTATATAATTTTGTGTTTTATTGTGGCCTGATAGTATGTTATATGCTGATTTTTTTTTTAATCATTTATTTTCTTCATTCTCATTAAATTCAGGTACCACATAGACTCTATTCCGTTTTTTAATGAATGGTGGAAATCAGGCATAGGTGGTGTGTACTTATAATCCACCATTTCTGGGAAACTGAGTCAGGAGGAGTGCAAGTTTGAAGGTAGTATCAGTGACTTAGTGATTTACCTAGACACTGTCTCAAAAGGGAGGGATATAGGTCAGTACAAAGGCCCTGGGTTTAGTCCCTAGTAATAAAACAAAAACAAAACAAGATTGAAGGAGACTAAGATATAATATTTTGTTGTTGAAATAATGAACTGAATAATATGTCTAATGGTTACAATAAGAGTTCTGGGGCTGGGACCTGTGACAGATGACAGGCAAATGCTAACTTTCTGCACATTTTGCCCTCATTATGACCAGAAATTCTGAGATTCAAAGCACAAAATTAATGAGACATTTTCTTAAAAATCTGTCTCAGAAATAAATACCTTAAGTATCTTCATATTTGTATATCACTAACCTGGCTTGCTCATGTTCTAAGATTTATTAATTTTCATGTGTATTTAAATCTTTTAGGATATAACTATCCAAATATTCTAAAAACTTCTGTTGAAGTAGGAATTGTTATTCTTAGGACCCAGGACACAATGTGTGTGTGTGTGTGTGTGTGTGTGTGTGTGTGCCCATGTGTGTATGTAATGACAGTATGGAATGAGGGACAGATAATGTCAAGTTATATTGAAGTGGTCAGATTACTACTTTGGACTCATCACTTATTTACTTTTTTGTATTCCTATCAAAAAATATATAAGTAGTTAGATCACTAGTGTTTCTGTCTTCCCTAATAAAGCATGCCAAGCCCAGTAAATGAACCTCACCGTACTTTTGGACAGAGTTGCTCCCAGTTCAAATATATTATACATGTATTGCTTGATGATTTTTTTCACATGATGATTTTATGTGGTGTTTCCTTTATGCCAAAAATCAACAATATTCAGGCAAATCAGCTTATCTTATTGCAATAACATTTAAGCAAATGAATACATCTTAAGGCAGTTAATGAAATAGGAAAGCAAAGATAGCAGGGGTAATGAAAGGGAAATTAAAATGGTTAGGCCTTCAGCACAACTCTTTTTATAAAGGCTGTAATATGACTAAACATCTGCCTAAATCTGACTTAAAATTAAAAGGATGTAGTATGGGGCCGGGAGCATACTTGGAGAGCGCAGTTAAAATTCTTCTAGCTTTGTGCAGTGCTTTTGAACGCTTCTGGAGCATGTCGGCTCTTCGATGAGACATGCTTTATCGCTTTCCAACTTACATTCGCATAGCCACTCTTAAGCAGAAGAGCTGCATGTTTTCAAACTTGGTTATTAAAAGCCTTTTTAATTGAGTTATTATTGAGTTATGCCATGAACTAATTTTGCAACACAATATTAATGGAAAAGAAGTACCTTGAGAAATTCTCAGGGCATCTGATAAAGCCATGTGTTTCTCCTTCAGGAAATGATGCCACCTCGATTGTCAACTGTCTTCATATTTTGGGTCAGACCTTGGATGCCAGGTAAATGGACATAATTTTGTATAAATAAATAAATGTGCCAATGATACACAGATATGCTAAGAATGCTAAGAAGGATTTTGTCTTCAGAATTGTAGTAAAGGCTTTAGAGTAAGTAGAAAGAAAACCTTTTGTAAATTATTAACCTAGTGGCAATTTACTTACATGGTTCTATATAATTTGTTTAAATTTTCAGTAATTTCCACAGCAGCTGGAATATTACTGGGAGTATACCTGGGAATGTACCATGGAAGAAAAAAATTGTACAGTGATAGCTCTAGAGATCTGAATAGCTTCAAGATGTGACACCTGTGTTCATTCATAATAATGCTGGACCTACTGGAAAATATGATAAATTTAACTTCATTTTGCAAATGAGTAAAGTAATGTATAAGACTGCATTCTAAGCATGCAGGTAGACTAGTTCCCAGGGTGGTGTGCTTCCTACTCTGGGGAAAGTTGACTTTAGGGGAAATCCTGCCTGTTGACCAAATAAAAAGTCAGTTTAAGGGCTGACCAAATAGCTCAGCAGATTAAAGTGCCTGCAAGCAGGCACAGGGGCCAGAGGTTCGATCTCTGGGCCTGCCGTGCCAGACCTGACCCCACAGCATGCTGAGATGATGATTGAGACTGGGTGTGATGGCGCGCGCCTGTAATCCCATCTCTTGGGAGGCTGTAAACAGGAGGATCACTAAGAGTCTGATCTAGTAGTGAGACCTTGAACACCCTGTAGACCCTTTCCTAAAATACAAAAAAAAAAAAAGGTTATTTAGGTTATTATTTCAACCTTGAGGCTATATTACTGCCTAACATGGTATCTAAGATAAATCAAAATCTAGTTTCTAGATGTCTCCTATAAAGAGTATATTTTGTCTTTTGGTGTCATGGTTTAGTTTGTAGTAAATGTTCAGGAAACATTACCATATGATTGGATTTGGGATTAGTGAACTGCCTCAGAAGCTGTGCTTTGTCAGTTATATTATAATTACCTTGAAAACTGAGAGCATGAAGATTCACACAGCCCTTCTCTTAGAGCTCTTTAATGAAGTTTATGATGCAGCTGTTTGTAAAAGGCAACTTACAGAGTAGTATTTCTGTAACATTGAAAAACTGTTTTGGAGCTAATTTGAAAAGTTTGGGGGATTGGGGATTTATCTCAGTGGTAGAGTGTTTATCTTGCATGCTTGAAGTCCTGCTTTTGATCCCTTGCATTGCAAAAAATAATTACAGTTTGATTGATTAGGTGAATGCTATAAAGTGAAAAATAAACATAACATCAGCCCAGATGTTGGGCTTCATTTGCACTGTTGGAAGGTACAAGATCTCCTGTATTAATTTTCCAGGACTGTGATGAAGACTGGGCTGGAGAGTGTTAAAAGCGCACTCCGAGCTTTTCTGGACAATGCTGCGGAGGATCTGGAGAAGACTATGGAAAACCTTAAACAGGGCCAATTCACCCACACTCGCAACCAACCCAAGGGGGTCACTCAGATTATCAATTATACCACAGTGGCCCTCTTGCCAATGCTGTCATCTTTATTTGAACATATTGGCCAGCATCAGTTTGGAGAAGATCTAATATGTATGTAAAATCAATTACTTAGAGTTTTATTTTAGAAATGGTACAATTTAGAAACTGTGAAAGGAATCTCAGGGTCATTTAAGAATTTAAATTGTCCTTTTTTCCAGAAATATTATATGTTGATGTTTGAGTTTTAGGACACATTTGTATAGAGGCAAATCTCTAAATCACTTAGGCTCATGGAGAAGACAGATAAAGTACGGCTTATGTACAGTAATTTATGTATTGTTGAAGTGTGGGTTCCAAAAATCTATTTCTATGTTACTTCTTTCCATTAAATTTTCTAATGAAGTTGGACCATATGACATAACACGTTGAATATTTTCAAATTATTTGATTCACGAGCTATACTACCAAATATTATGAAGACTATTAAGACAAAATCTGAGTCTAAATTACAGGACTGCTAGGAGGAGTCAAATATCTTTGGTTTCTAGGTTTTAGTCAGTTTTTATGGAGGGTGTGGTTGATTTCAGCTAGAATTCTATGCTTATAAAAAATAACTATAGACTGCCTAACATTAAGTATAAAACATAAAATGTGAGTTGTTCTAAGACTCTGGTTTGCTGCTGGTCCAAACGTGGAACCCACCCACCGCCATCCAGGTTGTGGGTTCCCCGAGTGGAAGGCAGCACACTTGGGAAACTAGTATTCAGGGCCAGCCACAAATAGTTTGAAAAAATTGATTTTAACCAGTAGGAGCATTACTCACAGCACAGTGTGTACACACACGCAGGGCCGAGGACAAGAATGATTTCTTCACATCTGTTGTAGTGTGTCCACCAGGAAATAGTCTTAATTCGAATTAGAAAATCAAAGTTCTTAGATTTCTTTGCACTGTAAATGTTTCATTGGACAATAGGTCATCTCTGAGGCTTATTTAATTTTCTACCATTAATAAATACCAGAGTAAATGTCTGATGTCTTGAGGGTCGAGTCATTTGAGAAAGAACCAACAGATGTTCCATCCAATGTCCTCAATATCACTTGAGAGTTATGGCACATGAGGCATACTGTACATAAGCAGTACTTTATCTGTCTTATCCATGAGCCTATGTGATTTAGAGATTTACCTCTATACAGATTTACCTCTCATGTGCCTGTGGAATGAACAGCAACATCTACCTATATCCCCTTCTTCCAGACATTCTTGTGGGTAATTTTATTCCCAGAGAACTCTCTTATGATTATACCAAGAAAAAAATTACAAAGAAATCGTTTCTGAGAATATTCTGGGTCCTCACGGGATATTCTTCAGAATATTTTCAGTCACCTTAAGAAACTAATATTGAGAATTGTTTTTTTTTTTTTGCATTTTATCTATCTGTTCTTATTTTGCTTTTTTCCAAATATTAAAATACTACAATGCCTTTAATAGGGAGTATTTTGTTTTAGCCTAATCTTTCTCAGGACAATTCTGAGTGGTTTTGCTTTCAGTGAGATTCTCTTTTTCCTTAGTGGAAGATGTACAGGTGTCTTGTTATAGAATCCTGACCAGCTTATATGCTTTGGGAACCAGCAAGAGTATTTACGTGGAGAGGTAAGAAATTTAAAGCTTAAATTGGTATTAATAGCTGTTTCATGACTTTGGTAATTTTGTCCTAAACTTAATCAAATAGACCTTAAAATTCTTTGAGAGTGCAGTAATTGGACAATATCTTACCTAAATAAATATTGTTAAAGGATTATGGGGTTGTGCAAAACAGCAAAATTGGCAATAATAAAGAACACACCTAATGTTAACCCAGTGCTTGTACCTGTTCTGTGAAAATTCTGCAAGTACAGTTTCTCACTGTAGGTCGGAATTACAAAGTAACCTGGATAGAGGCAGTTCTCAATATCAGTTTTTTAATTATTGAGAAAGAAATAGCAATGGGTTTTATGTTTGTATGCTCTCAAGTTTCCAGAGAGAACAGTGTGACATGACAGGGAAAGTGAGAACAGACATTGCATTGAATCCTGAGGAAGAGAACATTGGCAGCTTCAGGAAGAAATTTCTGAGGACCAGAGAACAAAACCAGGGTCAATGAAATAAGCAGACATTATGATAGTATACTTGGTATGATCAACATGATTGGGTGAATGCTTATCATATTATAGTAAAAAACAGTGCCATTAGTCTCCCTCAAAACACCCCCCCACACACACTTCAAACACATTTATTCCATATTTTTGCCACTTTTGGAAGCAGTTCTGGAATCCCCTTTCATGAGTATATTTAATTGCAGTGTTGTTGCTGCCTCATGCTGTGTTGGTTCCAAATTTTTGCCTTTTATGGTTATTTTGACTTGAGGGGAGAGCCAGAACCTGCTCGGGCCGGATCCAGTGGACCAGGTGGACGAGCACGCACCGTCATGTTTTTATGAGCCCGCCTTTCATTGAGTAGCACTCAGTAGCAATGTTCTTCTTCACCATATTTTTGTTTTCACTGTGAAAAGACATTCATGAAACTTCTAGAAGCACTTCAGAAAGTGGCAAGAAGAATAGAGTATGTTTGAAGTTGGCAAGTACTTTGAGGAGGATTTATGTTAACATATCTTTTAATTGAATAAATTTTAAATATTGAAATATTTTTCATATATTTTGTTCTGCTTTCCTCTACCACAGGAAAAAATATAGGGCTGGGGAGCTAGCTCAGCAGTGTAAGTGCCTGCCTGGCATATGCAAGAACCCGGATCTGATCCCTAGCACCACATGCCATGCTGCCTTGCTGGCCACTGAACCCAGGAGAGGTGGTGAATGCCTGTGATTTCAGAGCTAGGGAGGCTGAGACAGGATCACTATGAGTCCAAATGGTGTAATGAGACCCTGTACCAAAAAACCCCAAAAACGATTAAAAGGAAAAAATGTAAAGCGTCTCCAAATTAATCTATAATTAATAACAATGACAATGAATTTCCAAAAAAAATTTTTATTGAAATTGATAAAATGATCTACAAGTGTATTTCAAAGAATCAGCCCATGAGACTAGCCAACAAAATGCTAATAGGAGAAAAGGACAGTGATAAATGGGCACTCGCTTAGCCAACCAAGTATTAAAACTCACAAATCTACAATAATGGAAATAGGGTGACAGCTACATAGAAATGTAATGTAATATGAATAGATGTAATTTATTTTATCCTGGATATTTTTAAAAATGTGGCTATATTTTAAAATAAACTATATTTTCATAAGTTTTATATTTACAAGGTATCTTAAAAGGGAAGTAAATTTATTGTGGTGATATATTATTTTGAAATGTAGGATATTTTCTCTTTTTCACTAATATAAAAAAATGCTAGATCTGTATTCATAGACTCTTGTATATATATGGGTATTTTCTTAGCTACATCTTGGGATTTGGAATTCTAGATTAAATGCATGCATATATGAAATTATTATGGTACTTTAAAACCTTTTCACAAAAAAGATGCAGTTTATGTTCTCAACTTTATTGATTATATAATATAGTCTTAACTCTATTGATTATCATAATAGAATGCTCATTTTACATATTTTTCATTTCTTATGAGTTTTACTATTTACAAATTTAATAGTTAAAACTGGGGTCCCATTTTTATTTTTAAACATATTTCCCTAATTACCAGTTACTTTCTATTTTTTATTTTGTCATTCTCATTTCTTAATTTTATTAAGTCTTTCCTCATGTTATTTTTCTATTAATTTTTGTCTCAATGAGAACCATTTTATTTATTAAAATAACTAATTTCCTAGCTATTTATACCTTTATAGTATTTACATGCAAAACACTGTGTACAATGATTTATTGCATGGGAAATTGGAATTTTTATGTAAACAAATCTATCAATTATTTCATGTATAGCATTCTCTGTAATTTGATGTTATAAAAAAGTTTACAGTACATGTTTAGCAGGTAAAAATTCTAGTATTTATGTTTCTAGATGTGCTATATTTTCAGCTGCGTTATGTTTTCCTTTTTGTTCATCCTATTGTTGATTCATTGAATATTAACTGAAATGCCAGACCCTGGAATACAGCAGTGAACGTGATAATCTCCCACTTCAATGGCTCTGACCTCTGGTGGGAGAAACCCAAACCAATCAAGTAAATCGATAAATTGAACACTGTCGGGTTATGATTTGTTCTATAGATAAGCACCAGTATAGAGAACCAAGTAGTTAAGAATGTGTCTTCTAGAGAATGATGTTTAAAACTCATAATAAATTTGCAGAACCATACATTCACATAAGGACATGTTTTCAGAACATAACCCTATGGGTAGGTAACATATGATTATATAATAATTATTGTATGAAAATGTCAAAATATATATCCTAAGAAAATTAAGTAGTGTTTCCTCAATTATATCACTTTAAAAGTAGTTTTTATTAAAATCTTTTAAGGAATTTACAATATGTTGAACTAGTTCTCACATTATTTTCTATTTAATAAATAGCTTCCTATGCCAGCAGAGACTTGGGTTAAGCAGGCTGCTAGTGGAGAGGTGGAATTTATACCAGTGGCAGAAGAGCCTCAAGGCATAGCCTGTCCTAAATCAACCAATCATAGTCTGATTTCTTCAACAGCTCCTTTTTCCTGTAATGATGCATCAGTTTTAAATGTTATCAATAGCATTTAGCATCTAAGATGTGTTAGCATTTCTGTAGTTGTCTTGAAATTATTTTTGTGTGGTACATTTGCAAAGAATGTATGAGTGTTTTAATGTTTGTGCTTCATTAACTATCTGAACCCAATTATTCACCTAGCAAGAATTCTTCAGGTCATTCTTTTAAAGAAAGAAAAGAAGTGAGACAGAAGGAGGGATGAAAATGTTTAAATTTGTAGGAGAAAGAACAGTACTTTCTCATCATTATGTTTTATCTTGTTATTTTAATCTGTACTATTTCTAACTTCCTCTTTACTATCAGATAATTTAGCTTTTATTAAGTGGAACATGGTTTGCTTTTGAACCCAACTGATATGTTGCAGTCTAGGAATTGGATGAGGGCTTTACTTTATTAGTAGTAATATAGTATTATTCCTGTTTTGGTCAAGTGTGTCAAGTTTAATGTAATTTTTTCAGTTATTCCTTGGGAGACAAAAAATAAGCATTTTTTTACTTACAGGCAACGCTCTGCACTAGGAGAATGTCTGGCTGCCTTTGCTGGTGCCTTTCCTGTGGCATTTTTGGAAACTCGTCTTGACAAACATAATGTTCACTCCATCTACAATACTAAGTCCTCAAGAGAGAAAGCAGGTGATGTTTTGTAAATGTGTATGGCAAGAACTTAATGGCACTTACTATATTTTCCTGCAGTAGTTCTGCATGAGCTATTTCACCTTATGATTTTACATTGCTCTTTGTTCTTAAGTGGTATTATTGGGTGATACATTTTTTAGAAAGTTGTATACTAATCCACTAATGTTTCTGAAAGAAAATTTATTTAATTGCTTCTAAGTTAATGAGCCATGGAAAAATGTTCATTCTCCAGAATAAGACAAAATAATCAGCAAATGTGGGGGAAAATGTCAATCTTATTTATTTTACATTGGGTGGATGTCTGAATGCATCTGCTCATGCATTGTATTGCATTTGGTTTTGGAAAACCATAATGTTTCCTTGGTAGGTAGGCCCTCCTTTAAACTATCCTAGTAGAAGGCTTGTGTAGCCATAGTTGATGATTTCAACCATTGGCCTTTGAAAACCTAATTGGAATTATTAGCTAGAATTTAAATGTAATTGATTGAGCAGATAAATTGGGAATTGCTTATTCTAGCATACACTTTAAATGCATAAAAGTAAGCCCCCAAAGTCTTATTATGTGTCACTACACACAAATGCCCTACAACAGGATTTTCTTGTTGGATTTCCTCTAACTCCGATGAAGTTCATGGTATTTTATTTGTTTTCTAATAACCCAAAAGAATTCTCAAAAATGCAGACACTTATCTTCTCAAAATGCAGACACTTATCTTCCTAAGTGCCATCTCTTGATGTGCTTTCATTATTTAATTGATGTTTTAGTGAGCTGTTGGTTGGTGACAAGTGAATCCTGTCAAGTAAGGTATTTTTTTATCAAGTGTTTGAATAATTATTATTTAATTTACTAATTTTATAATACTGATTCTTTTTAATGTATTTGATACAGGGTCTCACTGTGCAGCTCAGACTCCTAGTGATCCTCCTGTCTTCAGCCTCCCCGGTGCTGGGATTACAGTCTTGCATCACCATGCCTGGTCTCAGAGGCCAGCTTAGCATGCCCAGAGGTGGGGCCAGCGCCATCCCTGCACTTGCCTAAGCAGGCACTTAGTTCACTTAGCTATCTTTCCGGCCCTTATAATACTGATTTTATGTAGCAGATGAAATGAAAAATATATCCACTGGGTATAATATTTTTCTACATAATTTCTATAATACATTTATATGAAGTTAGTGAAAAAAATGGTCACAACTGAACATGGTGGTGCACATCTGTAGTCCTAGTGTTCTGAGAGGCTGGAGCAAGAGGATTACAAGTCTGGGCACAGAGGGTAATTTAGTGAGTGTCTTAAAATTTTAAAAGGCCCAATGCAAGTGCCCTCAGTTGAGTTTAAAAGACGTTGACTTAAATTATTAATTATCTAGATAAACATAATGTCTTATGACTTTTCTTGTTCATATTTTAACTATGAATCTATAGTACTTGTTATCCTATATCAAATAATAGACTATATGAAGAAGTAATTTAACTAAAATATTTGTTATTCTATAACAAATTATAGACTATATGAAGAAGTCAGATTTGCATAACAAAGTTAAATTTGCATAACAAAGTAAAGGGATTAAGTTTAAAGATTTTATTCACCTTTTAATCAACTGATCAGCAATCAGTCTTGTGACATATACTTTGGTAAGTAAAGGAGGTCATATATAGAGATGACTAATATGATTATTTTCCTCAGAGTTTTTGGTTTCAGTAACCAGAGAAAGACTGATAAACATGTATGATGGATTTCAGAGTCTGAGCTAGCATGATGGCATGAACCTGCAATCCTAGTTAACCCAGAAACTCAGGCAGGAGGATTAATTTTGCCCAGCAATTTGAGATTAGAAAAAAAAAAAAAAAAGGGGGGGGGGTGCCGGGGAGATGGCTCAGTGGAATAAGCACTTCCCTGGCAAGCGCAACAGTCAGAGTACAATCTCTGGTTCCACCAAAAAAAAATTGAGATTAGCCTGGGCAACACAGCAAGACCCTGTCTCAAAGTAGTAGTAATAATAATAGTAAATAATTTACAGTAAAGACAATGGATCAATCCCTGGTTCTGCCAAAAAAAAAAAGGAAAACACAAAAAGCAGTTTTAGCAAAGATCTGAAAAAACTGCCTACCATTCATTCAAAATGAGGCTTGAAATCTGAACACTGAAACACTAGCACATAAGAAGACCCTGAAGCATTTTGACAGTGGCTGGAGATAGCTTTCAGAAGAGGAAAGGGTCAAAGATGAGAGGCACAACCAGAAAATGGGGCAGTGGGTAGCCTTCCCGTGTCAGGAAGGAGTGAGCACTGGGCCTGTGGCAGAGGGTCCTTTCACTGGCTTTGCAAAGGGAGCAACATGAACAGATCTATATTTCAGAAATCTCCTAGGAAAGAGGCAAAGAAAACCAACATTTGAAAGTGTATCAAAGAAAGAAAAATGAGCACAGCTGAGGAGAGTTCAGGAAGAAGTTTGTTTCAGGAAAAAAGGGACCTGGTCAGTGATGTAAAATACACTGGATGTGAGAGATAAGGGGTGGGAAAGCACCAGGGAAAGTGGAATCTCATTCCTGTGCTCAGATGTGTGCTTGGAAGGCTCAGAGCTCCAGCAGAGCTTTGTTATGTGGAAAGGCTGCTGGGAAGGAGGCTTCAGAGAGGATGAGGCTGAAATTAGAGGACAGAGCAAGGCCCCTGAGACAGAGAAGGTGGCTGGAGTACAGGAGGAATGAAGAAGGAAGGGCCTTAGGCTCACTTCGCAGACTAGGGAGCGGGCTTCTAGTGTGGGCCCAGGCAGATGGCTGTGCATTATGAGAAAGGGCACTAGGGAGAGATCCAGGTTATTCTTGTTGGCTGTCAGATAGTAGGAACAGCTGTTTAGGGATTTCACAGGGAGGGCCGTAAGGCAGGAACTTGGGGGAAGGAGGATGAACCTTCGAAACCATTGCTGCTAGGAAACGAAGAGACCAGTTGAAGGCACACATGACTGCTGAGCTCTGAGCCACAAAGTGAGCTCATTGCCCACGTGTGCTATCCACAGTGGAGACCCACTTCCTTGTGCCAGCTATCTCTTTGAACATAATCTGTTTCAACCTATGCTTCCTCAGCTCTCAATCTGCCTCCTAATGTGGAAGATGTGTGCCCAAATATACCATCCTTGGAGAAGCTCATGGAAGAAATTGTGGAGCTGGCTGAGTCCGGGATCCGTTACACACAGATGCCACATGTCATGGAGGTGGTGTTGCCCATGCTGTGCAGCTACATGTCCAGGTGGTGGGAACACGGGCCTGAGAACAACCCCGAGCGGGCCGAGATGTGCTGCACAGCCCTGAACTCGGAGCACATGAACACACTCCTGGGGAACATCCTGAAAATCATATACAACAACTTGGGGATCGATGAGGGAGCATGGATGAAGCGGTTGGCAGGTAAGACTCAGAAAGAACGGTTCCCCTCTAGAGCTGTCTTAGAATGTTTGTAACGTGGTAGCCTATGAAATTGTTTTCTATAGATAGAAACTATTGTTTTTGTCATTCTGGTTTAAAAAGAATTTAGATATAATCAAACATTGGATAATGTTCCATATAGATACTACATTTAAGAACATTTTTGACAGTCTGTAAGATTAATCAATAGGTGCAATAAGTAACGATGAACAAATTCAGTAAATAATAATTGTGTAGACAAAAGACAAAAATCAGACTGGGTATTTAGGCAACCTAGTTTATCAGTCTGGCCTGTGCAGTGTAGGCAGAGTGATCAAAAGATCAAGTCAGGGAGCTAAGATAATTGTACTGCTAATTTCTATTGGTGTACTCAAAGGAGCAGTTAATACTTAATTTTTTGACCAATTCTACATGCTTCTGTTTGGCAATCTGAACAATGACACTGAAGACAACAACATCAATATAACAACAACTGTTGAGTTGCTCTCTTGGTTTTAGAAATT
Source organism: Octodon degus (assembly GCF_000260255.1). Lineage (NCBI taxonomy): Eukaryota > Metazoa > Chordata > Mammalia > Rodentia > Octodontidae > Octodon > Octodon degus. The sequence continues at coordinate 7,033,897 of NW_004524703.1, forward strand.
CTGTATCATTTCTAATTTTTTTTTACTTATTTTAGTCTCTTTAAAACAAAAAAAAGGATAAAGTCAAATATCCTTAAGGCCATCTACCATTGCAATGTGTGTATTGAAATATTGGAAACAATCTAAATCCTCAACAATTAGCATATAGTTTAGTAGAATAATAATATATGCATTCTCCTACCGGAACACTGTGCTACCTTTAACGCACAGATTTCACTGGGGTTTTGTACCTTGGGAGAGCCTCATGTCGTGGCAAGTACAGAGAAGGTTTTTTGAAAAAAATGAATTGAGAACGTTACATGGGTAATATAAGTATTTGTGAATTTATCTATTGATGAAAACTCTAAAGAAATATACTAGTGCTTTACTAATTTGGACAGATGGTTCTGGTTGATTTTTAACTTAGTTTTCCTTTCTCTATTTCCCTACTGTTCATATGTTACTTTCAGGGGAAAATCTATTTGGACAATGGCCTATTCAAATTTAGAACTTTTACTAAGGGCTACAACTACTACTAGATAAAGAGCAGCGTTCTGGAGGCTGAGGATGGGGAGAAGGGAACAAACTGTGCTCTCATTGATCAGGCAGCAGAATATGTCTCTTCTAAAGAAAAGCCTGGGGCACTTCTACTTTTTTATGTGTGAATAGTTGATTCCCAAGGTGAATAAAAGTCTTTTTAAAAATTCTCAATTAGCTATTAGTCTTTCTGAAAATAAGCAAGCTGTATTAACCAGAATTTCCATTGCTGAGATATAATACTTGACACCCACAACTTAAGGGCAGAGAGATTTAATTCGGCTTGTGGTTCAAGGGGATTCAGGGCAGACTAGAGAAGTCTATAGAAGGCAGACTCCAATGGACGAACATCATGGAAAAAGGGTGTGGGAAACTGAAGGTGCCTACTTCATGGCATCCAGGACGTATAGCCCGGGAAGCGTTCCAGAGAGGAAGGGGTGAGGGACTGGCACGTGAGGGACTGATCTAAGATCAGACCCATGTGACCCACCTAGACACAGAACTGTGTGCCACCAATACTCTGGCCAGATCTTAAACCAACCAAGTTGATACAATCAAGCTTAACCATCATGTAAATACGTGGAGTTCATATCAGCAGTCATACCTGAAAAGCTACTGTGCATGGAGGTATTGGTTTATAAAAATGGCAGCACCGAGGTATAGGTGTCAAGGAAGTCAGGCACAGAGGGAGAGGCAAGTTTAATTCATCGCATTTCAATTGGCATTACAACCTGTCACAGTTTTAATGATGCTTTTACTGAGCAGAATTCTAATGTGTATCCTCAAACAGTGTTTTCCCAGCCTATCATTAATAAAGTGAAACCTCAGCTATTGAAAACACATTTTTTGCCTTTAATGGAGAAACTCAAGAAAAAGGCTGCCATGGTAGTGGCTGAGGAAGACCACCTGAAAGCCGAGGCCAGAGGGGACATGTCTGAGGCTGAGTTGCTTATTCTAGACGAGTTCACCACACTAGCCAGAGATCTCTATGCCTTCTACCCTCTCTTGATTCGATTCGTGGACTATAACAGGTATAATGTACAAAAGTAGTGAATTTCCCTTATTCATTATTACTTTGCTTGGTTCATATGTTCCTATTGAATTGTTTCATTCCTCACTGACCATTTATCTATGATCTTCTTTATGGCTGTAATACAATGAGATGCTCATAGGTACATTAATTTTCACCAAGCATGTCAAAATTAGAAATTGTGGCTTGCATTCTGTAGTGTTTCACATGTAAAAGTTAGCACTTGGACAGTTGCAACAGCTACATGCTTTGAAATGTTACAGTTACATTGGGCCAGCGAGATTGCTCAGTGATCTAAAGCGCTTGCTTAGGCAAGCTTAAGCAGGAACAGGGGACCACAGTTCAATCCGTTGTACCGCATGCCATGCCAAGCCTGCCCTCAGAGTGGGCTGAGCCAGCCAAAAATAAAAATAATAAAAATAAAAAAAGGGCTGACCAATTAGCTCAGCGGATTAAAGCACCTGCAAGCAGGTGCAGGGGCTGAGGGCTCAATCTCCTGGCCTGCTGTGCTAGCCCCGCCCCTGGGCACACTAAGACAGTGATTGAGACTGGGCGTGGTGGTGCACACCTGTAATCCCAGCTCTTGGGAGGCTGTAAACAGGCGGATCACTACAAGTCTGATCTAGTAGTAAGACCCTGAACACCCTGTAGACCCTTCCCTAAAATACAAAAAAATAAAATAAGATGTTACAGCTGTACATTGAAACTTTTATGAGTTTCTAAGTATGGGGAGAAGAATATTTTTTAAAGTTAGCTTTAAGGAGTAATTGAGAAATTTCTTCTTAATTGCAACCCAGGGCAAAGTGGTTGAAGGAGCCTAACCCTGAAGCTGAGGGACTCTTCCGTATGGTGGCTGAAGTCTTCATCTACTGGTCAAAATCCCATGTAAGACGATATTGGTAGATGCTGTTTGGGTTTGATTTTTTAAACACTTTGTAAACAGGAAGTAGTTGTCCAACCCTTGGAAAATATCTCTGGTATTTCTCAAATTTGTCTCCTAGGATTCATTAAACCGCTGAAATCAGAGGGTAGGTGCTCTTGAGGACTTTAACAAGATATAACCCATGTCTTGAATTTATAATTTATATTTTAAAAATCACAAAGGGACAGGTACAGTGGGATATGCCTATAAATCCAGCTACTTGAGAGGCTGAGGCAAGAGAACTATAAATTTAAGTCCTGCCTGGGCAATTTAAGGTGACCATGTCTCAAAAAATAAAAAGGGTTGGTGGTGGAACACAAGTGGGAGAGCATTTGCCTAGTATTAGTGAAGCTCTGCGTGCATTCAACCCCCAGGACTACAATCAATCAATCAATCAATCAATCAATGACTAAATATCACAGAGATTTTTAATTGCATTATGTAAAGGTTTTACCTAAAATCCTAGGTTCATACCTAAATCCTCCAGTGACACTGGCATTACCCAAAACTATGCCCTTTTTACCCTTGAGGTTTTCCTACCCTTTGCCATTTCACTGCAAAATCAAGCAATAATGTACTGGTTTAATATGTACATTTATTTTATCATCACACTTTCATTTCTATAGGAGTCTAGTTTGGCATATATTTTACAATCTGTTGACTTTTAAAGTAAATTTTCTGCAAGGGATTCCTTTGATAAAGTTTCTAGAGTACACCTTTAGTGAATTTTCATTAATTTGTATGTTATGAGTAGATTAATGTTTTGTAAATATGAAAGACGTTTTTATTTATAGAAGAATTTTACCGTGTTCTGAGTTATTTGTAATAACTGGCAGAATATGCATACATGTGGGCATTTACCATTGTTGCAAATTATTTCAAAAGCTTATAGTTTAGTATTAGTTATAAATCTTTGTCACTTTGTAAAGAGGGGGATACGGTAAAAGTAAAAATAAGAACCTCAGCCTTACTTTCACCATTTCTGGGATTATCCCAGTTTTGTAAATCAAATCACTTTGACTGTGTAATCTTAAAAACAATTATATTTAGTGATAGAATAATAAATATTATTTAATAACTACATCTAAGGAGTCTGTCAAAATTTATTAAGAACACAAAAGGGGATCATGTGGCTTAGAATATATAAAATGGCTTTAACATGTATGTTTGTATCTTCACAGTGAGTTTTATTATCTGTAATGTGATTGGAAATTATTTTAGATCCTTTATTTTCCTCTAAGTAAAATCAAATGATTTATGTCCTCCAAAATTCATTTTAAAGAGATGTGATAGATCTTTCAGGGTTTTCAGAAGTAAAATTTAAAACCCAGAAGAACTGAATTAATCTTCATCTGTGTAAAAACAAACTTGAATTGTCAGTGCTTTGTCTTTTATTTTTACTGTTAGGTTCTCCATTGATACTTCTTTTTTAAATAATTTTCTTTCATTTTGAAGAGTAAAAACAAGAGCAAGAAGAACAAAAGCAAAGATAGAAATAGGGTAACATATAATAATACATACATTACCTTTTTCAAGACAAGAATAGCTGATTAAAAGTGATTGATATATTAGCTATTTTTATCATCAAATCTGTTGCTTAGATTAACAGATGTAGTTATGCAAGATGGGTCATATGATTGAATATTACCACATGCTTTCAAGAAATCTTCAATTTTTAAGGTAATGAAAGAAAATGAGAGCTCCATTGATACTTCTTACTGGACAAACAGGAGGAGCCCAAGAATAAATGACCTCAGAAAAGTGAAAACTTCCTACTTCCCCTTTTTGAATTGACAGTATCCGACTATATCTATAACTAAAACATCAAAGAAGCTTCTTTAAATTTATATGCAAGACAAAGTTTTGGAACAGTACATGCATTATAATCCATAGGTTTTTACATAGATATCTAAATATTGTGAAGAATAAGACAAAAACCCAAATATATATACTTTTGAATTTCGTTTACGTAGCTAAAACACAAACCTAGGCCAGTGAGATAGCTCAGCCCACTAAGTGCCTGCTTAGGCAAGCACATGGACTGGAGTTGGATCCCTGGCACCACATGCTGTGCTGGCCCTGCCCCCAGGCGTGCTGAGCCAGTCCTGGTGGCACACACCTGTCATCCCAGTACTGGTGAGGCTGAAAACAGGAGGATCATGATGAGTCTGAGCTCCATAGTGAGGCTCTGTGCCAAATACAATCAATCAATCGATAAATGAATGAACAAATAAATAAATACACAAACTTGGTAATATGGGTTGCATTCTTTCCTAAATAGTTACATATATCAAATATATATATCTCAAAAAAAGCAGCAACCACATCATAGTTATGACTATCTTAGAAAGTCTATGTTTATCTCATAGACATAGACAGCTATGTATCATAGACATGATACATGTATAGCTCTCTCTGGACATATGTTTTATCTACTATAAAATTTATAGCATGATTTTATTCATTTTTATTTTGAAAAGATAAACAGGAATATCATAGTCAATAGATCTCTAAATTGATCCTATAACCAGCGGAACTAGGGCTTCACCCCTTATTCTGTCGCCTGGTGGTTGGCTTTGTGATTTAAACTTTCTGAAGTTTTTGATCTCTGAAATATGCACATTTGTTTGTAGCTCTTAGAATTGTTACCGCGTGGCCAAACAACCTTATAAGATAGTCAACAAATATTTGTTCCCTTTCTTCATAAGTCTTAACCTATTTATTCTTGTTCTTGAAGAAACTTTGGTACCTCTGTAATGTCAAATTATATGGACATCTTATCTCAGGGATTTCAACTGACATTTCCTTTGCAACTTCTTAGAATTTCAAAAGAGAAGAGCAGAACTTCGTTGTGCAGAATGAAATCAACAACATGTCTTTCCTTATAACTGATACCAAGTCAAAGATGTCCAAGGTATTACTCGAATGTATTTTTCTGTTGTTTCATGGACTGATGTTTTTGATAATGTTACTTACTGATTAAAAGCATGCATGCTCTCTTAAAGTTTAGCAGGATTCACTTGAGTCAGGTACAGTCAGATGCACAGATGCAGCAATGACTGGCATGAAGGAAGAAGTTTTTGCTCGCAGAGTGTAGATACAGGGCAAGCACTATAGAGGTATCATGCAGGCATGTACCAGGGAAGATGTAAGCAAGAGCCTTAGTGCAGTTCCATGTAGTCAGGGTAAGCAGGGATAGGATTGAATAATTTAAAAACTTGTACACAGAACTCTCTGGTGGACTGGATCCTAGCCCAGAGGAGATGAGGGTAAATGGACAGTGAGCGAGTGCAACAGCCTAATGAAGGAGGCGGAAAGGTAGGCTTATGTAGGTGGGTTTGTACATATGGGAGAGCAGACTAGAAGTGATTTATTTCTCCAGCAAGCTTCATCCCTAGGAAGGACAGTCTCTCCAGGATCGACAAGCCTCCAAGATGTCAAAATAGACATGTCATGATAAAGGCGTGTTTTGTATACACACATGTACATGGGCATACACTTGAACATACCACACTCACAAGCTGTCAGTTAGTACAAGGTGCATGCAACTGCTGCATGTTCTTCATGAGTGATGACTTGTAAAGTTAAATATGCTATAACTGTAGGTCTCAAAACCATTAGCCGCATTATTTAAGAACCACACTGGTGAATTTTCATTCACATGTGGTAGAGCTTTTGCTCCCTTGTTGTCTCTGTCCATATTGAGAAGAGGGAAAACTTCCATTCCAAGCACTTTAAATTCATATCATAATCATATGGATTGGTATTAAATAATGAAGGTAAATATATTTATACATAGAGAAAGATAAGTGTGTTCCATGAGGTAGCACAGAAAACATACTGCTGAACGGTCTAAGATGCAAAATAGAGTTGTAGTCATCCAAAAGAAACTAGCATCTACCAATCACATCAGTTGTATCATCCTAACTGTATGATGAATCAGTTTTTTCACTACTTTTGTGATGCTAAAAACTTTTCTTAATATCATATTGTGCTATATTTTGCCTAATTTTGAGTAAAGCAGATCATTTGTATATAAAATTGTCCTTTTGTTATTTATTTCAAGAACCCATGCTTATTACAGCATTATCGTTGTCATGAGAATTTACGTTTGAATTATTCTTGCAAAAAAATTCAGTAGGTACACAAAAATGAATATGGGACAGTTATTTTTATTCTGATATATAGACTGTTCTCTTGTGACAGAAAGATACTTATTACTCAGTGGAAAGTGAGCTGTCATTTCAAGTAACCCCATGGCATTTCAGCAGGGATCACAAAAGAACTCTGAGGTGTATCATGGCAGTATTTGGTTGCAGCTTGGTCCTTGAGATGCTTCTTAATATTTATGAATCATGGATTTATCAGTCTTATTTCTGCAGGAAAGGGGACTGAGACTCTAGAAGAAAAGTTTGTAGACTACATTAAATGTATTTTATAATGTATATGTAGTATGTTTTATAATATAGGATATTTTATAATATATACAGTATGTTTAGTGTGTCTGTTCATACATCTATACAGTGTATGGTTGATATAAATCTCTTTCTAATATATATATATATATGTCTATCAGATATACATATATATCTAATATAAATGTATGGAAACATTTATAGATATGTATATACAGATAACATAGCTGACATTTATCTTCTTATATGTTACATAGAGAGACTTATCAAAGGAAGCATTTATCAAAAGAAATATAAACTCCTTATTCCTACATTTCTTTCTCTTAAGCATTAAAATTTGGCAAACATACGAGACCTAAAATTATTGTATAATTCCTCATATTTCATCTCCCTAACACTATAATGTACTTTTTCCTTCTAAACAGTATAAGAATGCATACTAGTAAATTTTAATTTACTTACTTAAGTCTATGAAAATAGGACTTAAATTAGCAAAATATATGAAAAAGAAAGGAAGAGATATTCCCCAAACAGTAGAGTTTTCAAAAATAGGGATGGACAGAAAATCCGGACTGCAAATGGTAAGCAAGAGGGCTCATAGCTGTTGATGGGTCGAGCGGGAGTGGGTCCTAGTGAGCTCTTTGTTCCACAGGCTGCTGTTTCAGATCAGGAAAGGAAGAAAATGAAGCGCAAAGGAGACCGGTACTCCATGCAGACCTCTCTGATTGTAGCAGCACTGAAGAGGTTGCTGCCCATTGGCCTGAACATCTGCGCCCCAGGGGACCAGGAGCTCATTGCTTTGGCCAAAAACCGATTCAGTCTGGTGAGCTGCCCTTCACCTTGCTAACAGTGATCTCCTCCCTTCCAGCTCCTAGATGTGCCGATTCTTTGGGCTTGCTGCTCTGCATCAGCATTCCATTGGCACTAAATGTCTTCGTGAAAGTTTGTCAGTGTAAGCCAGAGGATTTAAAGGCCACCTTGTTTTTGAGGCTGTTTTTATTTCTAACTTATATTGATCATCTCCAACACATATTGAAGAAAACCAAGGAGGAAAAATGGATTCCATCTCAACTCCTATATAAAATTAATGAGAAGTTTATTCAAATTTGTGAAGAGTCATATTTGAGTGCTAAAAGCATAATACATTATATCAAAGGTGGTGAGAAAAGTCTTTTCCTCTTACATCAGTGGATGTTCACCTTTGCAAACATCAAGATCTAAGTGCTCAAGATCCCTTTTTGTCCCCTAGTTTTCTTTTTACCTATGCAGATAACAATGTAATCTTTCAAACTTATACACCATAATTAATGTTTTATATTTGTGCAAATTGGAAGACGTATTTTATCATAATTCCCACCAAGAATCAATGCAGTACTTGATTTATCTGTTTATCTTGAATTTGACAGCGCAAACCAGTGGATGGAAGGGAGGTTTTGACCTAGTGGGCTGTATAGATTCAGCCCTGTTGGTATTTGTCTGATGTCTGGTTCTCAGATATATACCTTTTCCCATTGCCAGTGGTAACGTAGTTGTTTTGAGAAAGGTTGTAGACATACTTCTGTCTGAGCCCAAGGGAACCTGCTTTGGTTCCCCTTACTGCTAGGAACTGATGAGAACTTAGTTCTACTGACTCATCATATATTTATGTTGGAGTGAAAATAGACTGCTGCCTTGTAGCAAGCTGCAGCAACCTGAAAAACTTATCTGAAGAAAATTTCCCTAAATTCTTGGCATCAGAATCAAGATGCTTGTTAGACATGCACTATTTGAAAGGATGTTTGAATTGTTCTGTTGACTCTTGATGCACTCCGAGATTTCCTTTAGGTAACATGTGTTTCTTGACAGAAAGACACTGAGGAGGAAGTTCGAGATATAATCCGCAGTAATATTCATTTGCAAGGCAAGGTAAGCTGGATTTTATTTTAAAAACCTTTTAATTTACATTAAGTAGTTCATCTATCATTAGAATAGTACCAGAAATAAAATTTCATTAGCAATTAAAAGTATGAAATATTTTCATCAGGTGTTCTCACCTGCAAATCTTGATGTATTAAGAACTCTTATGTACGTAAATGGTATATGCACAAAGTAGATCATCAGAAATTGTCAAATTTTGAAAAAATGTGCTTCCAGTTGAAGTAAAGATTGGACATAGAATTTATGTTGCTGAGAGTTGAATGTTTTTGAAAGTGGACATAGATAATCCTTAAGAAATTGAAATTTCATCTCTAGGAGTGTGAAATTAGTATTAGCAGATAGAAGTTATTCAGGACAGATACAATAAGAATAAATTAGTTTAAGATAGGAATATTCACATAGAAGGGAAACATGGCTAGAAGTCAATATAACATATACTGTACATGGTAAGTGAAAGAATTACTTAGTTTTATAAAAATTTCATGTCAGTGAATAATTATTTATTTACCAATCCTAGTATGCCATTCAAAAATTTTGTTACTTTGATTCAATCTGTTTGTTTCTATTCCTGTGACCATTCTGAGGAATATTTCTAAATTATGAAAATGTCTAAGTATCCAACAGTAGTAATAACCATATAATTTATGCCTCTGAGGTATCAAAATGTCTCTTTCCAGGGGTGCATGCCATGGTCTTCTTTTAGCACTTTGGAACATAAGATGATACAAGTGAAACATGCCTTTGCAGTATTCACAGCACACACACATTTGACAACAAATTCCAAGTGGACACACATCAAAGTCCATTTGGTACATACTGAGCCATAATTCACTACAGTAATACCTTTTGCAGGATAGGAGATTAACACCTATTAAAATATGGTCTCCTTTCAAACCAAAAAAAATTCAATATTTTAAGAAAGCTATTCATAAAGCCTCCAAATAGACCTCAGATGAAGAGTTTATACTACAAGCTTTTCTTCCCTTTGCTGAGAGACACTATTTTAGCATCCCTGGTGTTTCAGAATATCAGGTATTCTGAAAGGTCCCAGTGAACCCCACTCTGCACTCTGAGAACTGCTGGTGTAGTACCACCACTGAGGTGGAGGTAGGGACTTTTGTGGCTCTGAAGAAGGCATTGGTGCTTATCTGGAGGATTTTTTTTTTTTTTTTTTTTTTTTTTTTTTGCGGAACTGGGGATTGAACTCAGGCCCTTGTGCTTGCCAGGGAAGCATTATTCTACTGAGCCATCTCCCCGGCCCCTCTGGAGGATTCTTACATGGTATTTCAGTTCTAAATAAATGACACTTAAAAATATAGAGCTAGGGGCTGGTGAGATGGCTTAGTGGTCTAAAGCGCCTACTTAGAACAAGCTTAGCAAAGCACAGGGACTGCGGTTCAATCCCCCAGCACCACATGCCAGCCAGCCCCGCCCCCCTGGTGGGCTGAGCTCGCCACACACACACACACACACAAATTTTAAAAAATATAGAGCTAATGAATATGCATTTATTTTGATGTTTTAACGTATACTTTCTTATGCTAGGAATAAAGCATATATTTCATGGCTATATACATGTTTCCAAAATATACATTGTTCCTAGTTCCTTCTGAATACATTGTTTTGAAGTTAGAGTGCCAGTAATTGTGAGACTAGAGAAAAAGAATTGTATTAGAAAAAATAAACATTTCACTTCATGAAGTATGCTCACTTATTAAGTATAAACCATAATGTTGATTAAAATCCAGAAATACGAAAGTCTTCCACTGAAAAAAAATATATGAAGGAGGAAAGCTTTCTATTTGATCAAAGGATGCGTGATGTTTTCCAGTCATGCATGTACAAAACGCTATCTGTGGGTTTGCCTCTAGAGTAAAGTTATTTTTAACATTTCAAATTATACTTTCTTAGTCCAAGACTTTGCAAGTTTTAAATGTTGCCCATTTGTTTCTGCTTTATGACACCCAGTCTCTCCTTTTCAACTGAAAAATCCAAAGGAGAAGAAAAAGATAAGGGGACCATTTTTTCTATTGTTAATGACGTAGCAATTTTTTTATTTCTTTGTAGTAACATGCTTTGTCCCATTATGATGTATACCCTTTGTGATTTGTAGTACCCTTTCTAAAAAAAGGAGATTTCAGTTATAACTTTTACTTAGAAAATTTGACAGTATCAGCAACTGAACTATGTAGATACTTTCATGTGGGCTAATTTTTTTAAACCTCCATTGATTCTGTTGTTAAAATCTGTGTTCTCCATTTCATAATCCCTATATTTATAGATATGTGTGATTAAATAATATGATAAATGTTTAATTTTGAAAAAAATATATATTATGGTAAAAATGTATTGCAATTAATCTCTTTCAAAATACTCCCACCTCTCTTCGAAGACACTAATTCCATCGTTCTTGCCACTTCTTGAAGCATTTCTGGAAGACTTTCATGAGTACCTTTCATTGTGCTGTTATAGCTTCCTTGATGGCCTGAACTGATTCTAAACATGAGCTTCTCATGGCCATTCTCACTGAGACAGAGTCAGAAGTCCATGGTGCCAGATCTGGTGACTAAAGTGAACGAGGACAAACTGTACTGGTTTTACGTGCCCGACTTTTCCCCGGATAGCACTCCACAGCAGCATTCACCATTATTTTAGGCACACTTCAATAAGGCACTAAGGAACGAGTTTGCTAGAACTGATTTCGAAAGCACAGGGATGAGGGATAAGTGTTTTCACAGTGTATGTGTGTGTGTGTGTGTGTGTGTGTGCGCGCGCGCGCACATGTGCAGTGGGGGTGTTGTTGGCAGTGTTACCGTAATGAACTTCTTTAAAACATTCACCATATATTTTGATCACGCCTTGAAAATATGATTCTATTGATTGCTTATAGAATTAAACATGCGAGTTTTCAACAGTTAGAAGGTAAATGGAGAGCAGGAGGAGGAAAGGTTTCTTATGCCTTCCTTGGCCTATCTCTAGCACATCTTTAAGCCCTGGTTACAGCTTCTCTTGTTTAGAAAATATTTCCAGCTACCCACAAAGTAGGCTATACACACATGTATCTTATACGTCTTTCTCATGACAATGGCAAATATTAATTTAAAGTTTTCTTCCCCACTAGGCGGTAAATTCCAAGACTACAAGGGCCTTGTTTGCATATTTTGCATACTATTTTTTTCGGTTGCACATATTTAAGATATATAGCATATTTTGGTTGACATAGTAAGGGGGCGTTTCATGTAGTTGAATTATTACCATATCCAGTCCCTCACATGTTTATCCTTTTCTGTACTTTGCTAAGAACACTGAAACTTACCTCCAGCATATTTGTGGAATGCAGTGCAGTATGCCTATGCTTATTGCGCTCTGCGGAAGATCTATGGACTTACTCATCCTTCGTAATCTCAGTGTTTAACATTGGGCCATGCCTGGTAAATAACAGTAGATGGACCTTTCTCTGCTTAGGTTGTTGTCTTATATTTTGTGCACATTTTTTGTCTTTTGCCTGCAGTTGGAAGATCCTGCCATTCGATGGCAAATGGCCCTTTACAAAGACTTGCCAAACAGAACCGAAGATACCTCAGATCCAGAGAGGACAGTAGAAAGAGTACTAGACATAGCAAACGTACTTTTTCATCTTGAACAGGTCAGACTTTGTGTTGATTAAATATATGCTTTATATATATGCTACTAAATCATATAGGCGGTAATGATACACAGATATTTTAAGAAAATATTAATTGGTAACTAAAAGCCAAAAAAAGTACATATTCAGCATATTTGTTATAAAGAATGTATTTTGGAGTACCTAGTATCTAATAAATAAAACTTCCAATCATATAATTTTATAATAATGTATAAATAATGCATTTTAGATGATCAAGAACCTTGTTTTATTATGTTTATTAAGCCTTTCTAAGTTTATACAGGTAGCTAGGATTATAGACCTATTTTTTTTTATTGACCTAATTCTAAATCCTTTTAACAAAATATTTAGTGGTTACAACTGATTTGATGTATATATGCTTGCATCATTTTTTTTTGTTCATAACAATATAGTTGCAATATTATATTTTGCTGGGTTACTATTTAAAGAGTTTTCTTTTTTTGTTGTTTATACTTCCTTTTTATTAGAGATATTTTTGAGCTAGTTTTCTGAGATCCAGAAAAATTGTATTACAGAAGAACAAGGTATTGACATTAAAACTCAGTTTGAGGCTTTTCAGTTGTGTCATATTTAACACTACAAAGCTGGCTATGTTTTGTTTTCTCATTGCTTCCCTTTGCTTGAGCATTTCTAAAACAATAAGATGTGAAACATATTCAATCAGAAGGTTATATTACAGAAGTATGTGCAACACAGAGACCAAGTTATCTTTTTCATGAAGTCCATTTAGCAAAGTCACTAGAGCCACGGGACACAGCATGAACCACAGAGGGGTCCACTACTCAGCCTCTGTGGCAGTACCTGCAGGAACTGTTTCCTTTACACTGAGGATTAAGTAATAAATGCCTGCTGCCACCTCAGGAATTGTATCACTTAAGTGAACTGAGTAATATATCTTTAACTCTATATCACCTTTAGCCATATTTGGACATGTTACCTCGCAATAATAAACAGTTTGCTTTAATCCCTGCTATAGATTATCTGAGCATGCATTGCTGGGTTAAATTGCATAAGGATATTATCTAATGTATTCTTTTAATTTCCTTGCTTGCTGTCAGGTTCCCCCAAATGCTAATAAGTTCTCTCTTGCTGGGCAGTTTATCACTGCTCTTGATGTTGGTGAGGCAACTAGAATACTCTTAGGCCCTGGAGCTATGAACATATATTTACATTATATGACTTTGTGCTAGAATTTAGTGTTTTCCCCTGAATACTTCCATAATATTGTCATAAAATACTAAATAAATTCTCAGGACTCAACAAAAGACAAGGCTGAGATAATTACATTTGCAGTTATGTGTATGGAGTCATAGAAGTAGGTTTCCAAAGTTACATACATATTTACTATGATTATTAAATGTCAATTAAACGACAACTACAGTATCATATCTTGTAGTTAGCCCAAGGTGTAAGCTATTCTTGCTTTTTATATACATAATTGGATTTGCTTGAGTGAATTTAAGGTAAATTCAACAAAGTTTTGTTAAAATATTATTGTAATTTTCTATAATATTAAAGTGTACACTCACAAGTGTAACCAATCATGATAAATGAAGTCATTCCTGAAAGGAGGGTCTGGACGCTACCCTTCCATTCATGCTGTGGACATTTATGGGGTGCGCTGTCCTAGTCTGACTCTCCAGATGTGTGTGGTTCGTTCTTAAGTGGGTGTAGGTAGCTTAGTCCCTGTGAGGACCCAGAAGCATGAACAGTAGTAATGTGCTGAGGAAGGTGCGTGAAGAACCCAGGTAGCAGCCTTTACTTAGTGAGGTGAATTCTGGTGTGGAGAATGCACACGTTTCTTTTGTGATGTTAATTTGTCCTTAAGTCAAGAGTGGTTTGAAAAAATGTTTTAACTTGCTGAAGTCTATGCAGAAACAGTAAGATGCTGCTCTAGGGGTGTAGCTTGGTTGTAGATCATGCGCTAAGTATGTTCAAAGGCCTTGGTTGGATCTCCAACCTCACAAGTAAAAAAATAAAAAAAACAAAGCAAAATTGTTGGTGTCTAGGAAATACTTACTGATTTGACTTTTCTCAAGTGTTAGCAAACTTTATAGATGTACAGGGATGTTTGAAAAATAAAGTGGTGTTTAAATTAAAAACTATTACAGTAAAAGACACATTGCCATTCATCCTTCAAACATACTTATTCCATCATCCTTACCTCTTGATGAAGCAGTTCAGAAAGTCCTCTTATGTATTTTAATGAGGTATTAATGGTGATATGTCTTTTACTACAACTAATATTTTAAATTTAAACTTTCATTGTATTTTTATTATATCTCATATTTTATACTGTGTTTCTGGTAATTATTTTTATGGCAAAATTAAATTCGTTATACTTCAGCGTTAACTAAGCTAATGCATAAAAACATGAAGACATCCAGAATTACAAGGTGCATTGTGATATTCACCTTTGGATGGAAAACCTACAGATACCCATTTACTTGACCGTAGGAAAGCTCTGTAATAGAGGTTTTTCCTTGACCAAATAGCGAGCTTCCAGGGCAGGAGGAGCCTTTTCTAGCCTGTGTATTTGATGCTAAGTGTGTATTTGTTGGATGTTACTCAGGTTGATCAGAATGCTGAATATTAACCAGACACACAACCTTAAATACATATGTTTTCTCTCATACTATGTCTCCCTTCAAGAACAAAATTGATACAGACATTTGTTAAAAGTTTTATTCTATGGAAAGAAGAGGGTCATTAAAATCAGTGCTTTTTAATTCAACCAATTGCCTTGTTACAATTTCCAAGCTACTATTGTTCAAACATTCTTAATGATTTCTTTAGTCATCACTGTATTCACACCACATCCCTTTACTGTAAAATACATAAATCCAGCTTTACCTTTTGGCTAACATAACATTTTTATTTCTTCCAGAAATCTAAATGTATTGGCCGGAGATATTTCAGTATGGGAAGTACATCACTCGAATATCTAGAGATTAATAATTAACTTAGATTCACATGTTGTGTTTTTTTTTTTTCTTTCTAATACTACAATCTCTCTTTTCTCTTGGAGTTCCTAGCACCATTAGTTGTCAGTCCTTGCTTGCATCATTTACTTTAGAATTCTCATTTGTCTCTAACCAAAGTTATATATTTTAACATTTTTGCAAAATTAAATCCCTACACTTACTCTCAATACTGTATTCACAGAGTCTTGTCCTCTTGTATTGAAGAACAGTAAATTTTTATGTTGTGTTTGTGTTTACTGCTACAGCTCCTATGATAAAATTAATTCCAGTAGATATATAAATGAGGATGTAGGTTTTTTGCATAAACAAAACATGTATAAAAATCTAAAAAAAGACCTAAGAAATTTTTGAGAAGAATAAAAAAGGTTTTATGTGGAATGCTTTTATGTTCCTTTTTTAGAGATAACAAAACATCTAATGTGTTCATTGGTTAGAATGTATAATATTTTAGTAAGGACATTAATATAACATTAGAAACAATCTCAAATTTATCTGTAACCTTTAGGATACGAATGCTTCCAAAATCACTTGACAATACTTTTGGAATTGGATTTCAATTTATAACTTTTGGGCTGCATGTGTAACTCAGTGGTGCAGTGCTTAGCCAGCATGTGTGAAGCCTTGCGCTCAGTCCTTGGCCCTCAAAACTAAGCAAATAATAAAAAGTGCAGCTGCCAAGTGCTGTACTATTGAGGATAGTATGAGATGGAAGTAATTATTTATTTGTGTCATCCTCCCTCAGGTGGAGCATCCTCAGAGATCTAAGAAGGCTGTGTGGCACAAGCTACTCTCTAAGCAGAGGAAAAGGGCCGTAGTAGCTTGCTTCCGAATGGCTCCTTTGTATAATCTGCCAAGGTCAGAATTATTAAATGCTTATAAAAATATATGTTCCCAATAGATTAAAAACATTTTTTTCTCTAAGTTAAATGTGTCTATATCTTAACATGGTGCAGTCATCCAAGAGAAGAATGGAGGATATTTATTTGTTCTTCTTTGTAATACTTGAGTTTTGCTTTTATTAGATTTTTTTTTGTGGCCTGTAATGTTATTGATAAATGATTTTACATACTGAGGAATATCTGATCACCTATGTGAAGTAATAATAAATGATTAGGAATGCATTCTTTAAAGTGAAATTGTCATGATTTCGATCCAGAAATCTCAGCCTCCCCTGTATGGCATCGGTCAACTTACTTATCTGACTTCATTATGGTTTTCTTGCCTAGGTTGTGATAGGATCTATCTCATAGAAATATTTATTAGACAATTTAATAGACTGATGTATACAGTGTACTTAGAAGTGAAGTTGTCCCAGTAAATATTAGCTGTTATTATTTGTGTAATGATTAGCATTTGGAGGAAAGAATTAACACCGTACTGACTTACAGGAATGCTGTAAATAAACTTAATAGACTACCTTCTTCTCAAAGTGTGGCAGATGTACTTGTCAATAAAGAAGTGATCTGGGTGATGATGGTGTCATGTTAGTTTTCTGGTGGTTCTCCTCAAAACCTCCACTTTTCTTCTCTGAGCTTTACACAACATCCATCATTTTTATGTCTTCTAAACAGGATTTAGCTTAGTGATATCATTTGGGCGGGGGGACATAGTTGACATCCTTGAAAGTCAAATATTTTTGTTTGTTTCTCAGATGCTTTTACATATTTCTAGCTGTAGCAATAATGGGGCTATTGCTCTGCTTCAGACTTTAAGATACTTTCAAGTTTCATTCACTTTTCTAAATTTTATATTTTCAGCATCATGGACTGTGAATGGTGCTATGACAGTAAATGTACACCTATGTAAGACAGCAAAAAATCCCAAACTAAAACAAACAAACAGAATGTTCCAGTTTTCCTCCTCCTTAATATAGCTGAATTCCTTAACATCAAAGTCATACTCACAGAAGTAAAATACTTTACATAGCCTCTTCCCAAACTACATGCTACTTTTAAGTTTTCTGATGGCATCTGTGGTCAGATAGGATATTAGCCTCGGACCTCATATATATTCCTGTTCCGGTTACTCCAATGCAGCTCTCCAGCTTCCATCAATTTTCCTGACCTATTTCACATCACTAATCATCCCTCTTGGTCACCTTTTTGTGTCACTGGTTCCTTGTCTCACAGGAAATGGATGGTAGCAGAAGCTCAGCAGCTTCCATGGCGGCACAGAGTCTGCATGCTCTTCAGTGTGCCATTTTCAGGCTTGCCTTTCTTATTCCTGTGGTTCTCCAACATAGTTTTTTAAGAATTCCTGTACACTTCAGTGCACTTCAGGCCTGCATAGGCCTGACTGTATAGAGTTAGTGTCAGTAAACCTAGCATCACTGAGGTTTAGAAGCCACATAAGCAATCTTGAAGCAGCAGCAAGGTCAAACATGTTCTTTGACATTCCTCTTTTCTGTTCAAAAATTGGTGGTAACTTGCATTGGTGCCAGCTATGTTTTCCATTCTTTTTGTCTCGTCTCAAGGCCCTTTACAAATCTACTCTTCTATTATACCTCCTAACCCCTCAGCCCCCTTTTTATCCTTTGGCTCAGCTTGCCATCCTGCAGTGGTAGCTTTCTGTCACCTCTGATATTGTGTTATAATGTTCCTTACTGTCATGAAATTCTTTCTTCCTGTCTTACATCCCTCATTAACATGCTGAATTTCATTGGTTATACTAGTCTTTCTCATTTTTATTTCAAAATTTTTGTTATCCAAAATTTTTTATCATTATTTATACAGTTCATTTAGTACATTTTGCCTTGGAACCCTCAGGACTTATTTATTTATTTATTTTTTGGAACTGGGGATTGAAGTCAGACCCTTGCGCTTGCCAGGGAGCAGTTATTCCACTGAACCATCTCCCTGGCCCCCCAAGACTTATGTTTAGTGTTAAACAAACTCTTTCTCTGTTAATACATATTGTGAGCCCCTCTCTGTCATCGCAGTGGCTGCTATTTAATGAATGCCACTCCACTGCACTTTCATCTTTTATCTCATTTTGAAGTCCCATAACACTGAAATGTAGATGCGGTTACACTAGGTTTAAAAATGAGAGAGAATGGAAATTACAAAACTTGAACAACCTGACCAATGTCACACAGCGCAAAAGAGGCTGAGCCAGGTTTTAATTCCAAGTCAATAGGAGATCCAAGAAACTTTGCCCTGCTTTCTATAAAGTGTTGCCTTTGAAAAGAAGAATAAAGTAATACAAAGTTTATTTTGATTTCCTTTTGTTAGTGTAGATAAAATCCAGTCATAAAGCGCTAATGAATTCCTTTTCAATTTTTTTCAAAAAAAACTTGTGATTGAACTTGTGCTTACTTTCTAGGCACCGGGCTGTCAATCTCTTTCTTCAGGGATATGAAAAATCTTGGATTGAAACAGAAGAACATTACTTTGAAGACAAACTGATTGAAGACTTAGCTGTATGTCTTTAGTTTGGTTATAAAATGAAAGATGGTTTGGGCTTATAGGCCAATGTAGGTGCAACAGTTGTCACAGATCACTGAAGAAGAGAACATTGAATTATATTGATCTTAGGAAATTTTGCATCTCAATTATTATCACATTTAGTGTGTATGGATAAAAGCTCTCTGCTCATCTCCAGATCTCATCAAAATTAAGTGGTTCACAACTTAAGAGAAAAATGCAAGTTCAGAACTAATTATTAATGATTTCTATATTTCTACATTCTTTCTCCAAGCCCCTTTAACCTCAGAACCATGATAAACTATAAAATGCTGAACTTTAAAATGTTATCCAACAAAAACTAAGTTGGGGGTAAACAAAAAGTTTCTGACCTCTGAAAGCAAAAGGCAGTAGATCATCCAGGGCAGTGGATGATACAGTGGAAATAGGAGAGACGAGGCTGAGGTAAATAGGCTGGCAAGGAAGGCTCCATTAGACAGCACTGAAAACGAGGTTCATGTCGCTGAGAGCACCACAGATGGGGGAGCAACCCCCATCAACTTTTATAAGTTAAAGGCCTGTTTAAAAACCTGAAAAATCAATTTTTTCATTACTCCATTGGTACCCAATCTCACAGAACTTTGTGGGGATAGTCAGAGATTCGCAATTCCCAATTTAAACATCTCTTGCTTGAAAATCACTTTTTAACTTGGAAATTATTGGAAAATATAATGGATAATATAATTCAGTTATTAAAAGCCTAACCATGATTCGCTCCATAATTTTAAAAATAAATCTTATTAATCTTCAGGATCAAAACATATAGGCCACTTGGATATCTCATAGAAATTTACCTAGTACCTATAGCATTTTATAAGCCTAAATTCTTAAAAGAATCTCATTTGTATAGGGGAAAAATCAGTCTGAATGGGTTAGGACAATGAATACATACAATTTATTAACTCATTTAGTTAAAAATCAGGATTAATTACTACCACAAAAAATAAAACTGTTTAATAATTTTCCTTGTTAAAGTTCTAACAATAGATATTTTAACTGAAAAGAAAAAAAAAACTTATATAAGTAGTCCAGGTTTTAGATCATTTCATATTCTTTGACTAGTATTCATTAATTCTATTTTTAAATTTATTATAAAGAGAATAGAAAAATAATAGTTAAAACATTAAAAATGATACACAATTTAAAACAAGGTGATAAATATTCAACATTGGCTGTTACATTGCATATTGCTGTCTTCAGTGTAGTTGCTCAGATTATAGATATAAGCATATAAAATTGGTCAAAGTAAAAACTTTAAGCAGTAGCTGTTACCTTGAAAAAACTGATAGAAGTTAGTAGTACAGTCATCTTAGCTATCTTGTGTGTATACATACATGATTTTTCCCCTTCCTTTTTTCATACTTTTTTCTTTTCCTTCATTCCAATTGTTTATTCCTTGTGTTCAGTTTCTTTCCCTTTCACTAAATCTATTGTATCTTTTCAATTTTATTCATTCTTTCAGGTTCTTATGCTAGGGAGACACTACATTAAGCATTCTGCATTGTCCAGGAGACTATATTTTCATACTTAGGGTGACTTAAAAGTTCATTGTAAATTTTTATAATCTGAGTCCCCCAAAAGCTGAATTTCCTCTAGAAAATACAATTGTAGTAGTTTGTAGTAACTTTGCTTATAAGTACAATTTTCAGAAATATTGGGGCCGGGGAGATAGCTCAGTAGAATAAGCGCTTGCCGGGCAAGCGCAAAGGCCTGAGTTCAATCCTCAGTTCTGCCAAAAAAAAAAAAAAATTTTAATTTCTGTGCATGTTCCTTGCCCATACTGTATTTCATCTCTGGGAATGGAGATGTAGTTGCTAGTAGAGCACTTGGCTGTCATGCAGAAGGCCCTGCTTTGTTGCTCCCCACCCTCTACCACAAAAATAAATACTATTAGATATCTCACTTTTGAGATACGTAGTCTTAAAATTGGTAATATATTAAATATACAGAATATATTTATGTATTATATATAACACATATATGCATATAAATGTTTATATATTATATGGTATGTATACGTACAACATATATATGCATATATGCATATCATATTTTTAATGCATGTAAAATTCACACCTGTGCAGCCACACATGCCACAATAGGACAAAAAGGGGTTTTCTTTTGTTCTTTGTTCCTGTCCCTGTTACTGTTCCCAGATTTGAGTGAATGTGAAACATTTGACATTTTTGCAGAAACCTGGTGCTGAACCTCCAGAAGAAGATGAAGCCACTAAGAGAGTTGACCCTCTGCACCAGCTGATCCTTCTGTTTAGTCGCACAGCTTTGACCGAGAAATGGTATGGTTGGAAGGGTTTGGGTGATACTTAGGAGGAGCAAGTAAAGAAATGCGTGCCTGAGTCTCTGTGTTCTGTATTCATGTTTCAGTGTCATCTTGTCCTTGTCAGATGAGATGGTTATTTGAAGATCTGTCTCTCATACACACCTGGACCAACATTCATTCAATGTCATGCTTTAACGGCATCCTTTAAATTCTGTTTCTTCTTCACAACTTTGTAATTAGCTGATTTAGTCAATTCTGGTTCTTCTTTTGAAATTGTGTTTCTTGTACAAAAAACCAAAGCAAATGCCTATGCTAAAAGTGTGCAGAGACCAGTGGTGACACCAGGGTTTCCTGGTAGAGTGTGTACCAATTGTGTGGGGTCTTTGGAAGTCTTTAGGAATGAGGTAAGCCATTGGCTCAACTTGAGAGCAGCTCTGGGATCTAAGGATATTGCCTAGTTTTTCTTGCCTTGTGTAGTGTTGGCCACACAAATGCACCAAAGCCACAAGAGGTAAACTTTTCTGGAGTCAAAGAAGAAAGGTACTCTTAGGCCTGACAATTAAATTTTCTAGCCTTTGTTTGCTCCAGGAGCACTGCAGTGCTTGGCTCTATAGTTGGGACATTGCAGAGGTTGTTGAAACCTTATCTGTTCCCTTTCTTTGTGAAAGTTGGCTTTGGTCAGGTCCTGCCTCTGCAGAACTAGGAAGGTGACTTAGTTATCAGTCCATGGCCACATGAACCTTCCTGGAGGTCCTGGGGAGTTCATGTGACCTCTGTGCATGACATAACAACGTACGTTTCTCCCTCTTAGCTAATGGATTCCATCCTTTCTCTCACTATTTCTCTCTTATTATTTCCCAACTAATAAAACCATCTCATCTCTAAGCATAGAGCAACTCTCTGTCTACCATTGTCAGGTAATGAGGTATTTCTCATAAGTAAAATTTTCTTATAACTAAAGTTAAAGCTGCTAAAATAGCTTTGCAGATTTTAGGTATTTTTGATAGAAATTTATTTTCATGTATTAATGACTTCCATACTTCTTTAAATGGAGCATTATAAATGTATTTTGTCCTTTCTCCATTTTCAAGTATCATCACTCTGAAACCTTATTTTTAAATCTATAACATCATAGTTTGGAGATTCTATCAGATATCAAATGCCACTTCTGCTGTTGAAAGTTCTTATTAAATTTGCTTGTTTCAAATTTTGTAGTTTGAAGAAAATTAAAGTCATTACATTTCTGTGTAAATCAGTAGACCATATATTTTCTGAGACTCGAGCCCTCTGGCAAGGTAAGGAGGGATGGCTGGTTAGGAGCTTGGAAGAACTTGGTTTTTAATTTTAATATATTTATAAACAATTGCTATTATCTAAATTTTTTATTTATTTAATTTTAAAATAATACTTGTGAGAAAAAACAAGTTATTTTACATAATCATAAGTATGTCCACATATCAATAGCTTTCTACTTAAAAATTTTTTTTTCTTGTTTTTCCATAGCAAACTGGAGGAAGATTTTTTATATATGGCCTATGCAGACATTATGGCAAAGGTGAGTAAAATATTTTTTCAACTTTTAATGTTTTATTTTAATAATAGGAAATAATTATCATTTGATAAAAGATGATATACATTTCTAGATTAAAACAAAATATTAAATCTTAGAAGCATAAGAGACATGGACCTCAGCCTTTTGTTTGTTGTGTGCATCTGTGCTCTGTGGATGAATCAGCATTGCTTCTTCCTATTTTGATTTTTTATTTGTGGGGAACTTATCAATTTTACAAACATTCCTTGAACAAATAACTCATTGCATATCAAGGTACTAAACATAACATGGTGAATGAGAAAAAAAGTTGTGTACATTATGTCTTGGAGTTAATCATCTGATGACAAGCCAAATTTTATTTTTTAATCTTTTTTATTTTATAAAGAAAAATGAAATGCAATTTAAAAACAAGATACTAAGAAGGTAGCAATCGTTAATACATTGCATATTGTTATCTTTAAATTAGTTATTTGGAGTATAAGATATGAGCATTAGGGATAAGAAAGATGTGTTTTTATACAATGAAGTGTTACTCAGCTATAAGGAAAGATAAATGTGAGGCTTTTGTAGGTGAGTAGATACAACTAGAGACTATATTCATAAGTGAAATAAGTCAGACCTACATGTGTAAACATTAGATTGTCTCTCTAGTGTAAGAATCTGAAAGAATAGAAAAATTTGAAAGGTGCAGTGGATATAATAAACTAGAAAGAAACTGAACATGAGGAATAAACAATTGGGATGGAGGTAAGGAGGAAAGGTAGGAAATAAAGGAAGGGGAAAAGCCATGTAAGTGTATACACAGGTTAGCTAAGATGATCATACTCCTAATCTCTATCAGTTTTTTGAAGGGAGCATCTGTTTAAGATTTTTCTTTGACCAATTTTATATGTTAATGTCTATAATCTGAGCAACTACATTGAAAACAGCAATGTAGAATATAACGACCACTGTTTAATACCTTTTGTTTTGTTTTTTTAACGTGTATCATTTTTATGTCTTATCTATTATTTTTATAGTCTCTTTAAAACAAATTTCTAAAATAATAAAAAGGACAAGGAAAAATGAAGGCTTATTAAAAGGAAGAGTTAATGTTTAATTGATCCACCTCATAATACTATATCTGGTAATCTGAGCAATGAATTTGATGATATACAATGACCACTGTTAATTTCTTGTTCTGGTTTTGAAATTCTATACCAATTTATTGTTTTATGTTGGTTTGTTTTTGCTGTTGTTATGTTTTTGTTTTTTCTCTTTAAAATAAAAATAAAAAATGAGCATTTAATTGTCCAAACAATATTAACACAAATCTTTCTTTTCAATGAACTAAGAGAAATTAGTAATACAGATATCTTAACTAATATATATATATATATATATATATATATTGCTGTTCCCTTTCTTCATTTTTCTATTCCCCCATCCCAGTTTTTCTTTCCTTTTGAAATTTCTTCCCATTTTTATCTGTTGCACATTTTGGATCTTATTTACTCTTTCAGCTTCTCCTACTAGGGAGATAATACAACATATCCACATGTGCATTTGGTTTATTTCACTTATGCATATGGTCTGGAGTTGTATCCATTTACCTATAAAAATCTCCATTTTTTTCCTTCTTTATGACTGAGGAGTACTTCATTGTATAAAAGAGAAGACAAAATTTAAACAAATGATTGTTTTAAAACTAATAAAGTAAATAGTACAGCAGTTATTGGGGATGTGAGGAATAGGTTATATAGCACAGCAGGGAGGTCTGCTCAAAGGAGTTCTTGATTAGTTGAATGGTGACTTAACTGTGCTGTATTTACTGAGTGTTTATTTAAATTGCTCCTGCTGAGCAAGGGTGAAAAATGAAATAAGTGGTAAAATAGGATTCAAGGTTTTGTTGGGGTAGCTGGTGTAGGCGCCATATACTGAGCTAGAGATCCAAAGAATGTAGGTGTTGGATGAAGAGGGAAGAGAACCGTTCAATCATGGACGTGTTACAGGTGCTTATGAAACATCTAAGTGGAGTTTTAAAACATGTGATCAGATATTTTGTCTAACACTCAGTGTCTCAGATAAGGTTTCTAAGTACTGAATTCTATAGCACTAGATGGCCACTGAAGCCATAGGTGGGGGAGGATGATCCTGCCCCAGGAAAAAGGCTGCTTGAAAGAAGAAAGCTGAGGACCAATCTTGTAAGAACAGCGGTACTAAGAAATAGATAGATCAGGAACACATATGCACACATGCATGTACATATACACACATACACACATGTGCATACAATATGGAGAGAACATTAGTGTGATCTGATAGGGGAGTTAGTGTGGTCAACAGCAACATTTCGTGCTGAACATAGATGAGGTAGGAATTGAAAATTTCTTAAATTTATGAAGTGTGCATGGTGACACAGTTTCAGAGAGTGGTGGAGAGGATCCCTAGGAGGTAGAAGTACTGGGTTATGGGAAGCAAGTGGGGCTTCAGAGGTAAGGTATGTGGTTAGATAGTCCTGCACTGAGAAACTGAGGGAGGTGAAAGATGCAAGGTGACAAATACCTAGATGGAACCATGAGACAAAAGGGAGGTTATTTTTGGTTGCTTGCCATTGATTTCTTCTGTTTTTAAAAGAGCTCTAAGCACTGAGAAGGAGCCACTTGAATGGATAAAAGGAAAGCCTGCTGTGCGACTGTGAGTGGTAACTGCAGTAGAGAAAGCAATGCTGGGGCATCCCAACTTTATCTGAAGCTCTTAACCACACAAGAAATATATTTACCCAGAGTATGTAGAGAAATCTGAAATTCATACCTTGAAAGAAAAGTTGCATGAACTTATACTCTCCTTATGAGCATTGTAGTCTGATATCTCTTATTCAAACAAAGAGAAATTATTTTAGATCAAGGACCACTAAATTGATTGCTTGTCTAGTTAATGGGTTAAAAACTATCATTTAAAGAAAATGAATTTAAAACATGAAAGAGAAAGAATTTTTCTTCTTTTCTAATGAAAAGGAAAGAAATTATTCTTTTATAATGAAAAGGAAAAAAAAAATCTCTTCTTTGCAATGAAGAAGTGGCCAGCCAGATAGCTCAGAGGACTAAAGTGCCTGTTTCAGCAGAGTGCAGTGGCCAGGTTCGATCCCAGGCTTGCTGTGCCTGCCCAGCCCCCAGGGCACTCTGAGATGGCAACTGAGACTGGGCGTGGTGGTGCAAGCCTGTAATCCCAGCAGAATCACTATGAGTCCCATCTGTATAGTGAGATCCCGTACACCCTGTAGACCCTGCCCTAAATTTTAAAAATAAATAAAAAGAAGGGCAGATGTCCAGCAGGATAAGGGCAATTTGGAGAGTCATCTGCTATCTCTCTGAGACAAAAAGACAGCTTCCTGCTGATACTAAAGGGTTGAGACAGGGCATCTGGACTGCAATCTGAGCAGACTGAAGAGCTGAGAGAGACGTTGTGCCAGGTGGCTTGGCATATTGTCTAGAAATTTAAAGAGGATTCCCAGGCAGTGTAGAAAGCCTCATTTAGGTTGTTTTCTGTAGGTTTATGGCAGAGTTGGTCTTCTTAGTTGTGGCTTCTTCCTAGCAATTCTCAGAACCAAGTGCAAATTCAGGAGAGGCTGGTCCTTAGATGGTGCATTGAGGCAGTGGAATTTGCCAGACCTCTGCTGAGGGTACACACCTAGGGGTTTGTACCTACTGCCTGGGCATCCTTTGCAGCCTAGGAACTCAGGAGTTTGTGGAAGAAAAAGTGAGGACCTCCTGGTTTGAAAAAAGGCCATTTCTGTTTACCAAAGTTCTTCTTTGTGACTATTTACTCATTTGCTTTGGTTGTATCCTAAAGTGCTATCCAATCTCTTCCAGAAGAGATGGTCAGATATTTAATGGTGGCTAACATGCTCACCCTTTCCCTCAAGAGGTTCTCCTTTGTAATTAAGCAATTCCATGCCTTTTGCTGGTTAATGTAGCCAAAGAATTCCAGGCTTGGATGCCTTAGTTCATTCTACTCTGCACAGGCCCTAATGCAACCATATTTTCTACAGAGAGGCCAAGTTGTGTGCTCACTAACCCCAAGCACCTGGGCTTTCTTGCTTATTCTGTGTTGGGATCTTGTGTACTTACCATCACTTGGAAGAATTCATTTAATTTTTGGCCACTAGATCTTATTTTTGTCACCTTTTGAGCCTGACTGTCAACCTAAATTCAAGTTGTGTTTTAATTCCTATTATTTTAACTCAGTTTATCTGTATTTAGATATGTATTTTCTATATTTAGGTTTTCATGTTAAATATATGCCATTATTTCTCTGGTAAAAGTTAGACTATAGTAAAATCCCAAAATTATTTTTAAGTTCAGTTCTGTTATCCAAGTTACCTATCTCTTTCCATTTATAGTCACCTCAAATTTGGTAACTGATTTCTCTGTTTATCTAACTTCTATTTTTTTTTTTTTGCGGAACCGGGTATATCTAAATTCTTAATGAACAGTCTAGATTCTTAGTCTTTTCCCAGACTGGGCTAGCCCTCCTTATTGTGAATCCACAAACTATACTTTTATAAAACTCACATTTCTTTTTTCATCTTCTCATGAGAGACAGCAATTGAGATGTACTATGATGACTGTGAACTCCAACTCAAAAATGCATGCACGCTCCTCATTTTCTGGATAACCAATTCTAGCACGTTGCTGATCCTGATGCCCTGCTTGCTCACAGATGGTTGCTGGAGGCTGGCTTTCCTTTTTTTTTTTTTAATGTATTTGGTATAGGGTCTTACTACATAGCTGAGATTACAGTGGCGCACCACCATGCCCCCAGTCTAGGTGGCCAGCTCAGCATGCCCGGGCGGGGCAGCTAGGTAGGTAGTGCTAAGGATCGAAGCCTGATTCCTGTATTTGCCAAACAGGCACTCAGTTCACTGAGCTATCTCGGTGACTGTTACCTTTCCTATTTTGAAGATCAGTCTCCCAGGAGTCTGAAAATGTCTCTTTGTGGCTTCTTCATGCTCAGCAACAGTCAGTCTGCATCCTCATAGTTATTTCTGCTTTCTGTCTTGATCCAGAGACTTATGTCTTTGTCTCTGCTATTAAAAGGCCTTTGGAAAGCATTTTTTGTGTCTTAGGTACTTATGGTTCATTTTAATTACTTTTAATATTAGTCTCACAGAATTGGTTTAATCCTCAAATATTCATCATAGACTCTTCTTATTGACCCATTAGAGGATTTGTTTTAAAATTTATTTAGGCTACATGTAGTTCCTAACATCTGTAATCCCAGAAGCTCGGGGAGCTTCTTCAAGAGGATCACAAGTTTGAGAAAGGGCATGGTAGCAAATGCCTGTAATCCCAGCTTTTGGGAGCCTGAGGCAAGATGATCACCATTAGTTCAAGGCCAGCTGTGGCTGTATATTGAGTTCAAGGTCAGTCTGAACTATAAAGAGAGACCCTGTCTCAAACAAAACAAAACACAGGGATGGAGATGTAGGTCAAGAGTAGAACACTTGTCAAGTGGGAAGTTTTATTTCCAGAACCACACACATGACAAAAAAATACTTAGTCATTTCAAATAATCCACAAGCTGCACATAAATCTGCCAACAACAAGAAAAAGTATGACCTTGAGACCTTAATTAACTTATATATGGTCTTTCCCTTAAACATAAGGAAACCATTTTCCTAGATTCTGTGTTCAATATTTAGATTGAGGGCCGGTGAGATAGCTCACTGGTCTAAAGCACCTGCTTAGGCAGGCTTAGGCAGGTGCAGGGGACTGTAGCTTGATCCCTGGCACCACAGACTGCACCAGTCCCTCCTTCAGGGTGGGCTAAACTGGCCAAAAAAAAGGTTTATATTAAATATATTTGTTTCACATTCTCTTAATGAATAGAATGATTTGTTCTAATGGTGTTTGTAAATAGGATCACAAGTCCACTTCTTGTACAGCAATTAACCACTAAGAAGAATATATGCAGTGTGTTATTTGTTGAAACTGTACTTCCGATTGGATTTGAAACTGTCTCATTGCTGTTTACCAATAAAACTTTGAAAAAAAATAAATATATTTGTTTCAGATCTTAACTTATAAAATGACAATATAGTATGTGTAATTTTCAGATTTCCTTTTCTCATTGATACTGTTTTCGAAGAGTCATCCATTTTTTGTTGTTGTTACTTATTGCTAGAATTTGTTTGTTTTGACTGTTTTATTCTTTTGGAGAGATTTACTATTGCTTATTTAAATTCATGGTGGCTTCTCCTCTCCTCTTCTCCCCTCTCTACTTTGTGTGTGTGTGTGTGTGTGTGTGTGTGTGTGTGTGTGTGTGTGTGTGTGTTTGTGGTGCTGAGGATTACAGATTGAACCCAGGGCCTTTACACTGAATTACATCTTCAGCTGTTTTTTTTTTTGTTTTTTTTTTGAATATCACTAAGTCTTGCAGGCTAGGCTAGAATTTGCAGTCCTCCTCCCTTATCCTCCCAAAGAGCTAAGATTACAGGCATGCACCACCAGCCCTGGTTTTCACATTTTTCTTGGTAGATTTTTGAGTGACATCTCACTTTTGCTAATGTGAACACTTATTAAAATGCATATCCTTAAATAATGTCTCCAATTGTACAAGACTCAATAACTATAAGGTGTATGAATATTCAGCTGCAGAAAGAAATGGCAAACCATTTCAAAAGTTAAAATACCTGGTTAGGCAGAGCTCAGCATCCAGAGTTCGATCCTCCATGTGCTGTGCCAGCCCTACCTCCTGGGCATGGTTAGACAGTGATTGATACTGGGTATGGTGCTGTTTGCCTGTAATCTCAGTGCTTGGGAGGCTGAAAACAGGAGAATCACCTTGAGTCTGATCTATGTAGTAAGACCTTGTAGACCCTGTCCTAAATACATTTTTTTAAAAATCAAAAGTTAGAACACCAATTTATATTTCTATCAACAATGTTTAAGAAAAATTCTGGTAGTCTACCTTATTTCCAATACTTAGTAGTATATGACTCATTGATATTAAATGGGGTCTTCATTTCATTTGTTAGATACTTTTCTGTAGCAAAAAAAAAATCATTTTTTGGGAAGAATTCTAAGAGTGCTGATAAAGAGTTCTGTGTATCCTCTTTACTATTGTTCCTGTAGCATCTGCTCTGAATATATGCTGTTCTTTGTTTCCCTCACTTAGTTGAGAACTTGAAAATCATTTAAAATCTTTGTATTTTTGAAGTCAAACTTTATTCTAAACTTTAGGTTAATTTGTTGTTGATGTTGTGCCTGTCAATGCAGACCTCATTTCTTTCCGTCATGAATAGCACTGGCTTAAAAATGCTCATACCATGGAGTTTCCATGTATCCTTAGTTTGTTGCTGCCTCCTTCTTGTCCTCAGCTTACTATTGACACCACCATTGGCATCCTCACTAGGGTCAGTCTGGCTTGATTTGTCAGAGATGCAGGGGCTTCACCACTTTCTTCCTTTTCTTTTTTTTTCCTTTTTTTTTTTTTTTGGTCTTTTTGAGACAAGGTCTTATTATGCAGCTCAGGCTGGCCTTGAGCTCAGTTTTGGAGCACAAGCTGGTCTCGAACTTGCAATCATCCTTTCTGCTTTAGCCGAGTTCTGGGACTACAGGCATCTACCATCACACCCAGCCAGTTTCACCACTTAAAATAAAGTAACCACATGAAAATATCTGATATCATTATAAATTACATACTGAGCAGTGTTTACAATTTTCTCACTAAGAAAATCATTTTTTTCTTCTCATATTGTTTTTAAATATTTTAAATGCACATTAAATTATGTCTAATTTTTCATATTTTGTTGGTTAAAATGATGTCACTTTCTTTTTTTTCTGCTTTCATTTTTATTTATTTATTTTTTTAGGAGAGTAACAATGGTTAGTACATTGTGTATTGTTACTGCCAAAGTGGTTTCTCATATTAAAAGATATAGGCAAGAAATAATAAATAGACAACGTAGGTACAAACCTCTGGTTTTTTTTAAAAGTCAACAGAAAATGGAACTATACTTTTTAAAGTTTCTAATACTAGGAGAAGATATCATACAATGTCTTTTAAATAAATTGTACATCAAAGTTACAGTATAAATCTTAGAACAAAAATTAAGATTAAGCAATATTCAGAAAATTAAATGTTTCAAAACAATTGAACTAAGAAAAAGTTTTCATGATAGCAAAGAAGTACTAAGAGTAAAACATAAGATAAATACTGGAATGGCAAGTAAATGACCAGCACTTCTAACAGTTTGAGGATAGGATATCGCACA
>NW_004524703.1:7065887-7074622 GCF_000260255.1 Octodon degus
TTCTATCATTTTTATATTCTCCTCTTTTTTTATCAGTGTATTCTTTAGAAGCACTTAGTACTTCTTTGATTATAGTTACCACTACATTTTTTAGTTCCGAAATTATTTCTGATCTGATTTCTTCTATACCTTTCTGCAATTGATTCTTTACTGTCAATGCTATTATTTCAGAGATATCTGTTGTGTGATTTCCAGTTTCCTCAGTGCTAGTGTCTTCTGCAATTTTACTGGGTGGACTCGGGGCCTGAGACTGCATTTTGTTCCTTCTTTTTATCATTTTGTATACCACTGTCTTCTGACCTTTGGCGTAGAGCTTATATAGAGTTATTACCTTAGCACCAGGTCCGGATTTATGAAGTTCAGATTCCTCCAGGTGGGTGTTGTTTGTTTTTGGCTGTGTGCTCCACTTCTTTCTGCTGCAGGTGTTAGAGTTGAACCCTTTGTGTTTCTCTGGGAAGATGTTCTGCTCCTGGATCAGCTGGCTGGGTCTTGCCTCTAGCCTCTTTTCAGGGAGTTCTGCTGAAGGGTTCCATGCTGGCCCTGCAGCCTGGGTGGAATGAGGATCCCTGGCCCCAGGATGTCTCACTCACTCGCTGGGCCTGCACTCTGGGTCTATTCAGGATCCCGTGGCCCCTGGTGGTCTCACTCACTCTCCGGGCCTGCGCTCTGGGTCTGTTGAGGATCCCGCTGCCTGGGTCGTCTCACTCGATGTCACTTTCTTATGAGACATTATTCTGAGTTATCCATTACTTTTCTATGAGTAAGCTTTAAATCCATATGGAAGTTTCTAGTTTTTCTGTTAATCTTCAAAGGTGTTTACAATCAGAAAAGCAATAGAAGTTTGCATAAAACAGAATTATCTTAAAGAATGCCATTTCCTGCATATACTAGCAAGTTGAAGTGACATATTTTCTGCTTCATCTATTCTAATTCCAGTTTTGAATTTTGCTTTGAATACTCAAATGATCTAGTTTCCATTTTTTTTTTCTGTTGGGGGAGGGCTCCCCTAAATTCTGTGTTCTACATTTCTGCTCCTTTACGTATGGATGACATATTTACCTTTCTTATCTGGTACATGACACCAATCTTCCCTGCCTGAAATTTAGCATTCTGATTCCCAGCACCAAAGCCCATGCTCAGAGCCACTATAACTCTCTACTTAGCACTGTCATATATTTGATGTAGACACAGTGTGTTATAGGGAGAATGCTGGTTTGTGCCTGCAGATCCTTCCATTTCTATTCAGTGTGTTACAAAGTTACTAGAGATTCATTAGAACTTTCTTATAGAAAAAAATGCCAACCACAGAAGCACTTCACCCTCGTCGTAAAACTGTTGCCTCTGTGTCCCCGCCTGTATTTATTTCCTTCTTCACAGACCCTGTTCCCATGCTATGATTCTAAATGGAAACCGAGCTTCATACATTCTTGTTGAATGAAGGAAGAAATGTGACGAAACTTTTAGAATTTATCATTGGGTGGGGGGAAGGATTGTCATGTGTCCCTTCTCCCTTCTCTATTTCCTCCCTGTCCCCAAGGTACTGTGACTCATTGAACTAAAAGTATTTTTCTGATTTGTAGCTTAGGCTTCACTATTTGTTTTCTTCCTAAACATAAGAAAAACTTAAAAGGGTCAAAACAGTCTCACTTGATAGACTTAAGTTTCTTCCTACCAAAAGTATTGATTTATGGTCTGCTTCCTTTGTCCACCATTATAATCCATATTCCAAAGCATAATATTAACAGCTGAAATTTATTAAAAACCTATTATTTTTTAGATATTTTCTCCCAACTGGCACACATTTTATGTATATTAACCCATGTGGTCCTCTTAAAAATCCAGATGTTTCTGTTCTTATTCTTATCTTAAATATGAAGACAGACAGAGATGAAGCAACTTGTGTATGAATTGGCAGCATCAGGGGTAGACATATGCTCTGTCTCTTACGCCCCTGTTCCCAGGCACCATGTCCCTCCCCTGCCTAGCAAGCCAAAGTTTCAGCTGTGTGAATTAGATAAGAACACACGAATAGCTTGGCATAACTCCTTCATCTCTTCTGGAGAAAAGAATGCAATAGTCACTTTACTGTTTTTACATATAAATAGAACAAATACCAATTTCATTTTCTTTCTCTACATGAAATATGATATAAATTAACTTAAAAATTACAAGGATCAATTTAATTAACGGAAACTGCTTCTCATTAATTTAAATTAATGGTCATTGCATGTAGTTGTACTACTGCATTATAGTGACAGCATAAAAAGGAAGAATAGGAACCTTGTCTTTAGAGCTTGTAATTTGATTTGAATTAATAAAATACATAAATAATTAGTATGTAGAGTATGGTATGGACTTTGTAATTATCTCTTCTATGTTTAAAATAGGCATTTAAAATTTTAAGTTTATAAAAGCATAAAATATAGTATATGATTTTCTTTCAGGTCATGAAATGATATTGATCATGTTGTCCAAGTACTCTGATACACATGCATTTAAACAATGCCATTGATAACATAAATTGTTGTCCTGTGTTCAATAAGTCTTGTGTACTCTCTGCCTCACCATTCTCTTGCTTCTTTTTTTAACCCACATTAGAGTTGTCATGACGAAGAGGAGGATGATGGCGAAGAAGAAGTGAAGAGCTTTGAAGTAAGATGCATCCTTCTAGAACTGCCTTTGCTCTATTTTGGAGCATTGTTTCATAGCTTATAACAGACCTTTATGTTTCTTGCTTCATGGCTTATTGCAGCTTATTGTACCGAGGAACTGCATGTCAGAGCTGGATGGACCAACCTGAGTCCTAACACTTGCTCAGGTTAAGACCAAAGAGCATAGCATAGCTGACCCATGGAGTAAAACCCATATGTTCAGAATGAGTGCTCCTGAGAACCCCAAGAGACCAGGCTGCTTCGCACCTCTCTCATCTCAGTAATGTCTAGAATTTCAAAGGTTGTGTGTGGAAAGTATTTACTGAAGAGCAACATGGCATCACCTTTTTAATTATACCCTTGGTTTGGTTATTTTTTTCCTAAATTGAAGTCTTAAAAGATTGGCCTCTTGACTTCTGCCTGACTGGTTCACTCATTCCTTGGACATATGAAGGTGGTAGGACAGGATGCAGGGAGCAGTTTGCTTGCATGAGGTAGGAGAGCATCTATCCCTAGGATTTGATTCTATTTTATGATTGCTTTCTCAATTAGTCTCAGCTTTTAGATATCTCATGTAATTTGAAATGCTGCTTAATATTACCTGGAAAACGGCTACTCTTATTTTTGTCTTTGCTTATAGTGTACTTTTGCTTTTTCTGAGACTAGCTATTTAATGCTATTACTTTTTTTATTGATTGATTTTTTTTAGAAGTTTCAAAAAGAAATCGAATGAAAGAAATAGACTTGAGGTTATATTTGATTCTTTTTTTCTTATTAATTTACATGGCTGGACTTTGAGCTAGAAGTGTGGAAATATATCAATAGCCAGCAATGAGTCTTTGATTATGGTGGACCCACAAAAACGTGTGGCCAAAGAAGGAACTGACAGCAATCAGTGCCACTTTCAGGAACAATTTTTATCTGCATCCCTGCAGCATTGAAGTCAGTGTATTAAAAATATGAAAACAAACTACTTTGAGAATAATCCATGACTATTGCTGGCTTGGAAAAATGCCATAAAGTCAATTTCCTGTATAACACTATGTGATCTAGCCTCAAATCCATCTTTATGTGAGGAGACTTGTAAATTAGGGTGAGCTGAAAACAGCAAATGATACTGTTTTCCTGAAGCACATACCATTTATGGTCTCTTGGTTGTGTTCAGAGCAATTGTTTATTGCTATTTTGCTTCTTGTCCTCATCCTTCCTTAAGGTCACAGGATCCCAACGCAGCAAGGTAAAACTATGTATATGTGTGTATTTGTCTGGGTCTCAGTTTTGGTTTCTTGTGACATTTACCTTTGTTAGACCCAACATCTTGGATTCTTGTGATTAAAGGTCTTGGAAATCTTTCTACACGTTTGTAGCTCCAAAACGAGTCTCTTAAATATCCCTTCGTTGACTTATTCTTCTTGCAATTTGACTGACTCATATTTTGAACTTTTGTCCACCTCTGTTAAAACTTTGACCTGCAGACTGTGCTGGATAAAACAACTCAGCCCTTTAGCAGATAAACGTTTATTTAGGGAATTTTGATGCAGCCTCTAGTCTCATCCATCTTGATGTTTTCTATATGAGTTTTGTTAATTGGAAACAGACCTAGTAAATGGTACCGATGGTTGGATTGGACAGAAGTCTACTTTTCACTGTGTTGTTTGTACCCAGAGATTATATGTTATGATTTCTGTATTGACATTGGCATTTTATTAAGTGGAAGAACTATTACCTCTGTCTTTTAATAGTTTAAATATTTGATGTGGATTATTTTCTAAGAGAAAACATTTGAATCTAGAATCACAAGATTTTTAGTTTCAATTTGGTATGGATAATGATAGGTATAAATTTTCTTTCCATGACACTATTTGATAGGAAAATTGATCGTAAACATCAAAGTAGACAAGGCATAGCTATAGTGTCCTTAGGCTGGGGGTGAGAGGTACTAGTCAAATGCTTGCCTAGTACCACCAAAAAAATATAAATTTTTGAGTCTATAAATGAAAACTACCCTGTTTCCCTTTATGTTAGAAAAATAAGATATTTGCTGTCAAAATAAATTCAGACTAGAATTTATTTAGAAGGAACAAACTGTTCCAACTCACTATACATTTGAAAGTATAAATTGTTCTTACAGTATGACCTGAAACTTGAACATTTTAGAATTAGAGTGCATAATGATACTGTTAGATACAGTTCTGATTTGATGCATACAATGGTTAACGACACAGAGTAGACATGATAATATTATTTCATGGGCTTATGTAGTAACAACAATGAGCCTATTAATAACTTGATAGATTTTTAAAATTTTATGTTAGGTAGAATTCCTGTGAATTTTTGAAGGATTAAAGCATGTAAGGACCTCTAACATCAACCCAAGGTTTGATTGCGTAGTTAAAAACATTCATGCCTCTTGAGTCTGCTCATAGCTGCACAAGAAGGCTGAGTAGGTCAGTATAGGCTGAGATGGGTTTGTCAAGAAGATCATTTTGGAAAAAAAAATCAGGATTAGAGAGATTTAAAGTCAAGTGCAATTTGATAAATAGGATCACATTTTAAAGGGCTTCTCACTTCAGAAAAAAGTCCGGAAACGGCTGACAGTGGGACCTCAGTAAGCATGGCGTAGGATGCAGGATAAGCTAAGGATGAAAAGTAGGTGTGATATGCAGCTGACTGGAGAGGAAGGGCTGCCTACCTTTGGACTTAGAATGGTGGGTGCCTTCATGTAGTGATGAAGCCTGGTAACTAATCTCAAAATAGGGGAGGTAAGATCAGCTGCACCAGACATGGCTTTTAAGTTGTTAATGATTGCCACATGTCCGTAAGTGAGACACAGTAGTTCAAACTTAGAGGTCTGTACTTGCTAATGGGTTGTTTTACTGATTTTTATATCATTCTAGACTTCACAACTCATTATTTATGATTAATTGTATAAGATGGTGCTCTATAACATACATACTCCGAGTACCATATGAAAGTGTCCACTGGTGAAAGCCAGTTGTATGCCATCATCTACAAAGATACTCACCTCAAGGTTGTTTATGTGATACCAGCAACACACTGAGAAATTTAACCAGACAATTGGATTACTACATCCTTTAAAATTTAGTAATCTAATAGCTGTTTTACAATGAGATGTCCAGTGGTTTGACATAACATCTAATAGTGAAATTTTCATGTGAATTATACTGAATCCAAAGGATGATTTTGCAGTTTCAGTAGTTCTTTCAACAAATTATATTAAAAAATTTTGTACAAAACATAAAACATATAAGTTTTATAGCTATAATTGGCTAATGGTTAATATTTTTGCAGTTGCTACTTAAATTTTTTTATCTGTAAAATATTCAATGAGGACATTGAGAAGAGAAAACTAAATTTATTAAGTTAGATATTAAAAGGCAATTTTCTATAAGAAATCCAGGCAAGTCGAAGAGACAACAGTGCATATCTGGAATCCCAAGACTCTGGGAAGCTGAGTCACGAGATTCATGTTGTATCTTGCCTAGACAAGTTAGTAGACCCAGGCTCAATCCCAAGATAATACATTTTTTCAAGTTCTGGGGACATATCCCAGCATGGAGGGCCTGGTTCCAATCCCCAAAACCAATAAAAAATAAAATAAAACAAAATAAATACTGAAATATAAAATATATGTTATGATTTAAATCAGCTTAGTTCTCTATTTTATCTATAAGGTAATATGAATATGCTTTTCCTGCAGCTATTTAATAACTTTATTGCATACTTAATTACATTTAGATTTTTGGTTTCTTCACTACTAAAACTTTTTAAAGGACAGCTAACTACAGACCCAGGACTAATCGAAAAGAATGAAATTATTTTACCAATTACTGAAAATTTAATTATTGAACTGAGTACTTTATTAAGGTTTTGAATTTTCAATGAACCAAATCAATAATAATAATACTAAAAAAGCTGATAAATAATGTTTTGAGTCAAATAAGTTAATTTTTCTGAGCATAGTGCTTTTTGCTCTACTTCTATAACCAAAAAGCTTTGGTAGGTAACACAAAGGATCACATTATTTAGCCATTCAGAGGGTTGCTTCTTTATTTCCTTACTTAAATATGAGATTATGACATAAAATGATTTTCATTGGAAACATGACTTTGGACAATAAAGGTGCTATAATGTAGCTTATTTCTCCCTGAAAGCCCAAGCTATTTGTGGTGGAACTTAGATTAAGAGGAATAAGGAGTTTTTCTTTTCCTCCAGGCCATCTTTCTGAAATAGTGGTCAAAATGCATCTTCCTTTGGCCAATGCTCCATTTCTAATCCACATGTGAATTTTTTTCTGAGTCCCTGAGATCCTATTATTGTGTAGTAAAGATAATTTCTTGTGTCTACATTACTAAATAATCCTGTGGAAGAATTGAGATTCTATAATAAACACCTGGGAGATTAGTGTATTGTGTCATGGCTGTGTCTCTTATTTGACTAAAGTGATACCATATTACTAAAGCACTCACCAGACCCTGTTCCTGTGTTCCGATTTCAATGTATGCACTGTACTGTGAGGCATGGAATAGTCAACTCAGTCAAAATAGCTTATGTGCTACTCTTAATATGCAGCACTATTTCAGCAATGAAAGAACTTTTATCAGGCTGTTCCAAGTATCTAATATTGAAGACATATTATTTTTCTATTTTAAGGAAAAGAAAAATAAGCAATAAAAACAATGGTATAAAATTTCAATATTATAGGAGAGCACAGTGGTTAGTACGTTGCATATTGTTATCTTCAAAGAAGTTGCTTATATTAAAGCCAAGTAATGGATAAA
The DNA here is from genome assembly GCF_000260255.1 of Octodon degus. Classification (NCBI taxonomy): domain Eukaryota; kingdom Metazoa; phylum Chordata; class Mammalia; order Rodentia; family Octodontidae; genus Octodon; species Octodon degus. The sequence goes on from NW_004524703.1 coordinate 7,073,341, forward strand.
AAGTTGCATTTTTAGACAAAGATATACCTGAGACATTTATAGGGAAATGGATGCAACTTGTATCCATGCTCATAAATGAAATAAATCAGTCTCCTATCATCTCCCTACTGTAAGAAGCTGAAAGAGTAAATAAGACCCCAAATATACAATAGATATTGTGAAATGGGAAGAAAATGATCAAAAGGAAAAACAAACTGGAATGGGGAAAGGAGAAAATAAGGGAAAAGGAAATATATATATATATATATATATATATATATATATTAACATAGTTATGCTAATAGTTGCTACTAGCTGATTGAAAGGAAAGTTATATGCCTGTATTGTTTGATCAATTTTTCATGCCTGTATCTTATAATAAGAATTGTATTTTTTAGTAATTCTGAAAGAATGAATTGGCTATATGATATACTGCCCTCCATAAGTGGCTATATAATTTGAAATCTGAATGGATTTATTTAGTAGAAACTTTCAGTGCCTAAAAATTAATATACAGCTCTAGATAAAAAAAAATTATACCTATTATTCCTTCTCAAGAAAATTTATAATTCTTTAGTTCCTATTGAAAAAAATGCATATGACATCCAAAAATATGGACTAATGTGCTACTATTGGACTATATAGGGGAAAAAAGAAAGGAATTTTGTGGGCCAGTGTTGGCTAATATTGATGCATTCTGCCAGCTTCATTTTCATATATGAAATTTTTATCTCAAATAACGATCACACATTTTAGCCCAGGTTTTCTAGAAACCAGAAACCAAAAGCTTATATGCCAATACTTTATTGAGACCACGGGTGTTACAATTCCAGGGAAGCAAGAGTAGGGGAAAATGATACAGGGAAGGACAGGGGGTAAATATAAGTAGTGTGTTTTTGAGCTGACCATGTATATTAGGAACACAGCTCCTCTGTATGACTGCCTGCAAAGGGGCCACGTGCATCGCAGAGTATTGCCTCTGGGGAAGTGGCCATCTCTTCATGGCCACTAGAGTGCATTTCTTCAAGCTTCCTCCTGATATTAACTGACTCTGCCAAGCTGCCACTGGAGAGGCCAGAGCTACCCCAACTGCAGTCTCACATCTGTAGGGCTTTGCTTTGTGAATGCGTGTGGTGTTGGCAGCCAGGTTTTGTGGGCATCCTGAGCATTGGGCATTTCTAGGATCATTTTGGCAAGGCCTGGAGGGAGAGAGGAGTTAGGTGGCAGTGGGGTACCACTCTGGCTACAGGGAAGTCACCAGGAGCACAGTCTTCTAAATTGTATTGAACAGTTTATTTAAATT
>NW_004524703.1:7074722-7076675 GCF_000260255.1 Octodon degus
ATATATATGTCAATTCATATGCACTAATATGTGAGCCACAAACTACATCATATAAGGTTTTATTCTGCATTTAGTCATTCAAATTTTCTTAGGCACCTGTTATCTGTAGGAACTATACTGGCTGTGCAGTATATATGTGTACTACTTTTGTGGTCATAACAAACAAAAAGCTATGGCTCTTATCTTTATCTATTTTTCTTCTAGGAAACTCCATATAAATTTATTTATTTTTTTTTTAAATAAATTGCTTCACAGTCACAGGAAACAATAAGATTAAGAACTCTTGTCTGGTTTTTGTGTTTAATTTTCCTTTGTCTGAGTTGGCTTGTGTTATAAACCAAATTTTCAGTAGCATCTCATCTCCTTCATCTTTGGATGTCCAATTCAATCTTACATCTTTTATTCTTTTTCAGTAGCAATACTGCAGTTCAACCTTATCTTATACATAATGACTGTATTTAAGATAGCAAATAACAATATATGAAGTTGATATAACATTATTAAGTTATGGGAAGATGTTTTAGAGTTCCTCCTACCTGAGCAGAGAGGTGCACACCTGCAATCCCAGGACACAGGAAGCTCAGGAAGGAGAATTTTAAAATCAAGATAAAAAAAAAATTCAAGATCAATTTGGAAAACTTGGCAAGATACTGTCTCCAAAATAAAGCAGGAAAAAAAATCAGCTTACATTTCTGTATGTTTTAGATTATATAGTTTGCTTTCTCACACAATTTAAAGGAGGAAGCATTACAAAAACTTTGTTGAAGGCTTAGAACAACAAAGGAAAAAAGCCAAGCATCTTACTTCTTTGTCACAATTCACAGGCTGCCCCAGTATAAACATCTTCCCGTCTCCCTATTCAGGATAAACTATTTTCTCTGCTCAGGAGCAAGGAACAATTTTAATTTATTATTCTTATTTAAATAATTTTTCTCATATAAAGCAATTGTTGAAGAACTAAATGCATTTTTTTTATATTTTAGGGAAGGGTCTACAGGGTGTTCAGGGTCTCACTACTAGGTTGGACTCCACCTGTTTATAGCCTCCCAAGAGCTGGGATTATAGGCATGCACCTCCACACCCAGTCTCAACTGCCATCGCAGCCTGCCCCAGGGCACAGCTGACATGGCAGGCCTGGGGATTGAACCTCCAGCCCCTGTGCCTGCTTGCAAGCACTTTAATCAGCTGAGCTATGTGGCTAGCCCCCTAAATGCATTTTTTATTCTACACTTTCTATCATACTTTCCTACATCAGATGTTAAAAAACTTGAGGCAGTCCTAGAAAAATATTAGCTTTGCATTACAACCTTCAGTGATACAAAGAGCAAGTCAGGATGTAGACTACTGCAAATAATCTGATCATGACTCAGCTTTATGACCGCATGTGGCCCTGAAAGCCTTACACTAATTCTATTAGAACTGACAATTCTGTATTGCTTCAGGCAATGAAAATTCTTACCTAAGGGAAAATTCAACTGTGAAATTTATCATATTTTCCTTAATCTTCCTTTGTAACCTTGGAATAATTTAAAGGTTAAAATACAGATTGAAGGCATAGTGGTGATTATGTAAGACCCTTTAGCAAGCAGGCTAAGCAGGTCGGGGTAAGAAAAGAAATTCTACTTTTGAAAGATGTTTTCAAGATTCTCTATCTCTGAAAAGATACTTAAAAAGAAACAAAACTATCTTCAGTTTAGTTAGAAAACTAATATACACTAAATTTGAGATAAATGCTTTATTGCTTTTCATGCAATACATCGCTTTATTGGCTGAATCCTGTCTGGTTTAGTTTTCCAGGTTTATTTCTTTAATCTTGTGATAAAATTTCCCAGTGAGAAAATTAAATTATACACCCAGAGACAATTCTCAAAGGACAAAACACCAAGAGGAAGTAGTGTTACTGAGCTCTTAAGAGAGGGCTTCCAAAGTAATCTTAGAGGAAATTCAAAATAA
>NW_004524703.1:7076775-7117362 GCF_000260255.1 Octodon degus
AGAGAGAGAGAGAGAGAGAGAGAGAGAGAGAGTCTCATTATCTTCCCTGACATATTGACTACTGTTGATTTTTTAGATGCCTAACAAGAAAAATGAGAGTAATCTTTGCCCCAGGAATTTGTTTTTAAAGAAGGAAGTTTGATAACCTGTCATTTTCTTGGTCTTCTTGAGTCATGCATTATGCATAGTTTCAGCTGCTAAGAGGATCTGGAGAGCTTTGATCTATTGTGCAAGTTGTCATTCCTACTTCTGGAGTATGAGTGGAAAATTGTTGGTTTTTGTCCTCAAGTTTGAAGCATGCTGTCATTATTTGTCTTTGGTCACTTCCTGATGCTATTGACTGTATGTTCTTGGGGCTAGTAGACAAATGATTCTTTCTCTTTTTTTAGTAAAAATATAGAATAATTCCCTAAGCTAATAGTTCTTATCATATTCTTCCTGAAAAACTCTTTTCATGAAAGGAGTTGGTTTAGTTGATGCAAAGTTCCATTTTTGGTGCTGGTGATAGAAGGAAAGTAAAAGATTGTTGGGTCTAAAAGGAAGAATCAAATGTTGCTCATCGATTTTAAGTAGCACCTGAAGAGCAGACAAAGGGTCTCCTTTCAGTTCTTCTGAAACCTTGTCGTACCAACAGTATGGTTTTGTGTGTCTGTGTGGTTTTGTTTTCGTTTTGTTTTTGACTTCACAGGAAGAGGTTTAAACATGAAGGCAACCCTTTTAGATGTCAGCATGGCTACATATGAAGCAAAGCTGCCTCTTCTTTTCTTTTTCTGCTTCCATTTAGGCCTATCACATAATTTAAGAAAAAATAAAATTTAACCACAGGAGCTCTAACTATAGTGTGAAAAAAAAAAAACCCTGATCAATTTTGTTTTCGCAGCACGATATTATCAAAGATTTAAGAAACAAATTTGCCAGCCTCGGCGAGAACTCTCTGGTAACAGCATAAATGTCTGTGTTGGTTGCTTTTGATTTAAAGGTTTCTTTTTTCATTTGTTTGAGCCCATTTCTTTCCCCCCTCCTTTTAGTTCACTTTATTTTTCATATTCTGTAACTAGCAAGCCTTCATTTTTTAAACCTCTTCCATCTTCCAGTGTCTATTTTCCGTACTTTGGATGGAAAGTTTACGGCAGCAAAGCTGTCTCTCTGGCTACTTCTGCTGCAGCTCCTACTGCTCTTAGGTCATATATGTTTTGGCCGTGTGTTAACGGACATGATACTAATTGAGCGTTTCATGTCCCATTGACTAAGCTTCTCTACCACGCCATTTGATGGACGCGCTATCATAGGGCTCTATGCAACTTTCATTCTGCAACTTATACTGCTTAGTTCCGTCTCAATTCTCCAGCGAACTGGACTGCTCCAGTGAATGGTCATACCAGTCTTGAATTTGCTGTGCCTTTATATTTTATTTTTATTTTATTCTTTATGTTTGCAGTGGTAGCTTAAGTGGAAAAGAACAAACTCCAGCCATTGCTCTTAGCGGCACCATGCAGTCTTGTTTGTAACCACCAGAGAATACAAAATATAAAGGCACATGGCTTCTCTTATTCTTTGCGGGTGACTGGGGAGATCCGTGTCATGAGTCCACTATTCAGTTGAAGCCTACTTTTTTATTCATATCAGTTTTCAATTTTGCTTAAACTCTAAGACATCTCAGTTCATGTTTTCCTGTGATTCAGTGATAACTTGCTGAGCAGTATCAAGTTATGGCCATGACATAGGAGATTATCAAAAACGTGACCAACTTATGCACGAATGTACAAATCAGAAAGTGTACTTTTCATTGATGAAGTACAAAACTGGTATAGGCTTTGGACTATTCAATTTCAATTGAGAAAAAAAAATCCATCCTGATAAACCTGTACCAAAAGACTATCAAGAAAAATATAAAGGAAAAAAAAAAAAACCTGAAGAGTTGAATCTGTGACTGTTTGATGACATTGCCGGTGTTGAAATGGTCCATAATGTTGTCATAGAGCCCATACATGAAGAGATGACTAAAAACATAGAGTACTGCTGTGCTTACTGATCTCCTCAACATAAATGGTTGGGATTTGTGTTCAGGAAAAAGAAATGGAAAAGCAAAAGCTTCTGTATCAGCAAGCCAGGCTGCATGACCGTGGGGCTGCGGAGATGGTGCTGCAGACCATCAGTGCCAGCAAAGGTGAGCTGTCCTCGGCCCGCAGCTGTCCTCGGTTGTTTTGTAATTTCCTCCTTGCCTGCACAGCACTTTCTGGTGTCAATCCCTCTGATTCTATTATCTCTGAGTTTCTGACTAACTGTTGTTATCAGATGATTCTTAACAAATACCACAAACATCATCACTTATAGTGTTCAGTGGTAGTGCTTTTTCTCCTGTTACAAAGACTTTTTTATGCTTATTCTTTAAGTTTTGGAAACTTTGCTGTGACTAAGCTTTAGCAGACTGATCCATATAAATCTGGAGTTCAAAAGCTTCCTCTTTCAGGCCACAGAATGTTTACTTTCAGTTTGTTGGTTCTTGTGACTTCTTGCAAATCTTTAGTTCTACCATCAGGACATGAAAACAGCCAGAGGAAATAGGAAACAATATGGTGGTGTACCAATAAAACTTTATTTACACACAGGTAGTAAACTTTATTTGCCCTCAAGACAGTTTCCTGAACCTTGATTTAAATGTTTTGTCATTTTAAGTAAGTCCTTTTTTAAAGAAAAATTTAAAGTACATTGCCTATTTTAGTATCGACATTTTAAGATGATTTTTCCTGCATTAATATTTTTCTTTATGAAGACATTTTTAATTTCACTTTTGGTGAATTAGAAAAGTAATGCTAGTACACTTATTGTTATGTGTTCCTTTCCCTAAAATATATAGCTTATTCTTATTTCTAAGTAGAGATTAATAATTTAAAATAAAGCATAATACACTAACACACAAGTAGTTGGATTTTAGAATGTCATTATTTGAATAACTTGAACTTGAGAACAATCATCCTAAAGAGCTAAACTATTGTTCAGTGCAGGAGAGAAGTTTTCCTTAAAGAAAATTTTAAGTATTCAATATTTATTTTAGCAAATATGGTTTCTTTTGAATCTTAATAATTTCAGGTCTTAGCATATAAAAATCAATTGCTTTTTCCTATTTTTCTATGTCTTCATGTAGTTTAAATTCTTGAATATATTTTACAGAGTATACTAAATTTGTTGATGGCAAAATATGCATTGTTGCTGTTTAAATAGTTTGGATACATATGTCAGTTTATCTTCTTCCACAATTTCACAGAATTATAGGAGGTAATAATTTTAAAGTAGACCTTTGAGGAATGCTGTTTTCTTAATATGTTAAAGGTGAAACTGGACCAATGGTAGCTGCCACTTTGAAACTTGGAATTGCTATTTTAAATGGTGGGAATTCTACAGTACAGCAGGTAATGTCTTTAAGAAATCCATATAATGAACCTTTCAAACAAGTAGAAAAAGCACTGTAAAATTTTTCTTGCTGTAAAATGTCTCTTTTTTAATGTACTTCCATAGTCAAAAGAGAAAAAGGAAAGGAAAAAGTACTTGTATGATAGTCTTTGAAGTTCAAACAGAAAGTGGCTTGCAAACATTTAGAATATTAGTCTGAATGTGGTCTTTTGCCGTGACAAATGGTTTTTATATTGAAGCATGAACCACTCTGTGACCATTGTTTTATCAAACTATGGAGGTGTGCTTATAGAAACTGGCAGGGGAAATAGCTTGTTCTATTTCCATAGTAAATGTTTGCATGACTTGTCTTAAAAAAATAATGATTGATGTCTTTCATTTTGCTTAGATAAATAAGTTATCACCCAACCCAACTGAAATACATATATGCTTACATAATATCTATATCCTTTGTATATTTAGTTTATATTGCATTTGACTCTGAATTCTGAAAAATATTACTAAAATATTTTTAGCTTGTTTTGTTGAGAACTGCAGTGGTAATAAGAATTATTATCTTCCAATAAAGACTGGGAGAAGCTGAGCATGGTGAATCACACTGAAATCCCAGCACATGGGAGCCTGAGGCAGGGGGACTGAAAGCTCTGCCCATGCCTGAAACATTGAGATTCTGCCTCAATATAAAAAAAATCTAGGGATGTAGCTTTGGGTGAAGGTCCTGACTCCTGACTTCAATCCCCAGTAAGGCACACATGCATGCGTGCACACACACACACACACACACACACACACACACACACACACAGGAAAAAAGGGAGAAGCAGAATCTTTATTTCCCTAAAGCCATTCAGTGAGCCTCTGTTGTTTTGTATGATCCTAGACTTGCATTGCAGTTGTGCCTGATAGCTTGTCAGTGAAACATGTGCAGGGAAGTTGTGTTTGCTACACCTCTCCTATAGAACAGCATAGCTTAGCAACACCTCACATGGTAGAGTTTAGACTGTTTTCCCTGCGATCGTGGACTGGTGGACATATGGCTCACTGCTGCTAGACAGCATCAGGAAAGAGTATTATCCTATGTGTATTGTCAGCCTGGGAAAGGGTCAGATCCAAAACTCCAAGCATGATTTGTGCAGAATGCCTATCGTAATTACACTATCATACAGCTCAAAAACCCTCAACAGAGCTATGTGTTGCTGTAACATTTTTTTTATGTTTGGGCTACACCAAAATATTAATTATAGATTTGGACATCACTCTGAGAACAGAGGACAGAAATTTCATAGAACCCTGATTCCTGCCATTCTTGAGATTCAGACACTATGGTAGCACAGACCTGATTCCCGACTGTCACACCAGCAGGGTGGTCTCAACTCTCAATTTGTAGTGCTATTGAAGGGTCCAATTCCTGCATGGATATCTGTGGATAGCAGCTCTGTGGACCTGCTTCCTGGTTCACTTGCCCAAGGATCTGCGTCTCTAAATGCTTAGAGAGATAAGAAAAGAATCCCTGGTAAAGCCCCCCCCCCCATGCCCCAATATCTTTGTGCTCACAGTGGTACAGAAACAGCTCCTCAGTAAAGTCACCTTTGCCCATTGCTGCACCTACAAGTGTGCAGGCTGCCTTGTGTGGGCGTGCTTGGTAGTCCTCCGTGAGTGATATGGCAGTAGTAGTATTGGTGTGCCCTGGATATGCCTTTTACCTTCCTCTAAAGCAGAGAGCATATTCTGGTTGTGTGTTAACAGAAACTCATGGTTTGTGTCTGATATCCATGTGCCTGGCTTCTCTGTTTCTTCAGAAAATGCTTGATTACCTCAAGGAGAAAAAGGATGTGGGCTTCTTCCAGAGCCTGGCTGGCCTGATGCAGTCCTGCAGGTAAGACCTGCCCCTACCTTCTGCAGATTTTGAATGGTTTGCTGAACACTGTGGACAACAATTATGCAAATAAAGAATTTTGATGATAAATGACACTTTATTTTTAGGTGGTACTTTCAAATGGGACTGTGGGCAGTCTTATTTTTTCTTTTGTTTTTAGTGCATTTGTAATGTTCTAATTACCAACTTTATGTCATTAATGTCCTAAAAATAGTCCTCCCTTTGCTTGAATTAGGACCTTGAAGAGTTAAGATCCATACTCTGCATATTTAAAAAGGAGTGCTGGGGGGCCATCCACTCGGACCCACCTCCTGTCCCTCTCTTGGACAGGAGCTTTCTTTCCCCCAGAATATTCTCATAAAAAAGGAAGTCCTGAAAAAAAGAAAGTTCCATTGAGTTTTATTTTGGACCTTGTAAGGTGTTTCTCATTTTTCTGACTAAGTGGTCCTTGACTACTAATTTGTGACCATCATAGTTCTATTTTTCACTAAAATCATTCAGGTAGCAAGTGTCTAAGGAATGTGATACAAAGCTTAGTGTATTAAGGTATTTCAACTGCAGAAACATGATTGCTAAAATTGTATTTCTGTTACCTGCTAACTTCAGAGTGCTCTTCCAAGATGAAACCTATGAACGTTGCATTTGACTTTCATATGGATCATTTCAGTGTAGGCCAGCAAAAATGGCCCTTCTACTATTAGGAAACTGCTATGGTCAGAAAATGCTGGATTTGGATATGGTTTTGATGCCTGTCAACACAGTGTTCTTACTTTCAGACCTATGTTGTTTAGGTATTTGCTCTTCTGCAAGAAGAAATCATTCTAATAGTCCTGTAAACCCTTCTCCTTGTTATTGCAGTGTTCTTGACCTAAATGCCTTTGAGCGGCAAAACAAAGCAGAAGGACTTGGAATGGTGACAGAGGAAGGATCAGGTATTAATTACATTAAAACTATCTCCTGCCCCCTTCTTCCCTGAAATAAGTCCATCATCAGTTACCTTTTCAAGTAGGGTGATGCCCGGTTGTTTTAAAATTAATAAATTTAGATCCATGTGAGTGTTCACAACTGAACATTACCCAGGTCACATCCCAAAACTAATCTTTTACTTCAGTCACTGGCTCCTTTTTTACAAGTCATACTTTTAGTACTCATTTGCTAGTTGGCTTTTTATAAAGAGATAAAGGCCCCTTATTTGAGAATTACATGTTAAATTATATAGCACATCAAAGTAGAGACTGTCTGACTTTCTTTGGATACCTTTGCAAATTATCAGCCTCAGATTTTTCTATTCTCCCTTTTCTTCTTTTCTTTCTATTTTTTTTTTTGTTGTTGTTGTTGCATTGGGAATCAAACCCTGAACCTTGGGCTTACCAGGCAAGCACTTATGCCACTGAGCTATCTCCCAAGCCCCAGAGTTTTCTTTTCTGAGGTAATAATTCAACCAGATCTTTCAACCCAGTGAGTCCTATCTCCTGCTGTTCTGCACATGTATCCTTCCCCCTTACATAGTCAGTGTCTTTTGCAAGTCCAGACTGATTGATGAAAAAAGTTAGAGAAGTTTTATTTGCTTAATAACTTGGATCACTTTATTTACATGTGTGCAGAAGTAATGATTCACACTATCTTGGAATTTTTGTCTCTGTTAATAGATGTAGGTAAACACTAGAAAGCTTAGAATATACTATATTCAAAGCAGAAATAGAATTCCTCATTCATTTTAGAATGTTTATTAGGAAAAAAATTATCTCCAATATTTTTGTTGTAATTGGCTTTACTTTTCTATGTCTGATTTTTTATAACTAGTTTTAGTGAAGCCTGTGTGTTTGTTTTTGTTTATTTAGTCTTTCTTGGACCTGTCACCTCTCCAGTCAATATAATATTTATGGAACATTGGACTAAAAATTTAGTTCTTTATTGGACTACACTTGTTTCAAACAATTAATTTTCTCCCTTTCTTAGCCTTTGATGGGTTTTCTCAAACATTTTAGAATTAAATTATGTTTTTATGTAATAAAAGAAAAGAACTAATATTTCTTACTGTATTTTAAAGTGCTTCACTTACACATACTCTAACCCTGGTAGTTGTATGTGGCTCCCCTGTAACTTTTTTTTCTGAGTAACATTTGAGTATGTTACCCAGTCATCAGACGCAGATCGTGTGCTTACTTAAGCAAGTTAGCTACCATTAAGAAAAATCACCAGCACCACTCTGAACTTACTTAAGTTCAGCAAACTCCATCTGGCAAGTCCAGAGCCACTATAAAATATGTCTGTACCCTCTCTCAGAATCCTGGAGATTTCTAGCCGTAAAATGCCTAAGAATGAATGAGTTCTCTGCCTGTAGTCTAACTTCGCTATCTCAGAACCAGAAATATTCATTTTTCCTTGTTGTTCTTATCTCATGTTCCAGGGCATCTGAACAAATTCTCATTCCTAGTTCTCAGTCACTATTAGTACCAGCTCCCACGAAGAAACAAGAGGAAATCATATATATATATGTTTGACTCCCAAATTAGAAAATAATATATGTTTTGGAGAATGACCACTCTAATGCAATAATTATTTATCAATAGAAGGTTGTTGCTTTTATTTGTTTACTTTTTCAACACACAAAAATAACTACCCACAATGCTTAACACTTTTTGTATTTTACTTCCTTACAAGTAGCAAAACCAACCAAACTCTCAACTTCTTTTTCCCATTTCCTTTTCTTTCGACTACTATAAATGTACTATCCTCCCTTCTCAGTCATCACTCATGAGCGTGGTAATTATTAAAAATGAACTGCCTTTTGTTTATTTGCTCTTTTGTTTGTAGTTAGCTTTGTGTACAGACTTGGTAGTGATACTTCTTGTGCATTATATTTCCTTTTGTAGTCTGTCTTCATAAGTAGATGATTTCATTTCTATCATTGTGCATCCTATTATTTTTTAAACTCATATGCCTAACCTTTCCCTTTTTTTTTCTTTTTTTCTATGAAGATGTACAGTTATTAATATATGAGATACAAAGGGGCCACAAATATTTAAGTTACATTTGTGGATTTTTGGGTTGTGTTTCTTTGATTAAAAAAAAAAGTTCCTGGTGGTCCCAGCGTTTGCACCTGTTGTATGAATGAAGGAACCTGGGATGTGAGAACTTGTCCGCCTGTGGTGTCTCTGTCTCTCTGTGGCTTTATGGTTGCACTGAGGGTGCATAGCAATCACTGACAGATCCAAGGTGCCATGTCGCCAGTGGGGTGTGCCTTTCCCCCTGCCTTCCAAAGCACAAGGTCTTTCTCTATTCTTTTGAAATGTCAGAGGTCGAACTTCCTTCAACGTAGAAGAGCTAATGTTCGTTCTTGAGAATGGATTAAAATATCAACTAGAAACAGCAGCTCTTTATGCTTAAAATAACAGAGCAACAAAAATAGCATTAGTATTTCCAAGAAGCTTCTAAAACATGCACTAGGCTCTAATAATAAAGAAGAGATGAGGTTTTTGCATAGGGCCTAGTGTGTCAACAGCGCCTTCAAGATTAAATTGTGCTTTCTGAATATAGGCAGGGTACCTTAGTTAGGAGCCCAAGCCGAGGTAGGTGAGCAAGCGAAGTAACTTATTAGCTCCATAAACATTCTACTGTTTTTCACACTGCTTTAAAACACCTATACTGACACACTATAGGCATATTAAAAGATTTCCTGTTATGAGGTCATCCTTTTGCATAAAATTCTATAAAAATTAAGAAAATCTTATATCCTTACAGGAGAAAGAAAATTGGTCACCCTTCACAGAAGGTGTGGAAAAGAATGAAAACTACATCTGTTTCTGATATGTGTTATTGCCTCATAGGCTTGGATAGCATAGGTTTAGCATGCAGAACATGGTCTTCTAGATCTCAGTCTCCATCTTTACTCATCATTTTTATTAGGCTGAATTTCTTTCTGATGAGGATGATATGGCAAGAAATGACATAGTCATGAAAAAATGTATAAACTTAAGTGCAAGAATTTTTGGATACCCACAGCCATCCAGTGAGGTAGCTATACCCCGGATTTTGTAGGTAAGGAAACTGAGGTCACCTGGCTTGGCCAGGAATGCAGAACTATGTGGCAGGGCTGAGATGCACACGTGCACATATCCCGCCTCCCCCATTGAGTTCCTGAGGCCCTGACCCCACTCACTTTCCTCCCACTTTTTCATGTTCTTCGGGGCATTGTTCCATGTCCAGCATTATAGATAGTACTTTTTGCCCTTTGATTTATTATTCTTTGCACCCTTGCAGGGCACCAATCTGTTGCCTATTGTTGCACTTACTATTAGAGTTTTAAAATCACTTTTGAACTTTTTATGATTAAAAAATGCTTTTTATAATCTGGTATGAGATACCAGTAGAAACTATGTATTTGTGTTTCCTTAAGGTATGTATATAAAGATTTCAGACTAATGATTTATATTCTTTTTTTTAACCGCTGTTATTATCATGTAAGTTTGGCCTGGTCTCTATCCCTTCTCACTAAATTTTCCCCACTTCAACAAAAGTCTGGACCTCCACTTGTTAAAAAAAAGTCTTCACCAAATGTGTTTGGTGGATTTGTGATGTGTTCATTGTTGTCCTTTCTGTATATTTTAAATTCATATGGGACTTTTTAAAAAAGATACAGTGAAGTTCAAAGACCTATATGAATATTTAAAGTTCCATTCCATCCTTGGGTTTTTAATTTGTTTTTATTAGAACCATTTAGTTTACCTCATTACCAGATCATTATGACTTGAAATGATCCCTTCTTCCAAAAGTCTTAGGATACAGCAGAAGATGCCACATTTTATTATTTATCATTTAGTAGTAGCCCTAGACTCCAAAGGAAAGATAAAATCCTGAAGTTGATCTGAATTTGTAAATTGATTTGATTTTTAAAATCTTATCTAAAACATTAACAAGTCAACATTCTTCAAATTTCCACCTGTATCTGATGTTGTACCAATGTTCTCATTGATATGTGTATAGTGAGTCTATCAAATCTATGTGAAACTGAAGCAACAAAGATTAATTTTTAATTAATTAATCCTTGAGTATTGGTATCCTAACTTCTTGGTACAGGTTTTGTTGATTTGTTTTGATTGGCTATCTCTCTCTAAAGATTTTTTGAGAATACTTTCACAGCGTAGTTTAGCATTATGCCTACTTTATTCTGCCTTGTGTGGGTAAACTCTAAGGAAAGCCTATGATATTGGATACAAGCACCAAATAAGTTTTCTAAATGTTTTTCCATAATTGTAAACCTTTGAAGCACTCATTTAGCTCCAAGTATCTAGTGTGGGCTGCATTGTGTCCTTGCCATTGGAGGTTAGTAGCATGCAGATAGATTTACATACACCTGACTTCAGAACGGTGTTCTGTGTGGGCAAGTTCTCTCATACTATTGCACACATGCAGCTAAATTTGTAGACGCATTTAGCTGCTAAAAGTGTGCGTGGTATAGCACAGTAGACGTAACCTTTGACTTGAAGTAGGTGTTCATCTCTTTGATAAGTAAGGAAAGTGAAAACTTTCCATTGGGAGGAAGCAGCAGATGCAAAGGTTTGCATAAGAAAATATGGCAAAGATTAGTGACTAACCTGATGTTACTCAGGAATTGATCAGACGACAGTAGAAAGATAGTTGGTGCGAGGCCATAAGGCACTTTCTCTGTCCTGCCAAGCATATACTTTTTCCGCTGGGGCCATGGAGAGCCCTTAAATAGGTAACACTTAAGTGATAATATGTATGAGTTAAATAATCCATCTGGGATTGATGTCCTAACATGCACTGTTAGAAGAATACTGTTAGGCTATACTAACATTCAAGTGTACAGATTTCTCATTTCTCTGATGCTGCTACAATGAAGAGAGCTTTTGCTCTCCGAGAGAGTGAGCAGCCTTATTGTTGTTATGGAAATGGGGGAGTTCTGGGGTTGCCAAAGGACGTGTTAGAGGGGCTTCTTCAGTAGAGTTTTCATAGCTGCAGTTAAAGGAATTCATTTGTTTTTCAGGGGGTCATTATCACCTGATTGGTGCTTTTGAAAAATAACTCCTGGGCGAATCATATGTAAACAGATATAGCATGAAGGCAAGGAGGCCTGTTAGGATGCGGAGGCAGGCAAGAGTGGAGAGCAGCAAGGGTTCCATGGAGGGTAAAGACAGGAGAGACTTACACTCTAGCTACAAGAAAAGCAATCTGCAAGTCACATTGGAAAGCAAAGGCAGTTTTCCTCTGTAGGTGCTTCAACTCATTTTAAGGAATATAACATACTTTAATCTTGTTATGCTTGGCACATACCTGATTTCTGTCACATAGTGGTCATTTTTCTCATCTTGAGATTTGAAATAGAACTGAATTGTATGCAATGTGTCAAGTTGTTAACTCTATTTAAATAAATGCACTCTGGGATTTACTGATTGTCTTGCAACAACCTATTGAAATAGTATATGCTAGAAATTTAGGTGCTTTGACCTATGACTTCGCAGGAAAAAAAGCTTTACACTTATTTCATTCATGCTTCACATATTTCAAAGCAGTTCATTTATTTGAACTAATATGATTTATTAGTACTCTATGAAGTGTCAGAATTTTATTAGTTGGGATAGTGAAATGATAAAACCAAGATGCAGAGAGGTGAACTGACTTCTATAATGTTACACATTTAGAAGTGCTTTTCCTTGCCTTCTAAAATTAATATAAACAAGTGTAAGTTCACAATTTAAAGGACCTAGAATAATTCTTGGTCAAATATTTCATTGGTTCCCAATGCTGACTTTACAAAGTTGAAGATCTATGGCATACCAGATTTAGAAAGACCACATGATACTGAAACAAATTGCTTCTTTATCACCTTTTCCTTCCATTGCTGTATGAGCTTCTGTAGGTTAGAGACTGGTCACATCCTAAGCTGTAGGCCTAGAAGAGACCCTCAGTGAACAGTGAATAGAATATTTTCAAATATTTTACCAGTGAAGAACTGTATGTCATTAATTGAGTTGTTTAATTTCCCCCTTGTTTATTGAACCACTAAATGGTAACCCCATTAAAGATCAGTAATCAAAATGATCCCCACCACAATAGGGCAATTCTGAATTCTGCTTAACAATAAAGTATAGGGCGTCCTTTGATATGGCCACACATATTTTATGGGCTCACCCTCTTACCTTTCATTATTAGAGGTACTGACATAACAAGAGCTCACAAAAAGGAGAACATTAATTGGACTTTTTGGAAAGTATGCTATTGTAAAATGTGCATATTATTATTTATGCCATTAAATTTTTATAAGTATTGACAATGAACACTTAATAGTAATCATTAAGAAGAACTTATCTGAATAGGCCAAAAACTTCAAACTGTGCCCTTTTCCTGTTTTCTAAGTAATCACTAGACATATACACATATGCGAACACACTCAAATATGTTGTTGAATTTAAGCAAACACTCTTACTTTTCCATTAGCTAGACAAACCAATTGTGAGCATAAAAGTGGCCTTTAAAAGTATGTTAACTTCATTAGATCTGTAAACTAAGAGTTACTGTTTCACTCTCAGTTAAATAAAATCTACCAAGCATTATTTCCAAGTGAAAATTTATAACTCGTGAATATTTTGGTCCTTAAAGCTAAGATGGCTTTCAGAAAATATAAATATAGTTAATAAATACAGTCAGATAATTATACTTATAATCGAGACATGTTGTTTCTGTCTTAGTGCTATTGTCACTGCTCCTAATGTATTCACTTTTTCACAATTTATACAGATGAAAAGTCAGTTACAAGGTACATGTTATTTATAGAAGAGAGAAACAAAGCTCAAAGAATGTACTCATCATAAACTAAGATTTAAGATGATATAATCCTCATTTTCTAATATTAGACATGTAAGGCCTTCACTAGAAGGAAATCTAAGAAATGCCCTACACAATATTTATATTGGCTCTCATGCAGCTATTACGAATAGTATGTTAAGAATGTAAGAGCACTTTCAACTACATGATACTCCATTTCATTGTTATTAATCTAAGTTTCCATGGAATTTCTTTTGTATACATCACAAAGTAGACTGTTGGGGGCCAGGGAGATGGCTCAGTAGAATAAGTGCTTCCCTGGCAAGTACAAGGGCCTGAATTCAATCCCCGGTGGTTCTGGGGAAAAAAAAAAAAAAAAAAAAAAAAGAAGACTGTTGCTCCTGTACCTTCTGCGGACATAAAGCCATCCTCTGTCTCTGTTAGCAGACCACTTCCTTGCAGCATGGGCAATGGCAGCATTTTAATCAGATAGTAACATGTTCATTAAGCACTAGGGCTTCAGTTCACACCTGTTATCATCGGATGGTTAATGGAAGCTGGCCTGATCTCCCTTCCCCTTCCCCTCCCCATTGTTTGCTGTGTGCACCATGTCTATGAAAGTGAAGCTCCTTGTGTGTTTCAATTTACATTCAAGAAAATACTACACATGTCTGTGAGAAATAAATCCTTATGTTAAAATTCATTTTGCATTGTGTAGAGCATCTCTAGGCACACAGGTAGACTATGTATTTATCTCACTCTTAACTTTTCTGAATACTTTCTGCAAGGGTTATTTCACATTGATTATATATAAACACTGAAAATACGTACATGTTTTATTAATTCAATTTTCTGAAAAGAAACAATGTGATGAGCTCACAGGGAAAGAATCGATAATTCAGCGTAACTAGCTCATTATGATATTTTGATTTAAATGCCATTTTAACAGAGTCTTCTGATTTGTATGGCTCATGAAAATGATACTAAGTACCATTACTGAAGAGTTTAATGTAATTATCAGCCTAAACTGTTCTCCCTTTCTTTTTTTATCCTCTCATGAACTTAAACACTGAGGAATGGACTTATCAGCCAAGCATGGAGATGCATAACAATGTGCCTTTCCCCCTTGGACTTGCCACCACGTCTGATTTCTATATTGGTGATGTTGCTTGGTCACCAAATAGCATATCTTATGGGCTAACAGGGAAATGAGTACAGCAATTTTACGTACTTTTTAAATGTTTATGTTAGTTATCAAAATGGTTTTGCTTCCTACCCCTACCATTATATGAAGCCTCTCACTTTGAAAGTCACAGACTGCGGACTGGTAAGTCCATCGGCTCTCTGTCATTCTGATCATCCATCATTTTAGTTCAAGTAAACACATGATCATGCATAGTTGTTTTTCTTAGCCCACAGTATTTCCAGTCTGTGAAAAAATTATTTTCTGTAAAAAAAATACATATGCACATCCATTCACTGGCTAACCAACATCTTTTTAGTTATTTTGCTTCCTAAGCACATTTAAATTCCAGAACAGGCACTCATAACATTGAAATTTTATTTTCACTGATACATTTCTAAAAAAAAGTCAACTTTCATTTGTGTGGTGCTGTTTTTTTGTGTTTGTTTCTTTCCTTGTGTTTTTGCTCTCAAAGTCACTTGTGATCAAGATGCAGTGAAGCTGGGATGTAGGCGAATAACCCAGCCTCCCTGCCAACGCTTCGTCTCTGCCCCTCCAGTATTTTTAGTTTCTGATGAGCAGGGTGGCTTCTCTAAGAATAGAAGATTCTTCCTTTTGCTTTTTCTTTCTTTTTCTTGAGCTTCGCTCTCACAGCAGAGCCAGCAGAGCTTTCCTTTCTGTTTGGCGTTTCAGAAGGAAGTCTGCCGCTAGCTCGCCTCCTTTGGCAGTCATGCTCCAGAAGGAACGTTTCTATTTTAGATGAACATTAATTAAAATGAGTTCATAAACATTTTCTAGGGCCCTACTGTTTCCTGAGAATCCTTTAATTATTCTTTCATAAAAGTGTCCCTTGACGCTCTTTTATGACTACATTAAAGGATCTGCATTGAGTCATTTGGTCATCCCCGGGGAAGCTAGCAAATTTAGCATTTATAAGAGATGCAGAGACCATTTCCATACACATCTTTCTCAAAAACAAGAAAAGAAAAATGAAGAAAGAAAAGTTTAAACCTCCGGGTCATTTGTAAAATGTTGCCAAACCCATGCTGCTGCTTTTAACAGAGAGAAATCTGAGTTTCAGGATTCAAATGCTCTTTTCTTACAAAGAAAAAGTACATCTATCTGCCAAGCGCATGATCTTAGGAGCTTCAGATAGAAAGGCGATTATGACTTGTGACTGCTCTGGGTTCACAGCGATGCTAGATGCTAGATGAACTTCCCAGTGGTGGAGGTGGGGCACACGGGGCACCTGACAGTTGCTCATGTTCCTGCTCTGTACTTCCCACAGGAGAGAAGGTTCTGCAGGATGATGAGTTCACCTGTGACCTCTTCCGCTTCCTGCAGCTACTCTGCGAGGGTCACAACTCAGGTTCGTGCACCTCTGGCCCAGCTGACGGTATCAAGGAATGAATGTTCGCAGCCAGTGACTGTGGGCACCTCTGAGTTCCAATTATGCTTTAGTTCGCGAGTCAGGAAATAGCCCTTCAACATTGCTCTGTCTACTCTGGGCACTAAGCCATTTTGCATGTGAGTTTGGTGCTTGCAAAGCTTTTGCAAAGCTGCTACACTTGATTCTTACCAGTGCTTATGCTAGAGAAGACAGGTGAGAGGCAGAAAAGACACAGAAATCATTAGAGGGTGTTAAAGTTTCTTTCTCTTGGACCACTTCTCATTACCTTGAGAGTGTACTTCATTGTATTACTTCATGCATTTCCAGATGTTTATACATCTGGCTCTATGCCAGACTTGTGGAACCGTGGAGGTAGGAATTAAATTCTATCTTTGTTTCCCCAGGATTTTGCATAGATCAGATGATTACTGAATAAATACTTTATCCCTATATCCTTAAAGATGGAGACCTTTTCATCCATCACACACATCCAAGCTGTGGAACTGTGAATAAAGAAACAAGCATTAGCTATACCTTAGACAGTCCCACATCTGTAATCTCAGTTACTTGGGAGCCTAATGTAGGAAGATCCCAGTTTGAGACCAGTCTGGGCAACATAATGAGAGCCTATAACAAAACAAAAGGGGCTGAGGTTGTGGCTCAGCATTCTCTCAATTCAAACTCCAGTACTGAAAAAAGAAAATAAACATCAAACATAAATAGCCTGTGAAGTACTTGTGAACATTTTCATGTTTTTGTCAGGTAATCATTTCCTTTGCTTGGCAAATGTCAATTGTTTCATATTAAAATGATCACAATAAAATACTACCTTTAGTCACAATGATTTTGCTGTTAGATATCACCATACACTTTCGGAGATATTTGAGTAAGTCAACTTATTTCCAATTTTGGAATGAGCTTTAATAACATCTTTTGATCTTATATAGATTTTCAAAATTATCTGAGAACTCAGACAGGAAACAACACAACCGTCAACATTATCATCTCTACTGTGGACTACCTGCTGAGAGTGCAGGTGGGTGGACACGCATGACCTCACGAATACCAAAAGGAAGACAGTTAAAATAATGTGGCGTTGTTGTTAAACTGACGTGTTGCTCTAACATCTTTGTGTTCATAATGAGAAAATTTTTGAGATAGTCTATCTTCACAATCTTTCTGATAATCTTGGGGAAAAACTGCTTCATTATTTTTGTTTCCAATCCTGATTGTGACTTTTGCTTCGTTATCTTTTCCTGTACATACAGGATTTTTTTTCTAAGTGCATTTTTGCAGGATGTAATGGTTACATTCCTTATGGAATTGGGATATAATACATCTCAATTTTTTTCAGCTCCTTCTTCTCTTTGCTTGCATCTGTTGATCCACTTCCTATGTGAAAAAAAAATCCTCCCTATTTCTTCTATCTTTCATTTTGCTGTTCACTTATATTTTGAGCTTCTCATATAAGAGAAACTGTATGCTATTTAAAGTTTGTGAATCTGATTTATTTCTCTTAACATTATGGTATCAAGATTGTTTCTAAGCTTGATGATATTAGATTTATTTTCATTTTAAAAGCACACTTAGATGTGTTCCTCCTTTTATAACTGATAAATAAATTGGGAAAATGTATTGGAAATATTCTGACAAGCATTAGTTTTATAGTCACCTTAGCAACTCATCGGTAGAAATATCTCTAATACCATAATTTTCCATGGCCTCTGCAGCCAGTGGGGTCTTGAGAGGAGACAACAGGAGATTAAGAAAACACTGGATCTATGCAAAAAGGAAAGCTGGGACCCGGCAGGACATACCTCTCTGATGGAGAGGCAGCACCAACCCAGCACAGTTCGTCTTTATTTTTACATAGTGAAAGGTGGAAAGCTTGTGGCAGTCAAAAGTGCAAGGTTTCAGTGTTTTGTCAAGAACCCTGAAAGGGAAACATCCTCTGAGCTCTTTGGGCTGTAGTTAACAGGAAAGAACATCACAGCCCTCCTCTGTCCCAGGGCTTTTGCTCATCTGCAGCTCAGCCAACGCTCAACTGCTTCCCACAATAATCCTATTTAGTGTCAACAGAATCTGAATTGATAGGTCTCTTAAATGATGAAAACCCTATACTAATTTTATTTCCTTCATTTTACTGATAATAGTAGAAGTTACATGTAGTATTTTAATTACAAATACTACACATTCAATTTTTAATTTTTATTCTCTTAATATTTAAGAATATAAAAGTACAAGTAAAAAAAAGAGTTCAAGTTTAACAGAGAGGAAAGTTCACTTTTAAGAAAATCCATCAAATAGTATTGCTGAGAACATAAATGTGATTTAAAATTTTTTTTAATTGTTAATTTTATTGAGAAACAAATAGCAATGAGACAGTGTCAAAACCAATTAGTAGGGCAGTTTCAATAATTAATACATTGCTTATTGTCTTTGTAGTGGTTATTCATAATACAAGAGGCAGACGTGATATCCTGTCCAAACACTATTAGTGCAAATCTTTCTTCTCATTGAACTAAGAGAAAGGAGCTGTATATTTATCCTAACTATTTTGTATATACCGATACAAAGTGGTCCTTCCTTTGTATCCCCTTTTTTTGTTTAGTCCTGTCAGAGAAGGGTATTCCATTGCCATTTAAATATTGTAGGTGCGTGAATTCAGCCAAATAATCCAATATAGCCCTGTAGTCCATAATAATATTGGGTTATCTGTAGGACTGGCAATGTCAGAAGTTGTTGATTTGAGCCTTTTACAGCTCAGCATATTAATATGGCTTTACTGTCTATACCTCATTTTTATACTTTTCTTCTGGATGGTCAAGACCAAGATAAAGCAAGACCTATATAACAAGAAATGTAACTTTTGTAATACATGTGATTTTAAAAATCATGTCTCAACATTAAATTGTAGTTCATAGGTTAACAGCTAAATTGTGTTATTCACTTAGCCAATGAAAATTGCTTCAAAATGTAAGTTAATGTTGAAAATATCCTTGTTGAAAAGATCAGTCTCATTAAGGTGTTCGTTCAGAGTTGTTAGTATTTAGAAACTGTCCAAGCACTGCCGTCAGGGGCAGCTATAAAAGCAAGGAATATCCTGGCTCAAATGTTGCTGGCTTTCTTGAAAAAACTGAGGGTGGATGTCTGTAACCAAAAACATACTGTCCATGATATGCCTAATTTCTAAGCTTACATTCTAAGTATCTAAATATGCATTGGAAAAATATACATCAGTCTAAATGAATCCTTATAATTGAGAATGAGTCATCTATAGACAGAAAGAAACTTTTAAAGCTTAATTTTCTGCTTCTTGTCTTCTTTCCAGTTGTTATTTATGACTGTGGAGGAGGTATATATTATATATTAAGGAAGATCAATGACAAATGGTACTTCACAGATAATTTTGTTTGCTACCATATTTATTTTTTAAAATACTTTTCTTTATAGAGTCTAAGACTGCGCAGATGAGTGACAACTTTATAATACTGTCATCTTTTGTTACAGGAATCAATTAGTGATTTCTATTGGTACTACTCTGGGAAAGATGTTATTGATGAACAAGGACAACGAAACTTCTCCAAAGCTATCCAAGTAGCAAAACAAGTTTTTAACACTCTTACTGAGTATATTCAGGTAAACATAAATAAGAGTCAACTTGCTAGCATTGATTTCCACAGAAAGTGCGGTATGCCTAAGTTATTTTCCACAATTTCTGTTGATTTCTTTCATTGTCTCCTCATCAATGTCATCAACTAAAAAATAAAAGTGTGCTTTTAAAGTGAATGAATTACCTCCATTAGGCAGATTGAGAAATATTTCTGTAGAGACTTGAACCATGATATTGGCTATATTGTATCTTGAGGGTCTGGCCTATATATGAAGCACTCAGTGAATAAATGAAGGAAGAAAATGGGAGAGGATGCCTGGTAAGCACAAGGGCCTGAGTTCAATCCCTGGTTCCACCAAAAAAGAAAAAAAAAAAAAAAAAAAAAAAAAAAAGAAAATTGGAGAGGAAGCAAAAGGAGGGAGAGAGAACAGATTATTAAACTACTCCTGATAGCATTCCCTTAGCAGTGTGTTTTTCAGCATTCAAAGGATATGACAAAATACTTGAGAAAAACAACTTAGAGGAGGAAAGATTTATTGTATTCATGGTTTCAGAGGTCTCAGGGTGGCTGGCTGCATTGCTTCTGGCCCCAGGTGGGGCAGGGACATGGCAGGAGGATGTGGTAGAGCAGAACTGATGATGTCATGGCAGCTGCAAGGCAGAGGGTGAAGGAAAGACAGAAGGCCAGTGAGCAGGTATGGCCTCTGAGGCACCCCCACCGACACCTTCCTCCACGTGGGTCACCTCCTGACAGCCTGTTCTGCTTGGGGTTCTCGGTGGAGTCATCTGTTGACAAGCTTTGTGCCCTCATGGGTGAGTTCTTCTCAAAGGCCCATTACCTCACCTGTGTGTGTGTGACACTTTAGATCAAATCACAAAGAACACCAAGGAAGACATTTTATAGCAACTTAATAAGAAAGAGAACGTTAGAAAACTGTATTTGTGTGTGTGTGTGTGTGTGTGTGTGTGTGTGTGTGTGATAGATCAAATTTCAGATACCATGGAGAATGTATCTTCTTACTTTACATTATTTTATCTTTTCATTAAGGTAAATTTCTAATGTTAAGATCAGATTCTCTAAAAGAATATAATTTTTATATAATTTTGGGTTTTTTTAAACTAGAAAACCTTTGCTGTTTCTTAGTTTCCAATCAGTGTTTTCTTTCTATCTTTTTGTCTTGATGGCCTGTTCATATGGTCCCAAAAGAGCCACTCACCATGTTTGGTGTGCCTTATGCTATGACAAGACAACAAAGAAATTTACAGTTTACTTTATTAAACTAAATATCATCTTGTGGAAGTATGAAAAACTAAATGGAATAAAAGCAGATGGTATGCCAAGAGCCTCAGATAGTGACAGGTGTTTGTGTGCATGAAGCGGACACCAGCCTGAGTTAGAATGCGAGGGGTGGGCTGACCTCCCTCTAACATCTGCTTGTTTCTGTATTGCACCCAGGCCCTTAGAAGGATCTTACTTGTGGGTGGAGAGGAACATCTTTATTTCAGCTTTTCAAAATGAAATAGTCATACTTGATGATTCTATGCTTGCTCCTCGCCAAAAGGCTGAGAAATGATGATGATTCCAAAGAGTTTCGCTTAAAATCTAATGGAAGTGACTTGAACCCACTTAGGTGCCAGTCTCTTCTCTGCCTGCCTTCCGTCATCACAATGGGACTGTGCTCCTGATGTGATGTCAATACAGCACTCGTGTATGCTGTCCTGATATAATGAGCGACTAATGGCACTGTGCTTGTAAAAACAGTAAGCAAAATGGTGTCGGTTACAGAGGAAGCAAGAATAATTTTCAGCCAAAGGTGAACAGTGTTTAGTTCCTAAAACATGAAATTTCTGGATTCATCTAAAACTAGAAGCATCCACTGAGCTGTCATGGTGTGAAAAACTCTTTAGTAGGTGTCAGTGTCACCGAAGAACAGATTTCTGAATAGGTGTTTGGAGATGACAGACACAGTCACATGGCTAACTGTGCTTCTTAACTTTAACTTCTGTTGTTACTCCCTGTTGATATGTTGTATTCATATGATTTAATATTTTCTGAAATATTTAATGTATTCAGGAAAGCTGCAAAGATATTTCAGGGGGATTCTATTTAGCATTCACCCAGCTTTCTCTAATCTTGACATTTATCAAAATGAAGAAATTAACATTGGCAAAATCCTATTAACTAAATCACAGGCTTTATTTTGATTTCTCTGCTTTTTCTACCAGTGTCCTTTTACTATTTTAGGATCTAATCTAGGTTACCCCCGTCACAGTTAGCAATATATTTACTAAAGCTTACCTCAGTATCATATTTCCTGATAAACATTGAAACTATGAAAAAAACCTTATGATGAGCTTCCTGCTTATGTCAGACTGTCTTTTAGATTGTAGCCTTGGATATTGCTGTTTAAATCAAATTTTTGCTCAGTGTAGAGAATCTAAGAGAATGATCTGAAAGCATTGTAATAAATGTAATCATCTCTAAAATTGCAATCATAGTTTTAATAAAAGGGAAAAGGAAAAAGAATTACTTGAGGAAAAGGGTGTTATAGTGTATGTCTCCTAAGGTATGGTCATAAAGTAATTAAAGAGAAGGATTTATCTGTTTTTGCCACAAGTCCTTCTAAAAGTGAGACCATCCTCCCTTCAGGTACTTAGCAAAGGTTCTGCATGCTGCAGGCACCGATTATAACACGGGCCATGTCCTTTTCAGATTGCTTCACAGCTCTCAGAAGCCAATGACCAAAGGTTAAGCAAATCCTAGAAAGTGTACTCAGTGAGTTTTACATTTCAAAGATGTCAAAAATCAAAGCCAGAACAGTTTCGTTTAAAGTCTTAAAATGGCTTTACTTTCCATTCTAGAATTGAGTAGCATTTCATTCCATAAAGTAAAGTAAATGTTCGTGGAACAGAGTAGAGAGGGTTGATTCTGTAGGGGAGGTTTGAAAGTAGAGACATGGAACAGAGAAACAAGCTGCCAAGTTACTTTCCTTGTAAGACAGGGCCAGACAGATAGAATAGCAAACAAAACAAATCAACAACAATAACGAGAAAACCCGGTGGATTGGTTAACATCAGGTCACCTTAGTTTACCTTTTGTTTTAAAGATTAAAGCAGAGAGAAATTCATTATCTTGCCAGTTGAAATAGGCCTTTTTGAGGGCAACCAGCTTGGGTCTCCCTTCTGTCCTTCTCTTGGACAAGAGTTTACTTTCTGCTCAATAAATATATTTTACTCTGAAGAGAAGAGAAACAGGCCTTTTGGGGGATTTATGTTTTTATTTTAAAAAGTTTTATTCTACAGATTTAGAAGCCTGAGATTATTTTTTATGTATTTAGCACAGGATCTACAGGGTCTCACTACATAGATTGGACTTGTAGTGATTCTTCTGTTTTTAGCCTCCCAAGAGCTGGGATTACAGGCCTACGCCGCCACTCCCAGTCTCAATCCCTGTCTCAGTGCACCCAGGGATGGGGCCAGCATGGCATACCAGGAAATATGAGATTTTTAATAAGCAAAAGAAATTCAGTCATACCTAATGATTAAAAGAATATAGTAGTGTGTTATCTAAACAGAAATCATGCTGATGTGCCATAATACACTATTAGTAAAAAAAAAAGAATACACTTCAGGGCACAGCATTATATTTCAAATTACATTAGGTATACTTTGGAAGAATTTAATCAAACTAGAAAATTCTAAGTATTTTTTAAACATAGCACTTAAAATGTAACAACTCTGGGCATTCTTTTTCTTTAAAGAAGAAATGACCTTGTGTGTGATAGAAGTGCTGCTTTATTGCTACAGAGGTCAAAGTTCAAGGCTCTGGAGGACAGGAGAGAATACCAAGGTAGCCTTTAGAAACTTGGTTTTATTTATGCATAAAATGGTAGAGTTTATAAAAGTTAATTTACAAACCAAGATCAAAAATGGTATGCATGCAATTATTTACAAGCAGTCCTAAAACATCGAAGTTTTCAAATGCATAGCCATGGAGGAATTAGGCTATTATCTTTCTCTATCAATTTCTCGGGTCACATACGCAGCATGGTTTCAGTTTAGTGCCCTGGCACTTGGTATGTAACTGCATTTTTATTTTTAGCCTGGCCTGTGTAGGTCTGAAATAGTGGTCTTCTGTAATTTTTATTTAACAAAGGAAAAAATGGGGGCTTGCCATCCTATTGCATAAAGGTTATCAGAACAACTAGCTTTTCACTACTTTGGGGTTACAGAAGATCTTAACCTTTTGCAATATAAAAGTTTAACTTCTGGTTAAAACTTTAAATCTCACATGAGGCAAGTCATTTGTTACCTAAGGAAAAACACATTCCTTTTCTTCAAAATGGCATTCTAGTGCTGGCTCTGTGTCTGTGACCTCAGTCCCTCCGCAGGAGGGAGGGAAGGAGGAGATGTCAGCACGTGGAAAGCTCTCTCTAAAGTATCCTGTATAGCATCAGCCCCTTGATGTCTTTCTTACTGCATCACCACAAGAAAAGAATTGCATGATGGTGGGGGAAAAGGAACTACATTTATTGAAGGTCACAACCAGAGAAATAGATGACAGGAAAGGAACACTGATTGCCCTTCAGCTAAATCAGGCTCTTGGGCTCAGGATGCTGAGGAATAAAGGACATGCATGAGCTAAGGTAGCATCTGAGTTGAAGTGGTGGAGGGTAGTGATTTGGGAGAGACGGCTTCAGGGGCGTGCTTAAGTTGGTGCTCGAGCTCCGCTAGGTACAGGGGAGTGACTTCCTCAGCCCCCAACATCCCATCTCTACTACTTAGATGGAAAGATACTTCATCACTTACCTTGGCTGCAGGTGTGGCCTTGATTTGTATTGTGAATGCACTTGGTGCTGTCTTCTCAGACTGAAGGGCAGCCTCAAGGGCAGCTGAGATGGCCCGAAATCCATTTCACTGTCTTGACCAGCTTGTAACCTCTTGTATCTACACTAAATTCTGAAACATTTTAATATGGCTTTCCAACATAAACTCATTGTGAGTCATCTGTATGAAGAAAGAGTGAGTTAGACATTAAGGACTGTTTTGGATACTTTTTTTTGAAATAAAATTCCCATTTATTTTTATGGTTGGTTTTATGAATAGAACCTGAATGATTGTAGAATTTTTCCTTGAGAAGTAAAGAGAAATTGCCTCTAGCAGGAGTTTGCCTTCTGTAGCACACATTCACTGTTGGCGAAAGTCACTTCAGAAGTGTCAACCTAGGAAGCAGAGTTAGCTTTGCTAAAAGGTAAGTATAGGCACATTGAAGTTGTACCACGTTTACTCAAGTATTCCTTTGTTCATGAATAGGTGGCACCAGCCTACAAGTGGTTCAGTGTTCCACCAAGAAGGCAGGAGGGAAGCTGTGCGTGTGTGTGTGTGTGTGTGTGTGTGTGTGTGTGTGTGTGTGTGTATTTTACTGGGGATCAGACCCATGACCTTCTCACTGAGCTACATCCCTATCCCTTTTATTTTGGAAACAAGATGCTAATTTTACCAGAGTGGGCTTGAATTTACCATTATCCTGCCTCAGTTCAGAGACTGCAGGCATGAGACAGACACTACAATTGGTTGGGATAATCTTTTATAAGTGTTCTATAACCAGTGGGAGAAAAAAACAACATGATTGGTTAAAGTGTAAAAGTCCTTGTTAGATGTTAGTTCTGACTGGTTAAATTTAAGTTTACATTAAGTTCAAATTAATTTAAATAGGAACCCAAAGCTTTGGAGCCATCTCAGTTAGGCAACCTCCTAAGTAATAATTTTAACAGACTCCCTAGTTGCCTTGAATTATGAAAATAATGGCCAAATATGAAAATCTTTCCAAAAAGCCTGCAGGGTTGTGCTATTCATAAAGCAGTTGTACACCTTAGAAAATGGTGAAAGAATGCTTTCTCTTTGTGAATACTTTAGCCTACTATTCAGAAAAAAGAAATGAGTTATCTCCTCTCACGCATAGTCTTATATTCTGTTTGTACAAGGTATTGATTGATAATTGGTTTGATTGAACAATGTAAACCCAAAGACAGCAAAAAAAAAAAAAAAAGAACTTGCCAATCTCTTATATCAGTTTTTTAATTATTCATATAGAAACGAAATTAAAAGTCCTTCAGAAAGATGTTTTGGGATTTATTAATCATTTCAAGCAGGATACAGCTATCTCTGAAGGTCCCTTGGTTATCACCTGGGCTCTTTCCTTTGAGGTCTTTGTGTTTTCAAATAACACATTTGTAATAACATATATAAACACTGAGCTAACTTTTCCCCTATTAATGTTTATTTTGGCAAATGAACTATCAAGAACGACTGCTGTCTGTTTATATTCCAGGGTCCCTGCACTGGGAATCAGCAGAGTTTGGCCCACAGTAGGCTGTGGGACGCGGTGGTGGGCTTTCTTCATGTGTTTGCACACATGCAGATGAAGCTGTCTCAGGTAAATTAACTGCTTTCTGGCTTAACAAGCAAACCAGAGACTGTGATTATCAGCCAAGTGAACATGCTTATTTGTGTTTGAGCATTATCTTTTCCAGATCATTTGTTTAGATATCTTTTTCTCTATCCAAAAAAAGAAAAGAAAAGAAAAGAAAAATGTTGCTTTTAATAAAAATGCTTTATGCAAGTGGATAATGAAAGGTGGGAGTCATTATTCAAATTTGAAAACAAAGGATGTTAAGGAATGGAGACTTAAATCAGCAGGGTCCCCAGACAGTGTCCATTTCATCATCCTCATCGATGTGTTTCCTGGTATTTGCACATTAGTCTTCTCCTCCTGCCTACTAGAGGAATAACTGAAAAAGGACTTGTAACTTGTTACAAATCTCTTGTTAAAGGAAGACAGTTCTTAAAAGGTAATAAACAAGCAAAGATAATGTTCACCTATTATGAACAACTTTAACTTCCTGAAAATCAAAAGAAAATGATAGCTTGTAAGGATAACATAGAGTAAACAGACTTTCTGCCATCTTTTAGTGTTATTTTGGGAGGCCTATTGAGCACATCATCCTGTTTTCTCCTGCTCTGTTCCATCTGGAACTAAAAGATGCATGAATAAAAAAAGGTCTTAAAATTAGTCTTAGATAAAACTTTTACTTTGATATGGTGAATTTGATGGGATATTCCCTTTATGAGGTATGATATTTGCCACGTGGTCAGGAAGGCAAAAAGATGCTAGAGTTAGCTGAGTAGAATAAGCGCTTCCCTGGCAAGCACAAGGGTCTGAGTTTAATCCCCGATTCTGAAAAAAAAAAATAAAAAGAGAAAGAATGTCGCGATTCCAGTGTTTCTGAAGTTTCATTCACTTGTCCCATGAATGAGGGCCAGTTTTCTCTTTCCTGAGGCTTATTTCTTTTGGAGTAAGTGGGGATGCAAACTCCTGCCCACTGGCCCATAAGCAAAGGCGTATTGGTAGCCAAGCTGGACATTGCACAAGTCAGAGGTTCGAATCATCAATATCTGCAACAGCAAGGAAGACTTTTATGTGAACTGAAAGCACCTTCAGCTTATATGGAGCTTGATGAAGATTTTAAAAAGAGAAATATAAGGGGGAAAAATGAGCCAGAAAACCAGCAGGCTGTGTCTACTAATTGGAAGTGCTCAAAGTTAGGGTCCTGTCCTTCCCCAAAAGCTTGGAGCCACTGGTCCTGTCTGTGGGTGTTATACGGGGAAAAATTGCATTTTTCATAGAAGATGGTCACATAGGGCAGTGGTAGCCCTAGGGATGCATATTAGTGACTGCTGAGATCATTGTACGTTGTACATTGAGGTCGAGGCCTAATGAGGAAGAGGGCTCAGAGACAACTGGCTAGTATGGCCAAGGAGCGAAAGTCAGTTTCTCATTATTGGTGACAGCGGCCAAAGATGGCAATCTCATTCTTCTTTATCTAATTAACAATGATATTTTAGTATGTAAAGCAAGCTTGGCTGAACCAGATTTGTATACTCACAAGAGAATTCTCATTTGGTGTTCTGTATTTCTATAATCTTATTATCATATGCTACTATCCAGCAACTTTTTCTGGTTAATCAAGTTAGCAACTATTAGAAAAAGGCTTCAGCCGGTAGACTAGTTTAGTGGTAGAGCTATGCCTAGCAGGTGTAAGTTCTGGGTACAGACACCATCACCATGAAAAAAGAAATAAAGAATATCCTAAACTGATCATGTTGGCACACCTGTAATTCCAGGTCTCTGGGAATCCCAAGCAAAAATTTGACACATTCAAGTCTGTCCTGAGCAACTTAGTGACTTAGAAGACTACCTTAAAAAAAAAAGCAAGGAATGTTGCTGAGTGTGAAGACTCTTACTTCAGTGTAGAAATTCAGCCTCATAGATAGCAAAAATTGTGTGAATAAAATAATAGTACCTTATGCATTTTTTAAGAAAGAAAATTTTAAAGTTTAAATATAATTGGTACAATGTCAGGTTATGTATATGTAAATATATGGAACCATATTTCCAGGTGCTGGATCTAAGCATAGTGATATTTAGATATAGCATATCTACTTACAAGAATTTATTCCATGATAAGTAATCAAAAGCAAAACAAAAACAAAATTTGAACAAAAAAGTATAGGAAAACTTAATGAAATTGGCTAATAAAGTATATTGTGTAATAATAGGCTAGGTAATACCTGTGTATGATTCTGATTAGATTTAGGTAAAATACATTTTCCTGTCACTGATATGCATGTCTTTTTTTCTGGAATAAATTAATCTTATAAAATATTTAACAACTTCATGTAAGAAGTTATTAAATAAGGAAAAAAAATATAGTCTTTCCACATAAAAGAGCTATGTCCAATATGTTTCGCCAGTGAATCTTGCCTGGCACTGGAGCATCTTCCACTGCTCGGGAATCTAACATATGCTTCTTGGGTATCTCCATGGTTGGTGCAAGTACTTCAATGAATATGTTTTGAAATCAATAGCAAATATCGAAAGAGGGCTGGGGATGTAGCTCAGTGCAAGGTCCCTGGGTTCAACTTCCATAAGATCCCTGGGTTCAACTTCCATTAATACACACACACACACACACACACACACACACACACACACACACGACTTATTTTTAGTAACATAGTTACATTTGGGCTTCTTTTAATTTAGTTCAATGATATTTTTTAAGATATCTACTATGGATAATCAGTGTTTTGTGAGAATAAATATGTTCATATCTGTAACCTTTACTCTTATTATCTCAAATATAATATGTTAATATTTTAGGATTCCAGTCAAATTGAGCTACTAAAAGAATTAATGGATCTTCAGAAGGATATGGTGGTCATGTTGCTGTCCATGTTAGAAGGTAGTTTTTATATTTTCAGATTTTCTTGTTTTAGTTTTATAATCAATATATGCTTGCTTATGGAATCAACCTGCAGCAAAGAATAAATAACACTGAGATGTGACTAAGAGCTTGGATTTATTGCTGGCTTTATTATTTTTGTTCTCAAGTTAGCGTTTAAGAAAAGAAAATCCTGCATACACCAGTCTGCATATATCTACAGAATGAAAACATTTATACTCTTTAATAACAGCTTCATTTAACAGAGAATCCTATTTAGCAAGCTCTCTAGACACTTTAAGGGCCATTTTATTTGCTTTTTCTTCTGTAATTTCCTAAAACAGAGTTAGCACCAGCAGCAGCCACTTCATACCCTCTGAGCATGGGCCCCATGCCTTCAACTTTTGATTTAAACAGTGATATCACCAGTAATCAGTGGGATTATGGACCTTTCAATTAACTCCAACTGTGCAAATTACTGCTTTGGGATGACCACGTGTCCCTGCTGTGGCTTTTGAAGGTCTTGGCAGGGGAAGGAGGTTGAGATGCCACAGCACAGCCTCAGCTCCATCTCATTCTGTACCCTACCAGCCTCTCAGTTTTTATTCTTCCTGTATTCTCTCCCTAATATATTTCTCTTTGTTATTGTTTTTTTTTTTTTTTTTTTGTATAACAGTAAACATGGTTAGGGACTTGAACCCTGAGACCCACCACCAGGGTTCTGGTTCTGGCTTCCCCCTTCTTAGCTATGTGACCCTGGGTGGGGGCAGCATCTCTTTATTCCCTATTTATTTCTTTGTAAAGCTGATGTAATGATGGATAGTTGTGAGAATGCAGTGATGTCATGTAGATACCATACCATCAAAGCAATAAGAAATGATTCATTTTGTGTTTTGTCTTGTTTCTCCCTCTCGCCAGCCCCCCACCCACCCTCTGCCATGAGTTGCATTATTCCACTTTGATTAGGAGAGCTCTGGTTGTCTCACTAGGACTTCAGAGATGTAGAATTTCCTAAAACAGAGTTGGCACCAGCAGCAGCCACTTCTTACCCTCTGAGCATGGGCCCCATGCCTTCAACTTTTGATTTAAACAGTGATATTACCAGTAATAAAAACTGCAGTAGCAGCAGCAGCAGCACACCAGCCATAACTTACAACTTAGCACTTATGGTGTGTGTGTTCACTGCTGATTTAGGTAATTTCTAATTCTAATAATAGCGTTATGGGTTTGCCAATTATAATTTCCCCCCGTTTTGTGAATGAGCAAAGCCAAGTGCAGACCAAGCCCAGCATTCTGCCGGCGTTGTTCAGCTGCTAGAGTGGTAGAGCCTCAGCTTAGTCCCCTGAGGAGCTCCAGCTCTCACAGGCGAACTCTCTGTGACCACTGCTTCACCAACAGATCATGCAGACTTCATGCTGGGCGCTGCTTCTGCTCTTTATCTTCTGTTACATGGCACCTCTGTCCAGAGAGTCAAAGAAATCAAAGTGGGCTGTGATTCGGTAACTTAGGATCATATCTAATTTTCTCAAGATGTTTGGGAACCTGGACTTTTCTAACTCTGAAAGCTCTGGAATAGGCAAAGCTATGGGAAGGCACTTACCACTGTGAGTCAGAAAGATTGTGTAACTTGCTGAGGACCTGTCCCAAGTCTTGACATTAGCCTTTAATAATCATGTCTCAAAGAGCATATCGATGCACCCTGGGTCAAGTTCAGTTACTTCATTTGTAAAATCAGAATTAATAAAAAGTTCCTGTCAAACATACATAAAAGCATTAATTCAAATATTATCCTTGAGAAGGAGGAGGGTTTGTTTTGTTTTGTTTTGTTTTGTTTTGTTTTTTTGCTACTTCAGACTGCCTTAAGAGCAGTTCTGGTAGAGCTGGGAATCGAACTGCAGTCCTATGACCCAGCCTGCATTTATTCAAGCGGCGCTTTAAACAACTGAGCTATCCAGCAAAGCCCTCAAATATTATCTTTGAGAGTGATTTTTAAACCCTGAAGGGCTGTGTAAATGTACTTTTACATTATGGAATTTTATTTTTGGCCACTGGCTCTAATTTTCTTACCTAAAACATATTACTTCTTTCATTGATTTTAGATAAGAAAAGTCAGCTTTTTGTCAGATACTGTTTTGTGAGAGTCATTAATTAGTTTGTAAACAGTTTTTTTAAAATTTGTTTTTAAATCTAAAGTTTAAAAATTATCCTTCATTTTTTTCTGAGAATTCATGCCTTGTGAGATAAATGAGAAGCTAGTCTCCATTCATATTATATTATAGATCTATATTATTTTCTCAACACAGTAGCATTTGTAAGAGTGCTCATTTTGAACAAATGCAATTGTTTTATCACCAGGTAATGTTGTCAATGGAACAATTGGCAAACAGATGGTTGACATGCTTGTGGAATCTTCCAACAATGTGGAGATGATTCTCAAATTTTTTGACATGTTCTTAAAACTTAAGGACTTGACGTCTTCCGACACATTCAAAGAATATGACCCAGATGGCAAGGGTGTGATTTCCAAGAGGGACTTCCACAAAGCCATGGAGAGCCACAAGCACTACACCCAGTCAGAGACAGAGTTTCTCTTGTCTTGTGCGGAGACTGATGAAAATGAGACTCTGGACTACGAGGAGTTCGTGAAACGATTTCATGAGCCTGCGAAGGACATCGGCTTCAATGTTGCAGTCCTGCTGACT
The DNA here is from genome assembly GCF_000260255.1 of Octodon degus. Taxonomy (NCBI): domain Eukaryota; kingdom Metazoa; phylum Chordata; class Mammalia; order Rodentia; family Octodontidae; genus Octodon; species Octodon degus. The sequence continues at coordinate 7,108,023 of NW_004524703.1, forward strand.
AACCTCTCTGAGCACATGCCCAATGACACACGGCTGCAGACGTTCCTGGAGCTGGCAGAGAGTGTGCTTAATTATTTCCAGCCCTTCCTGGGCCGCATCGAGATTATGGGAAGTGCCAAGCGCATCGAGAGGGTGTATTTTGAGATCAGTGAATCCAGCCGCACCCAGTGGGAGAAGCCACAGGTCAAGGAGTCCAAGAGGCAGTTCATCTTTGACGTGGTCAATGAGGGCGGGGAGAAGGAGAAGATGGAGCTCTTTGTGAACTTCTGTGAGGACACCATCTTTGAGATGCAGCTGGCTGCCCAGATCTCAGAGTCAGACCTGAATGAGAGGTCAGCGAATAAAGAGGACAGTGAGAAGGAGCGGCCTGAAGAGCAAGGGCCCCGGATGGGTTTCTTCTCCATCTTGACGGTGAGGTCAGCCCTGCTTGCCCTCAGGTACAACGTCCTGACTCTTGTGCGGATGCTCAGTCTGAAGAGCCTGAAGAAGCAGATGAAGAAGGTGAAGAAGATGACTATGAAGGACATGGTCACGGCCTTCTTCTCCTCTTACTGGAGTGTTTTCGTGACTCTGCTGCACTTTGTAGCCAGCGTCTGCAGAGGCTTTTTCCGTATTGTTTGCAGCCTGCTGCTGGGGGGAAGCCTTGTGGAGGGCGCCAAAAAGATCAAAGTGGCGGAACTTCTGGCCAACATGCCGGATCCCACTCAGGATGAGGTGCGCGGAGATGGGGAGGAGGGTGAGAGGAAGCCCATTGAAACTCCCTTGCCCTCTGAGGACCTGACTGATTTGAAGGAGCTGACAGAAGAAAGTGACCTTCTCTCAGACATATTTGGCTTGGACCTGAAGAGGGAGGGAGGACAGTATAAGCTCATCCCTCATAATCCCAACGCTGGCCTTGGTGACCTCATGTCCAACCCTGTCCCCATCCCAGAAGTGCAAGAAAAGTTTCAGGTACTGTATCTTAAAGGTGGCTTTCTCTCTAGGCTTTGGGTGTATAAAACAAATGAATATTACACCAGGCTTTGAGCTGGTGATGAAAGAGTGTTAAGGATGTAAACTTTTTTTTTTAATGGCTTTTCATTAGGCAAAGGGAAAAGCATACTCTTTTAAATATTTTGGGTTTTGTGGATTTATTTGTACTTTGTGGTATGTGGGGCTGAAGACAAGTGCTCTAGCTCTGAGTTACATTCCCAGCCTAGTTAAGATTCTATATAAATTATTAAATTGTCTTAAACTACTAATGTGGAAGCTTAAGAATTTACCTTGCTAATGGCTCTATTGAGCCATCTGCCCAAGGATAATTCATTAGTATTTACCATGTTTTTTATTACATTGAGATCACATGGAATCACAGATAAGAGATGAACTGTACTCTCAAATAACTTTAAACAACTTATGGGATGGGAAAGGCCTGACATTCATGAGGAGACAAGGGAATTATTAAGTGTTAAATAGAGTCAGTGGACCTTAGAGGTTACATCTGTTGACAAAACTGCAATCCCACTATGGTTTTAAGTGTTTAAATAGAGATTAAAAGGTAGGACAAATTGGCCTTGAAGTAGGACTTACAAAGGTGGCTAAAGTAAAGAATATTTCTGAAATGAGAAAAGGAAACAGAGAAGATGCCCCTTGAAAGTTTATGCTCTGTAGAGAAGTGAGAAGCAGTTGGAGCAGTAGACTGAATGCACACATGACTCTTCCCTGTCTATGCAAGAGGGTGCCCAGGCCCAGTGGTGGTGTGGCATAAGGCCACATGACCCCCTGAATGCAGTCATAGGTGATGTGTAACCCTGCTTTTCTTTCCTCATTGACTCCTTCAAGGAACAGAAGACAAAAGAAGAAGAAAAGGAAGAAAAAGAGGAAACCAAATCTGAACCTGAAAAGGCTGAGTATGTACAATGTCTTTCCTGTGCCATTCTGTTTCAGGTCTCTGTTTCTTGTCCTCCCTTTGGAAGCTCTAAGGGAGAATTTCATACAACAAAGGGGCCACAGGAGTCCGAAGCCAGGTGTCTCAGTGGAGAGATGGTAGAGAACAGGACTTCAGACCATTGTGGGGATAAGTGAAGTGGGCTGACGGGCCTCTCTTCTGCCTCTCTCTCCTATGAGGACTCCGCTTATATGGTCCTTTGCTGGCACAGAACACTCTGATGTTTCCACGAGTTTCCTCTAAATTAAGACTAAGTTCTGTCTTTAAGATTGTACATTTCCATTCTTTTAAAGAAAGGTGGAAACAGACATTCTAGGTAAGGTGCCCTAGGTTCCTGCAGTGCCACACTCCCAGGAACAGGTATATAGAATCACTGGGGGAGTTTATTAAAAATGTGGGTTATTTGGGCCTCACTCCAGAGATTCTGACTCAGCCAGTGTCAGAACGATGGGGCCCAAAAAATCTTCATTTTCACCCGCAGGCCCCATGCAGTAGAGCAGAATTATAAATGTCACAGGAGAAAATCAAGCACAGAATTCAAAGCACTGAGAATCTTCAACTTCCTCTTATCTCTGGCTTTATGTTAATAATTGAAGCTTGTATCTTTCTTCAAGCATATGAAACATTATATGAACATTTTTAAAAAATTGGGAAAAGAAATGAAGGTTTAGGGGTACTATTATTAGCATCTTTTTTCATTTACTTTTAAATATTTTTTTTTTTTCAGTACCAGGGATTGAACTCAGGACCCTGTGCTTGCCAGGCAGGCACTTATTCTACTGAGCTATCTCCCTGGCCCCCAAATTTCATTTTTCATTGCAAAATCTTTGTACTTTTACTATCATAGATTGTGAATTGTTGGATAAGTTGCACAAATGGCCACATAGATGACTATTAAGTAAAAACTGGAATGCTTCCAGGAAATGGCTGGCATTCCAATGGGGATTATGTATCTAATGTTACTAAAAATTGTTACAAATAATTTTAGATATACCTCATATGGGTTAAAGGTTATGTACAGCATATAACTTCACTTTCAGAAAGGATTGATATTATTCACTTACAGACTTTCTAGCTAAAATATTTTTAGTTAACCAACTTAATATACGTCAGAAAATTACTATGATTTTTGTGTGCTTTGGTATCACTGAGAATTGGAGCCAGAGCCTTTATACAGAGCTACATCTCCAGCCCTTTATATTCTTTTATTTTTGAGACAAGTTCTTGCTAAGTCACCAAGTTGCCCAGGATGGACTAGAACTGGTGATTCTTCTGCCTCATGCTCCCAGAGTACTAATAATATAGGAATGTGCCACAACATTCTGATAAGGTATTAACTTATTGATATAGTTAACTGAGTACACAGGCCTCTAATGTCAAATCTGAGTGTTTAGACAATATTAAAAGTTGAACATAAAATCATAACTTAAAAATAATGATGGAAAGTTATAGCAAAAATAAATCTTGTTATTCTTTTTCAATTACATGTTTACAAATCTTGTTATTCCCTTTTGCAATTATATGTTATTATATAATTAAAAGAGAATGTGCTACATATGGATATAAAGATGCTTCAGGCTTGAAAACATCTCCTAGATGAGAACTTCGCAGAATTTTCCTTCCATTTGGAGCTATCACAATCAGAGAAATCCTTCCTTTAAGTCTAAAATTCAGGATATTATTGTTTACTGGAAAATAAATTAATTTTCAAAAGTGGTTCTATAATGAGAAGTATTTGTTCACATTTTTGTCTTTTGTCATTTTTGAATTGCTGGACAGCTTATACTTCATTCACTTGTTTCCTCAGGGGAGAAGATGGAGAGAAAGAAGAGAAAGCAAAAGAAGACAAAGGTAAACAGAAGTTGAGGCAGCTTCATACACATAGATATGGAGAACCTGAAGTTCCTGAGTCAGCGTTCTGGAAGAAAATCATTGCATACCAACAGAAACTCCTAGTAAGGCGGTTTAAAATGAATATTGCTTCTTATTTATTGTGAGACAGTAATACTTCAGACTCAGTGATATTCATTGACCTACCCTTGAAGAGAAATATGGTAGCCAGCACTTTAGTCCTGCAAATATAGGAGTGTCTCAGTATTTGGGGAGGTCAGTTCCAGGGACCCCACCTCCATATTAAAGTCCGTAGATGCGCTAGTCCCTGATATGAAATGAAATGGTTATTTGCACTCAACCCATGAACATTCTTTCATAGACTTTACATTATCTCTGAATTACTTCTAATATCTAATACAATGTAAGTGATATGAAATACAGTTTTATACCATATTGTTTAGGGAATAAAGGTCAGAGGAAAAAGTACATATAGATATTTACTATATAGACGGATGTCTGACTTAAGAGTTTTCTATCCCCAATTGGTTGAAGTCATGGATGCAATACCTGTGGGTACCATGTGTTTTATCTGCCCATCTTAACATGCTAGTTTTTCACAGTGCATGTGTTTGGTTTGCAATTCCCTATTGTCTATTCCAGAACCTTTGCACATGTCTGCACTACCCAACTCCCTTTGGTTTAGTGACTGTCAGTGCGCTGTTCTCAAGATCTCCCCATCAAATCTTGAGGGTGCCTAAGTATACATATTAAGAGGCCTTGAAGTAGGTTAAGGCAAAACATGCTTCACAGGACTTAAGTAATTAATAGCAAAGTTACAGAACTGGCTTAGTCTATACCTCTCAAACATCCTCTTTTTATGTAGGAAAAGCTCCAATGATAAAAACACTCTTTACCAACTTGCCATTGATGACATTTCATAATTATTCTTTAAGTAGAGACAAATAAAAAATGAGATGAAAAAAGAGATGAGATAGTTCTTTATGTAGTATCATATACATTTTGAAGGAGTATTCACCACATCATTTCTTTGCCAATATCATTTACTGCAAAACACACTGAACGTAAGTATTTCGTAGACAGCCCTCGATAATCAATCATTAATGTGATATCCTGCGATGACTGCTGTGACAGCAGATGTGGCTGTTACAATATAGACGTTTGATGAACTCCCAAGGCCCAACAGTAGCCCTGTGGGTTCCTGAAGAGTATGTTTAACTACAGTTGTATAAACCACACAGTTGAAGTTATACTTCCATCTTTCTATGGGTTCACACATTCTCTTGTCCCTGAAGGGCTCTTATGTTTTCTTGTTTGTGCTGGCAGTTTTTTTTTTTTTTTTAATTTTAGGGAAGGATCTACAGGGTATTCAGGGTCTCACTACCAGATTGACTCATAGTGATCTGCCTGTTTATAGCCTCCCAAGACCTGGGATTACAGGCATGCATCACCATACCCACTCTGTTGTTTTGGCAGTTGACTGTCCCTGCTCACCAGTTTGCATGCACAAGACTAAACATGATGTGTCAGGCAGCCACAAGGCCCCTGTTCTCCCTTGCCTGTGTGGCCATCCTGCTCAAATAATCAGGGTCACCTAACTCTGTCCCTGGGTTTTGTCCTACCTTCCAGGGAGAAGCAGATGTCCCACTGGGTATGGTGACTAGCCTGGGTACAATAAGCTGTGGGTTACTGAGACCAATGGAGGTGGGCCATGTGCACAGAGGGATACTGCTACTTTGATGTGGCCTTATGATGCTAAAGCCCTGGAATTTCTGCCTATATACTCCATACATATTGCCATTTGTGATCAGAACAAATACTAGATTTTGCCACAGCTGGTTTCCTTAAGCCCACTTCCTCTATCTTATTTTATTGTTTTGGTGGTGTTATTTCCCAACCCAGTAAATGGTAGAAGTTATCACTTTTGAATCCTTTTTCTCTTACCTTCTATATAATCCAGAAGTAATTCTCAATATTTGCTCCCAAATTTATTCAGAGCATGCCTAATTCTTGCCACCCCCACAGCTACCACGGAGGCTGTTACTCCCACCAACATCAGCTTTTCTTGCATTCCTGCATGAACTTCCTACTTCCCTTACTTGCACCCCTGCCCTGTGACCTATTTTCCACATAGGGGCTGGAATAGTCTTTCTATATCACAGTCAGCTGCATCACATCCTCTCCACATTCTCCAATAGCTTCCCATTGCCCCTATAATAAAATAATAATATAACAATATGTTATCTTACATAATAGCAATAAATATAATAAGATTAAAAGATAACTTTGGATATTAACTCATTTAACTATCAAAGCAAACATATGGAGTCACTTCCACGGTTACCTGCACATTACTGATAAAAAAACCTGTTGCTATGGCAAGGTTTAAGTCAGTGACAATGAGTCTTTTAGAGATGAGTAGGCCAAACTGCAAACTGAAATCAACTTACTTATTGCGAAATACAAACCCTGCAGTTAACCTGAATACTGAGGTTTTAGTTTAGGTAAACCACTCATACATTAACATCTTTTGTCCTGAGAGAAAAATAACATGTGTGCCATTTAGGTTCACCATCACTGGATTAAGTCATCCATCCATGTTCCAGATTTAGGCAGTGGTGGGTACATACCAGGCAGAGTGGCAGTCCTCAGTCATTGTCTGGTTCAGAGCTCATGAACCACTGTACCATAAGACAGTCTAAACTTTTATCAGAAGTCTTCAAAACCCTGCTCCCTGCCCACCAGTCTGACTTTGTTTACCTCTCTGTGGCGCTTTATTCACAGTAATCCTCACTCACACCAGCACTTCTCCTGACTTGGGGTGGCCTTGTTGCTCTTGACTCTAACACTCTTTTCCCATGTTGGCCTGAATACTCCCGAGTCCACTCAGGAGTTCAAGCTTTCTTCCTAGAGAGTCCTGCCCTGACCACCTCTCCAAAACACTGCCCCAATCCAAGAGCCTTTAACCAGATATTTTGTTTGGTGCTGCTGTGCTTTGAGTGTGCTTCTCTGTTGCTTGACTTCTCTGTGGTGGCAGCCTTTCCTGTGTGACTGTACCACCAAGTGGATTGCTCAGCATGTAGGCTACTGAGCTGGATAGCTCAGGATAAATGAGTGAATGCTTTATTTGTTATCTGAAACTTTCAAGTTTGTTGACTCAGTGACCTCATAACTTTTTTCACCTTTAGAACTATTTTGCTCGCAACTTTTACAACATGAGAATGTTGGCCTTATTTGTCGCATTTGCAATCAATTTCATCTTGCTCTTTTATAAGGTGAGTACATCTCAGTGTCTCAACAAGCAATAGGAAAATGCAAGTTGATTGAAGTGAATATACACATTTCTCAGATTTAGTAATGAGCACACCTAAACCTGCTCTGAGATGTATTTTAATTAAGGAGAAAAGCTGAAGCCCAAGCATAGCATTCGTACCCCAGAAGGCAGGATGGATTTGCTCTTTCAAATTGAATGAGAAACACCTCAGCTGCAGTGTATTGCATTTGGCTGAGGTTTGCTCACAGTGACCCGATCTAATTCAACCAAATAATAAATGTGACATAACTGTGTTAAGTTCTGCTGATAATTGTGATATCAGCCATCTAATTTTTCCTGCCTGTGTTGGAATCCTTATACTTTCATTATTAGAATGACCTTTAAAAGCATAACTATTACCTGCCTTTGATGCTTGAAAAACTGCTGTCTTAGCCTTTGCTCATACTCTTTTCATCATGAAATGTTTTCATATCCACTGGCTTTTGGCTAAAAAGCCTGTGCCGCCCTTGCTTTTGGATTGTGATGGTGTGTTAGATGCAGAAACTGACTATCCTTTACATGGTTTGAATCAGGTCTCCACTTCTTCTGTGGTTGAAGGCAAAGAACTGCCCACTCGAAGTTCCAGTGAACATGCCAAGGCGACCACCAGCCTGGACAGCAGCTCACATAGAATCATCGCCGTTCACTACGTGCTGGAGGAGAGCAGCGGCTACATGGAGCCCACCTTGCGGATCTTAGCTATCCTCCACACAGTCATTTCCTTCTTCTGCATCATTGGATACTACTGTTTGAAAGTAAGATAGTAAGGCACCAAGGTACCTGGGTGTATCTGTACGTGTGTGGGAAGGTGTGTGTCTGTGTGTTGGAGACTAAATTTCTGTGGAAGCAGAGTCTGGAATAGAATTTATGCCCACTCATTTTAATTGGAACTGTTCCATGAATCCCCACTCACGGGCTGAGGGAGGAAACAGGATGAGGTGGGGGGCAAAGCTGGACTATCATACAAATCAGCAAGGCATGCTCATGTCTTCCATCTCTGAAGCTGAGCTGCCCTTTCTTGGTTGTCCTGGCATGGCCTTTTTTTGTCTACATTGGCCAGCCTTCGGCTGCAGGCTGCACTAGGAAGGGGATTTGTATTACAGCTTCTTTCATCTAGTGATAATTACTCACATAATGGACAATTTCATCCATAACTTGACCCCACAGAAATGAGTTCACCTCCCCACTGTTTCTCATAGCAGTGCTCCATTATCATAGGACTTAGAGAAACACCTCTGAGTCATTTTGATCTGTTACAAGGTAAGTATCTAGCACTATCCTTGGCTGAAATGCTTTATGGCTTGTGGCACTTCACCCAGAAAATCATGTAGTTTTATACCTAAAGCTCAGCCAAGGCAACAATAAAATTTGGTGAATAGAATTCAGGATAGTCCCTCGGAGTGCCTATGGCTGCACATTATTTATTTTTTTAATTAAAATATATTTTAAAAATAGGCACAAAGAATTACATAATTCTTATGTTTACACATAAGTCCAGAAATCTAACCATATACAACCTTGTAGCAGGACACTCCTGCAACACTCCTTTTCCTGTCTCCTGTCTTCATTCACCACCCCCTTCTTTTTGAACAATCATCTACCCGAGAGATAGCATGGCAGCAACTGGCATGTCATGACAAGCAGCCCGTATTCAGAAGACCAGAATGACAGGGACTCCAAACATGAACCTACCATTACAAATTGCCATTTTCAGTGCAATTGCTTAGTTCCCAGATGTCTGTATATATAGTTAGTCAGGGGCTGCACATTATTTGTGCAAGTCTGTTTATCTCTTTGGAGCAAGGCTGCTTGTCATTGTGGTGTCTTTATTTTGCTGTCCTTTGCCTCTGGTAGTAAAGGCTTCAAAAATTGGGGCTTAGGACAAAAGGCTAGAGTGTCAAGTGCCTTTGCAAGAAATTTCCCTCCGTGTTCCTCTCCTTGTTTGATGAGGTAAAGATTCTTGGGATGCTTCCAGATTTCCTGCATCTCCCATCTGCCTGAGACTGGGCATAGTTGGTCCACATGAAGAGAGAGTGCACACATTCTGAAGACAGCTTAGCAAACTGACAAAGATTTTTACTGAAAGGGAAATAATGAATCTTTTTTTTCAGATAGTGTGTGTGGGCCTGCTGAGCATGGAATTGTTAAAAAGATGTTTCAAGTAAAACTATTTTTTTAGTAACACACATTTTGGAACATTAATAAGATTGCTGGATTTTTTTTGTCCATCCACATTGATTATATATATA
>NW_004524703.1:7117522-7121128 GCF_000260255.1 Octodon degus
TGTAGCTGATCCATTTTCACTTAAGTTTTACCTTGCTGGAAATACATGGCAGCTATTTCTTTTCCAAAGCTGTTTTTGTAAAGATAGTGACCACAGGAGATGCCATTAACTCTAAACTAATTTTAGCATGTTTATTTTCATCTGCAGGTCCCGTTGGTTATTTTCAAGCGAGAAAAGGAAGTGGCACGAAAATTGGAATTTGATGGGCTTTATATTACAGAGCAGCCTTCAGAGGATGACATTAAAGGCCAGTGGGATAGACTCGTAATCAACACACAGTGAGTGATGAATTATAAGAGACATTTCTGCACTCTAAAATTTCAAAAAAAAAAAAAAAAAACTTTGCTAAAGTTCTGGCAGATTTGTCAAAAGTTCAGCACAAATAAATGTGAGTTACATACAGAGTAGACACTGTCGGCCTCCTAATAGCAGCCCTCGATGTTTGTGTCCTTTGTCCTTGAGGTCCTTATTCCCAAAGGGCTTTCGGGCTGTTTCCACTTTGGGGCTGGGGCTTGTGTTCCAGTTCTGGTGCTCAGCATTCAGGGGAGTGAGCAGAAGGAGAGACATAAGCTGCAGAGCAGGGTTGGCTCACCTCAAGGCGTAGGAAGCCAAAAGTAATCATTATGGAAAAGCTGCAGCATTAAAGGCAGAAATATTAAATTTCACTCTTATGTGTTTGAGTTCTAGATTTCACTTGATACAGTAGGCCGCCTTGTATAAAGCTAGCGAAACTCTTTCTGTCCTGTCATTATTTAGCCTTGTTAGTTCAAGATCCAGACTCCTAGCTGCTGATTCAGGCACGAATCCATCCTGCTAAAATCCATCAGTTTTCCATCATAAAGGGATTCATGGTACAGTCCTTTCTGAGTAGTTACCCTACTTGAGAGTAAAATATCTTCCACTTATCGTGATTACCTTGGCTTGTGGTTTAAAAAGTTATACTTTCTAGTATGTTGGAGTTTTCCAAGGGTAATGATTTATTTACACAGTATATATACTTACTCTAAATGCTAAGTGTTCTGTTTAGCAATTCTATACATTAATACTAATACTAATAAAGTTGATCCCTTTTAGTAAACTACATATATTAATCAAGGTACCAGAGTCAAGGATTATTGCTCTACTGAAAGTTTCTTTGAGGATAGTTGATGGGAATGACTTTTTCTATTTTCATAGGGAAAAGATTGATTAATTTCTAGATACTTAAATTTTAAAAGACAATTGACTAATTTGTATGTTATTATAAATAAATGATGAATGTAGCATAGTATTTATTAATAACTATAATTGTTATTCTTCATTAAAGTATCTTCCCATAATTTTAATGTGATTTACATATATACATGCTTATATATTAATATTTAAAATAATGTTTGATATAATGGTGACAATAAAAATTAAGTAATAAGATGATCACCTAATTCATTGTACTTTTATGTGGATGTGTATAGTTACATGCTACTTTAAGTATTTTATTTACTTCAAAATGATATCATTTATCATTTTAAAAAGTAATATTTTACTTCTCTGCTTTTGTATCTTTTAGATCATTTCCCAACAACTACTGGGATAAATTTGTTAAAAGAAAGGTAATCCTCCTGAGAAGGAATCAGTTTTCTATTTTTTTTCTTACAGTGCAATTCTGACTTGAGTTTGACATGGTTTGGGTATAGAGTGAGATTGAGGGGTGCTTTATCTGCCTGCTAATGTTATTTTCAAGAGACAATAGAACTAAATATAAATTTTAGGAGTAGCATAGAATTCATACTCTGTAGTTCCCAAATAAATAAACGTCTCTTTATCCACCCATCCTCAGACTCAGCTGAATCAACAGTGCTCAGTTGTAATGGTAACAAGGCTTGGTAAGGGGTTTTCTTTGAAATTGTCTAGCTTATCTAAGTTGGATAAATGCTATTTTTACTTTTTTTGGCTTTAGACATTTTTTTTAAAAAAACAAGGCCTTATCTTTCTGTTTTTGGAGTGTGGTAGGGAGGATAATTCATTCAGCAACAACTAGGAAAACTATGGTGGCTCTGATGTTGACCTTCTGACTCAAAGATCAGGGGTCACTTCTGCAACAACAGGATTCAAGTGTGGATCCCATTTTTCTGAGGTGAAATACCTGTGTACCATGCTTGGATGCTTCAACCTGGCATTTTCGGCCATTCGTTACCTGCGCTTTGAACTGTCCTCATTGCCAGAATGACTCAGGCAGCGTACTATTTCATAGTGAATTCTAGCTCCTTTGCATACCATGTGGAGTAAATAGCCAGATCCATCCACTGGGTGAAGCCATTTTCCTGTGCTTCCACTAACTCAGTGCTGCTCCAAGGGTGGATGGCAGTGAAGTACAGAGAGGATGGTGACAAAGTTGCAGGTCTGGGAGCCTTTGAAGGATTGTTAGGGTCAGGAAATCAAAGAGAGACAAGTGAGATAGAGACACTGGTTAGAGAGTTGGGTTGCTGAAATTGAGACCAGGAAGTTGTGATGCCCAGCTCAGTGGCATGTAGGGAAGACCATTGGCTGAGGACTCAGCCATGACCTTGGTGCTGCTAGTGTCATCCTTTGCTAAGTTTAGCAGCCTTTAAGTGTGTAACATTAATTGTGTGAGACAGTTCCTGCATCTTCCAAATGGGATGTTAATAACATGCAACTTGCATGTTATGATGGTTATTTGAAATAAAGAATAAAACTTACGTGTTGACAGTCTCATGAAATAGAGCAATATCCCTAGCACAAAGTGCCGGTTTGGTGATGGCCACTTTGTTTCAAGCTCCTTCCACTTCTTACTCTTTCACTGCAGTCTTCATCTCCCTTGTGTATGCCTGCAGCTCTAGAAGGAGAAATTTTGTTTTTCAGATGGGTATTATTTAAAATGCTCTAATCTGATTAGCCCACTAGTAGTGTGATCAAGAAAGATGGCCTATAAACTAGATTTTAAGTGATCTTCAAAATATGGCAAATATAGAAGTGTTCAGATAATTAGACAGTGGTATGCACACATATGATATTACATAATGGTTGACACCAATAATCTACCTTTCCCTGCCCCAGGTGATGGATAAATATGGGGAGTTCTATGGCCGAGACAGAATCAGCGAGTTGCTTGGTATGGACAAAGCAGCGCTGGACTTTAGCGATGCCAGAGAGAAGAAAAAGCCCAAGAAAGACAGCTCCCTCTCGGCTGTGTGAGTGCTGTTTCTGTTCCCACCAGTAGATCAAGACTGGGAAGGAGGAGGAGAAAATAAGTTTGTTTTTGAACTTGTAGGTGTATGGATTTCCTGTACTTCATTCTCAGAGGAAGAGACAGATCAGGAAAGCAGAGTGTGTGGTCACACATACCAATAATCCCAGCATTCTGGTAGCCTGAGACAGGAAGATCATAAGTTGGAGCCCAGCCTAGGCAACTTAGCAAGACTGTGTCAAAAATAAGTAAGTAGGTTTAGGATTGAAAAGGCTCTGGATTCAATCCCAGTACTGGAAAACAAGTCCATTTCCACAGTTCTGGGTATTTGGATCTATGAAATGATTCTATGTTTTTTTTTTCTATTAGCACTTTCTATTAGCATTTTTAAAAATACAGAACACAGGGATGGATATATATAT
>NW_004524703.1:7121228-7123100 GCF_000260255.1 Octodon degus
GCTTGAGCTCACTCTGTAGCCCAGGCTAGACTTGAACTTGCAAGAATCCTCTTGCCTCAGCCTCCTAAGTGCTGGGATTACAGGCATGTGCCACCATGCCCGGCTTGAAAAATAACATTCTTATTCTTATTTTAAATTACTTTTCTACTCTTAAATGCCTTATAAAATATATGCAGAAATGCAGCATATGGATCTTACTTGTTCCATCTTGTTTCAGAAGTTAATTTTTATGTTACAGCAACCAAAATTGTACATACCTTTTATTAAAATATTCAAAGTTCATATCCTTTTGTTATAATTACTGTATTTTTTAAATATAAAAGACTTAATATGCCACAAATACTGTACTATCCAAATTCTTTCCTGGAAAGTTTATTAAGAATGAAATATTATTACATAATATTTTCATAGAATGCTATTATAACTAGGAGGATATAAACCGATTGAATTGAATTCTCCTGAGATTGAATCTGTGCTCTACATCTCTATTTCTTCTTCCTTCCCTCCCTCTCTCCTTTCTGTCTCTCTCCATCTCTGTCTTTGTCTCTTTCTCTCTTACATACATGAATATATGTGGTGTGAGCACACATATAGACCTGTTCAGCACATGGCTCTAAAGCATTTAGAGGATACCAGGCATGTGCAAGGTGGTATGGCCGTAGATTCTAAGACATTTAGAAAGGTAAAGCTACCCAGTATTGTCACATCAAGCTACATCCCCACTTCTTACTTCCCATTTTTAATCTTTCTTCCTTTTGTTTGTTCATTCATTCATTACTTCATTTGTCCTGTCCTTTCCTGTCCTGTCCTGTCCTGTCCTGTCCTGTCCTTTCCTTTCCTTTCCTTTCCTTTCCTTTCCTTTCCTTTCCTTTCCTTTCCTTTCCTTTCCTTTCCTTTCCTTTCCTTTATGAGGCAGAGTTTTACTAAGTTGCTGAGTTGCCCAGGTGAGGCTTGAACTTGTGATCATCCTGCCTCACCCCCGCCCAAAGTGCTGGGATTATGGACATACTTCACCACACCTATCATAAATGCTGTCTTAAAGTGAACATCCAGATAAAAAGAGATTCATGTATTTATTTAATAGTCAAATCCATGAATTTGGTATGTATTCACTTAAGAAAGTGGCTAACTTCCTTCCTTGCAGTAGAATTCTTTACGTCAGAAGGCCTTTATGCTTCATGGTACCCTTGTGGGGAAAATACAGCTGCTCCTATCTCAAAGCCATCTAACAAAAGCCCCCAGAGTCTGGGTTGTAGCTTACCCTTTGACCAAAGACTATGGCCAGAAGAAAGCTGAGTCCTGATTGCCCAGGATTGGCTGTGGCTCCTTGGGAGTTGGGTCAGTTTGGCCCAGGATGACAACAACTCTTAGAAGAGACTATTGTGCCTACAAGAAGAAAAGGGGCTTAATGATAGTGGTAGTACACTGTCATCCTAACAGATGCTAGAGATGAAAAATAGTAAGTGCTATTTTTAAAACAAAGTACAAAACTACTAAGCAAGATTCAAACATCCTGACACCAAAAGTCTATTTTGCTTTAAATTAGTTTCATGGAAAATAATTCACTCTCATGCCATGTCAAACTCTCACTTTTTATTTAAGAAGAAATAGTCTTATATTGAAACCATTGTAAATATCCAAAGAATTTAAGAGGCTACTATAATAATAAAATTAATTGCTCATTGAACGCGCCGGTAGGTGAGGGGCTCCTTGTGTGCCATCTTCGCTAGCACAGCCAGGCCTTTACGCGAGCAACCATGTCGAAAGGACCTGCAGTTGGCATTGATCTTGGCACCACCTACTCCTGTGTGGGTGTCTTCCAGCACGGAAAGGTGGAGATAATTGCTAATGATCAGGGAAATCGAACCACGC
>NW_004524703.1:7125030-7142626 GCF_000260255.1 Octodon degus
AGTACTGGGCATTCTCAATACTTGAATAATGGAACATGTACACAGGGAAACATAGCATTGCACTTTAAGCACTGTACTATAAGTGAAAATGCAGTGTCTTCAATAAATATTTAAATTGGCACAAAAATAATAAAATTAATTATAGCTGAAACATAACTTTATTAAAAAAATGCAGCTGGCTGCAGTGGTACATGCCTGTAGTTATAGTGTGGGGGAGGTTGGGCTGGAAGATCTCTTGAGCCCATGAGTTCATATCAACCTGGGGAGCATAGTGAGATCCCTCTGCTAGGGGTGTTTATTAAAAAGCAGAAATTCTGGGCTAAGTTAAAGGAAACTGCACCCTTCCAGATAACATTGCTTCAAATGTCAGCTTTGATTAAAAACTACTTGCTCTGTCACTTCTAATTTAAGGTTGTCCTAATCAAAGGAAAATATTAAGGAAGTAATTAAAGGCTGAAATATTAAGTGTAAAGGAGTCCTTTTGAAAACAATACTACGCCATTACACCGTATTATATCCTTTTGCATGTCTTAACGTACAGCTACCTAGAATCCAAATACTGAAAGATTAACAAAATGATTATCATTTCTAAGCCACAAATCAATGGCAAATCCTGAAAAAAATGAGAATTAGCAAATATATATATGTATCTTTAATCTGAAAAGATCATGAATATTCATGTTCATATTAATTCATTCAGTGTATATTTATCAAGAAGCATTTAATGGATGAGATATAATGCTTATTGCCAAGGAGCTCACAGACCATGATGGGGATGTAACACACACACACACACACACACACCAAACAGGGTGGGAAGTGGCAAAGAGGGGAAGTCTGCCCATACCAGGGGACAGGGTTACATTCTCCCCTAGTTAGAAACCTGGACTGAGAAGGTGAACTGCCAAAGACAAAAGCAAACAACAAAGTAAAAAGGCTCTCCCATATATAAAACAAACAGAGTTGTAAAATAAGTTGTATACAATCCTTTGACCAGAAGACTCATTCTGTTGAAATGCAGTTACAAATATATAACAAAAATAAATGAGGAAACTTTAGAATCACATATGTTGGCTAATTTAGTATAATTTCCAAGAATAAGTGTCAATGATAAAGTGATTTTAGCTAGTATTAAACATAGGAAAAGACAATGGGAAATAAAGATGAAGGTAAAGGGTGTGATGTCTTTTGTTGTTTTCCCTCTAAAAAGTAACCTCACAGAACACTGGTGTGTGTGCTGAGTTGAGCTCTCTGCAGATCGTGGACACCTGGGCCAGAGACACTCTCCTGGGGAGGCTTCCTGCCTGGCCAAGGAGCTCACAGACCATGATGGGATGCTGTGGTTGAATGCATGTGGACAGGCTCTCTCATAAGCTGAAGAGTCTTTGATTAATGTGCATGCCTACACATTATGCTATTTATTTATTCATTTATTTATCTATCTATTGTCATTCCAGACTGAACTCCATTGATGTAAAGTATCAGATGTGGAAGCTAGGAGTCGTTTTCACTGACAACGTAAGCCTCCTTCATCACCACCACAGAAAGCGCATTCAGATTAGTTGAGGCCACGGCTGGAAGGGCCAGTATTTGAGGAAGCTCTCCAAACACCAGTGTATTTAACACAGACACTTCCCTATGGATAGACATGATTAAACAGCCCCATCCCTCATTCTGTCTCTTAAAAAACCCAAAGGGTAAAGTGAAAATATATTTGTACAAGAAAAGTAAACTGAGATGCAAATTTCTGTGGCTCTCCCATCAGAGTTTTAACTGAACAGAGAACAGACTTCAATGAATGGTAGATATTAAAAGAAGTTGCTGGATAAATAAAAATCATTAATTGAGCTAACTGTAGGTTTCTCCCCAAATTAAAAACATTAAATTGTAGTATTTCTTTTCATGAATGATCCTTCTTTTTATCAAAGAGCCTTTGGAAAGGAAGCCTAGGGCACAAGTATGTATTCAAATATAGTGGAAAAAAAATCCTTTTCTACTAAAAGCCAATAGCTGCCTCAAGACCTCATTCTTTAATTTTGCTGCTGAGTTCTAGTGAATGTGAGTTCCCATTCTGTGACACTTTCAAATTTTGCTCTGTGCATCTTCAATCCTGTCTTATAGCATTTGGGATCAGAATTTAGCCTATCATATAGAACTTTCTGGAGCTTGAAATCATGTCTCCTAAGTATCTTTTAATATCATAGTCTGTTAATATGCTATCATGCAACTACCTCATCTAATACAATGCTGCCTCAGTTCATGAACACTTTTTGTTTGTGAACAAAAGCATTTGGCAAAATTTTGTCTTTGTTTGCAAGCTCTACATCAGGTATGAAATATAACCACCACCATCTTTCCTGCACAAAAACAAGCATGGCCATCTTTTCCAAAATCATGGAATGAAGCAAATTTGTGAACCAAGGTATCACTTTACTGAAAACCTCGGAGGATAAAAAGGAGCACCTCCAACTCTAGCTCTCATTGGCATTCTCAACTCAAATGACTGCTCCATCTGTCTCCTTAGTCCTCCCAACAACAGTCCTAGCATGCCCCACTAGGGGAAAGCCTGTCCATAGGAGGCACCTTGCTGTGGTCCTTCAGCCAGCTGTGGCCTGAATAGATTCTGAGGTCAGAAGCACTCTGTCCAAACATCATTCAGAGACATCAAGGTCTCTTCCACCTGTGGTTTTATGACTTCAGTCTGGCCAATCACAGCCTGTATTCAGTCCTCAGGAGGAATGTTTTTCTCCAAGCATAGTTAGGGCTATGAGATGCAATAAGAAATTCCCAGTTATAGTTCAAATAACTCCAAAGGAAAAAATTCTAGCACAAGTATGTGCCTAATACTGAATGGGATGCACTTGCACTGAAAGTGTGTAATTCTTTATCCCTTTCAAGCATAACTGGGCTAATCCATCTGTAGTCACTTATCTCCTCCTGTGCCCTAAACTTGTCTGCTTTTCTCAGTTTTTATGTTTCTAAATAGCCTGCTGGCTACTTCCATCTGAGAACTGCCTGCCAACTGTCTTCCCCCTCGACCCTCCTCCCCACCAAGCCCAGTCCCCTAAGCCATACAGTTCTGCTGGTGTTTTTATTCTTTGTGTCCCCCAGGTTAAGCTGTTTGCTTCCACACCACCTTTTCCTTCTCTCCTGCCTGTGACCACTGGTTCAACCAAACTTTGAACCTTTTTATCTTCTTTGTAGCCCTCCCTTCCATGCTTGCCAGTTTTGCTGCTGCTTGTAGAGCACAACCTCAACCTGGAATCGGTGCACTAGTCTCCTAATTTAATGGCCTTGCCTCCTGCAGTTTTTCAGATAGTGATCCACTGAGAGGGAGCTCTCATTCCTTATTTGTAAATTGAACTTAAAGATGCCTCTCTGACAGGGATATGGCTAGAATACAATGAGGAGCCGTGCACAGTGATGTGGAGCAATGACCAGCAGTCAGTACGTGCTCAGGACAGTTTGCTGAAATGCCTCTTCTTACAGCCACTGTCCGGCTCCCAACACTCTAGTCGCTCCCAAGAGCTGCTCTGTGTCTCCTTTAACTTGGACTTGAGGCTTTCCAGCCTTTGCAATGTGATCTTCCTGAACAGGAACCAGCACTCAAGCCCATGCTCCTTCCTGGACAAAGTCCATGTAGTTTTGTTTCAGCATCTTTGCTGTGCATGCATGTGTGTAGTAATAGTAACTGAATGGGGGACTTGGAACTGAACTGCATCCTTAGGCCTTTTTATGTTTTGTTCTGAGAGAAGGCCTTCTTATGTCAATAATTTGCCCAGGCTGAGCTCAAACTTTTTATCCTCCTGTCTCAGCTTCCAGAGGGCTGGGATTACGGACATATGTCACCATGCTCAGCTTCCAGGTCTTTTTTAAATGTCACTCTCTTTTCTTCCACCTGACCTTTAGTTTTGTCCCATGTTGCCCATAAAATCTCTTTACTACCAAAAACCCTCTTTGCTGATATACTGTAGTCAGAGTGAAGGTTTCTCTTTACAAAATAAGCAGTCCTGATCCCACTGTCATATATTTTATGTAGAAGGAACTGTAATCCCAAAAAAAGCAATCACAGGATTTTTATTCTATTTTATTTAGTAACACATGTATGCACATTTTGTAGCCTATGTACACATTAACTTAGTCTAGATTTCTGCAAATAGTGCCTTTTGTATTTTTGTCTATTATAGCTTTCAGTGACATCAAGAAGCATTTTGACTTCTTTTAGACTTTTATTTATGTAAAGTAAAATATTTGGTTAATGAAACTCCTCATGTACTCTCTTACAACCAAGAGGTTCTAAAACTACTAATCCTAGTGGTTTAGAAAATAAAAGGTACAGACCTAACCTGGAAAAAGTTTTTAAAAGTACACTGTCATTAGCTGGAGGTACAGTAGCTCACCAACAGTGTGCTTGCCAACTCATGCAAGGCCCAATACTGATTTAATATGTGAACAAATTAAAAAGAAGGAAAAAAAGTTGTTTAATTCTTCAATTGATTATAGATGAGAGGTGCTCAACCAAGGACAATTTTGCCTCCATGTCACATTTGGTAATAAATGGGGACACTTTTGGTTGACATAACTGCATGCTGTTGGCATATAGCAGATGGGAGCCACCTTGCCATGCCTGGGACAGCTACTCTGATAAAGAATTACTTGGTGCAAAATATTGATTGTGCTGAGATTGAGAAAGCCTGCCATCAAGTAATAAATCAATATGTTTTTCTCTGTGTGATGGTTAATAAGAGTGACTCTGCTTAAAGAGGAGGATAATATCGAACCCTTCCACACTGAATAAAAATAAAATACACAAAGCACTACTGCAGCCAATTAGAATTATAAAGTGATGATCTAAGAATCTGAAGTACAGCAAGTTGTCACAGCAGGTTGAAGCCAGAATGGCTTTTGGCAATAGTCACATGTCTGCCTTCTTACTGGACTCTCCTCCTGCTTTGTCCCAACAGTCCTTCCTCTACCTAGCCTGGTACATGACTATGTCCATTCTCGGACACTATAACAACTTTTTTTTTGCTGCTCACCTTCTTGACATTGCTATGGGATTCAAGACATTAAGAACCATCTTATCTTCAGTAACACACAATGGTAAACAGGTAAGATTTTGTAATTTTCTTCCCTTTACAGAGAGTTAAAAAATAAAAGTAAAGGCAGCAGAAATCAAAACAATCCTTGGCTGACCCAAGACAGCATTTGCTTTTATTTTTTTAATTTGCTTGTTTCTTTTTTGTGGTGCTAGGGACCAAACCTGGCCTTGCAAGATTTGGCAAGCACTCTGTTGCTGAGCTACTATACCCCCAGCTAATGACAGTGTAGTTTAAAAAACTTTTTCCAGGTTAGTTCTCTACCTTTTATTTTCTACCCTCCTGGGATTAGTACTTTTAGAACCTCTTAGACCTACTTTTAAATCTTGACTTGAGCTACTGGCTATAAGAGTTTGTATAAATTAATTAACATTTCTAAATCTCAGTGCACTTATTTTGCAAAGTGAAAATGCTAAAAGTACTTACTATGTTTCAGAGAAAATTAAGTGCAAACAAATGTAGAGGACATAGAAGTGATTGTGTGAAGCACTGAGGAAATGAGCTACTGTCTAGTCATGCTCTAGTGTTTGTGCTGGCTGACCTTAAGGAACCAAACCACGCGGCAGCACACTGAGGCATTGGTGCATTGCTAATAACGCCCAAGATGCTAGAATTTAATTTAATATGATGTGTTAAAATGGCACTCTTTTCTCCACTTTGGAGACCAAACAAAAAAATTTTTTTTACTTGATGAGGTCATTCTGACTTGGAGGAAAACTCCTCTAAATCCAGAGAATCGCTTTGTGTTCTACTGATACTCAGTTATCATACGTTAAAATTGCCCGTGCTTATGAGACCTAGTGCAGAGGCATGTACTTAACGGTTCATCTTGCTAATTTTCAAGAGTCCACTGGGTGGGAACATACTCTGTGTTAGTTATTTGGACTAACAGCATCTTCTAGCCCAGCACATTTTAGAATCTGTGCCCCTCCCAAAGCCTTGAGTCATTCATTGTGCACCCATCTTGATGATCCATAGTTTAAAGTTTCAGCAGACAATTCTCTCCTTGTCACTTTCAGTTCTGAAGATGACTGTGATTTGCACAGTGAGTTGTGGGCACAGTGATAAAAGAGGGAGAAAAGGTAGAATATGTGTATGCTGTAGTATGCTATGTTAAAAAATGTGACTTTTACCAAATAGAAAACAAAAATGTGTTTCTGATTATATTGCCAAACACATTATAGCATATAATATGGGGCCATAAGAATCTGGGGTCAGTTTCCTGCGCTTGTCTACTGGACAGCAGTGTGTGGAGCTACAAGTGGAGATGCTGAGTCGCGTATGTATTTCTACACGAAACATCTGGCACAATTTCCAATCAATTTATGAGCTTTGTGAAGATTATTCCCTACCCTCTGAGGTAGCAAATTTTTATTTGTGGAAATACATAAAACTGAATAGCCTTTAAAGGCAACATATACAAAAATCTACAGTGCTGCTGCACTTCATGGATAAGAAGGAATTAAGCCCATAAACTTCTATTAAGATAACACACATTTTAACATAACTGTGAAGTGATTTTATGAAATGTATATATTTGGTCAAGAATATGTAGGTATGTTGTCATCAGTGAAAGCACAAGAAAACATAATATCCTATAATATGTGTGGCAATATAATCAGATATACATTTTTGTTTTCTG
The DNA here is from genome assembly GCF_000260255.1 of Octodon degus. Classification (NCBI taxonomy): domain Eukaryota; kingdom Metazoa; phylum Chordata; class Mammalia; order Rodentia; family Octodontidae; genus Octodon; species Octodon degus. Next base: position 7,131,772 of record NW_004524703.1, read on the forward strand.
TTTGGTAAAAGTAACATTTTTTTTTAACATAGAACACTGTAGCATATACATATTCTACCATGTTCCCATCTATCTGTCTGTCTGTCTGACTGTCTTTCTCTCTCTCTCTCTCTCTCTCTCTCTCTCTCTCTCTCTCTGTCTCTGTCTCTGTCTCTGTCTCTGTCTCTGTCTCTGTCTGTCTGTCTCTGTCTGTCTCTGTCTGTCTCTGTCTGTCTCTGTCTCTGTCTTTCTCCCTCCCTCCATCTTTCTCTCTTTCTTTCTCTGGAATTAAAGAAAGATGATGCAGAAATTAAATAAGACCAAACTGTGACAATTAAATATACACTGAGAAAAATTGCCTTTAAAATAGCATTGGTCCTCTATGATTTTTTTCACTTCAGTTTTTGTATGTTTTTAAAGCAAGACATTTGAGTTTTATATTTAAATCTATTATGTGATTTATTATTCCAGTTGTGTTCTTGAATTTCAGAATTCCTATTTAGTTCTAAAATGTAATTGACAATAATTTACACAATTCCTCTTACCATCATAACAAAAAATAAAATGGATTTATTAGGGATGTAAATTATTTACAGACAGTAATCTTCACATAAGAGATGAAAGTGCTTCATGTAATGTATATCATCAAATATGTAGCGATAAGAAAAATGAACATCTTAAGTTGTCTGGTACTACTACCCACTTTGTTTGGATGTGAAACTAAATCATTATTTATTTATATGCTAACCCTGTCTTTATTAGTTAAGTGATCAGGTTTTGTATAAAATAGTCTGACAACTTAATAAAAAAATCTGTAAAGAAATTTGTTTCCTAGGAGAAGCTAAGAGCTGTGAGGCAGAATTAACTTTCGGATTTTGCTCGTTGCTGCTCAGCAGTTCCAACTCCCTTCTCGCCGGGGTGCTCCCTCCCGAAGCACATCACATCTGCCAGTCTTCTGTCATGTGTTTCTAATACATGTGCAATGTCACTTTCCAGCTCGTGCTAACCGTTGGCCTATTGGCTGTTGTTGTATACCTGTACACTGTTGTGGCTTTCAATTTTTTCCGAAAATTCTACAATAAAAGTGAAGATGGCGACACACCAGATATGAAATGTGATGATATGCTAACGGTGAGTTTATAAACTTTGATTTCATACAGGTGAAAAAATTACCTGTTTTTTTTTCAACCAAAGTAATTGTGTATATGCTCTCTAACAGTATGGAACAGAAAATCCTAGATGTAAGGAGCAGCTGAGTGGCTCTTTAAAGAAGCTTCAGTATTCACTTTATTGCAGGTTATAGGAAGGACCATTTCTGTCACTTTTCTACTTCTGCTGCCCAGCCTGGTAATTAGTAAAAAAGCCGAGAAACACATCTAAAGTGGGAGGAACAATGCCGTTTCTTTAACTTGCTCCTATTTTCTAGGGTAGCAGATAAAATTATTCCTTGTAAAGTATTTAGATGCCTTACTTGTTTGCCTGACATTACTATGTCCATAAATGAAGCTCTTAAGGGTGCTGCTACTTTGTACTTTTACACTGAATATCTTGGCTAAGATTTCTGTTTTGGTCTTGGTTTTCAAAAATCAACAGATTATCAACATTTCAGGTTGCTTTTATCACTGTTTTACAACCTCTCGATCCGATGACACCATGCTAGAAATGATCCTACATGAGAGATTAGGGTGGGGGAGGGAAAATTAGAGAAAATGTATGCCGTGAACCAGAAAGAGCTGGATCCTTCAATAAAGCTCTTCAGGGGAATACCACAGTGTAGGTGGAAGTCAAGAGGGCTGCTGCAATGATGCCAAATTTACTTTAGAAATATTGGTATCCTGAGTGACAGGCGAGAACTATAAATAGTATAAAGATGAACATTTAGACCTTTTTTTAACTAAAAATTCATACATCAATTAGACAGAAATATAGAGCAAAATGGATGTAAATGTTCATGGAAACTATAACCTGATAAATATGCAACATTTTGCAATATGGCATAGAGAATAATTTAATAAATGATATTGGTATTGGGGCATCCTGCTAGTCGAAAGTCACACAGAGGGATGCTAGCCTTGGTCTTTTAGTCAGTAACAAGTAGGATATGTTTGACTCCTGAATAGAAAAGTAATAATTTGTAAACAAGGAAGGATCAAGATATAAAACCTAGGACCTATGAAAATGTAAAAATTATCTTTTAAAAAAAGAACTACAAATGAATTAATAAAGTGAAATGATAAATTGACCAAAATGCAGGCAATGTTTTAAAAGGCCCAGTTTCCTTCATTTTCCTTATTATTCTATCATTGAAAAGAAATGAGGGGCCAGGGAGATGGCTCAGTGGAATGGGCACTTCCCTGGCAAGCTCAAGGGTCTGAGTTGAATCCTGAGTTCCACAAAAAAAAAAGAAAGAAATGAGCCAATAGAGAATGTATATGTTGAAGGGCATTAGCTTATCTCACAAATTGGAAAGAATCTAAATCTTCATCATTAGAGTCCTTATTAAAATCTGCTAAAATATACCGTTATTTAAAAGTGATATGCTGATTTTAATTGCATTTAAGTGTGTGTGCTTCGGGCTGAGATGCTAAGGAGCATTGTCAGGATGCGCCAGGAGTAAGGCCTCAGATCGGAGGAGAGAAAAAGATGCATGATTTTCACTTCTCCATTTTCTCCTGTCTGAATTATTATTATTTTCTTTTTCACCATATGCCATGTTCTTTTATTTTTAGAAAATAGTTTTCTTCATCAAGATATAAGAGAGAGCTTAATTCAGTTTGTCTCAAAATTAGTGTACCAGCACCTTAGGAGGCTGAGGCAGGAGGATCACATGTTCAAGCTCAGCCTGGAGGGTCTTAAAAAAGACCCTGTCTCAAACAAGAGAGGGAGAGTGGATATATAAATTAATATAAAGGCCCTGTGTTTAAACCCTAGTACTGCAAAAATTATTTATTTATTTATTCATTTGGTACAGGGTCTCACTACACAGCTCAGACCTATAGTGATCCTGTCTCAGCCTCCCCAGTGCTGGGATTACATGTGTGTGCCACCATACCTGATTCAGGTGGCCAGCACGGCACTGGAACAGCATGGTATATGGTATGAGGCATCGAACCCAGCTCCTTGTGCTTGCCAGGCAGGTGCTTAGACCACTGAGCTGTCTCCCTGGCTCCCCCAAATATTTTATATATATATATAATTTCCTAGTGGGCAGGAGGGGCAGAATATGCAAGAACCTGGTTGGGCAATTAACAGGACATTCATAATTTCACATACAGCGATACCTCAGTTGTGAGGCTCTGTTTGTTGCAAATTTGCACCTGAACACCAAAAAGTTCAAGAAATGAACACATTTTTCCCACAAGGAATAATAGGAAACCAAATAATTGATTCTTCAGACCCCCAAATTGTAAGTTCAATTTTCTGGGATTTTAATACATTTCACGATGCTATCCTTCTTTGACTTTATCACAGTTCTCAGTGCTGCTGTGAGCTCAATTGCCTCCATTACTAGCTTACTTCAGAGCTGTTCCATCCAAATAAAAGGCCAAAATGCTGTTTTATTTGGTGAATGCTTCAACTCACTACCACAAGCACTGTGGTGTATGCTGTCCATGCGATGGTGGCACTGACACTGAAGTGTCCCCCCTCTGGCCCCACTGCCAGATCTAAGTTGTCACTCACTATCAGACTGGATTTTTTGGGCCAGATTTTCAGTTTGCCTGTCAAGCACAGTTAAGAACACTAAGCAGATTTTTACAAATTTTGTGGTCTGAGTGGTGCAAAGTTTGAGGTGGAGCCATTCAGCAACTGAGGTATCACTATATTTCCTGTCACTGCTGTCCCGATGATGCTTGCTTATGACTTTGTCACTTCTATTTTCTGGACACCTGCTTGGAGAACATACTGTGAGAGCTAAAGAAACATAGTCATGCTCTTTCATTGACAGACTTAATTCTTCCAACAGAGGAAATACCATCCCAGTTACAGGCTGATAATCTATATTCATTTATTAATTAAGAACTTAGCTCCTAAAAGAAATGGTATTGTTCTAGGTGTTTTCCTAAGTGTTTCACAAATATTATCTCATTTAATCTGCTAACAACTTCATGCCATAGATAGCTGCCATTTGTCCCCTCTTTATAGATGAGGCTCTTGGGCTGGTAAGCATTCAAGGAACTTGTAATAGATCACATGTTATAAAGAAGAGGTGAGCCTGTAATCAGAATTCTGTGCGGTGTTCCTTCATGGATATCATCTAGGTCAGTCTTAGGCTAATGATTTAGTGATGTTTAGTAACAAGGACTTGTCAGAAGGAAGGCTTACATGAGCACAGTCCCTGCCCTTAAGGAACTTGCCTGTTAAATGTCTTCCTAGAAATCCTAATTAGAAATCCTAATCAGCATTCCTTTTCCCAGAGTGCCCCAGCAAGTACAGGAGTTTTGGAAACATTGCAGAACATCCAGTTTCAGGGTGGAAAGCTGGGTTGATTTTGGGTGGCAACCTTCAGTAATGTGTTAGGTAGTAGGAGCCATCTGGGACCAAGGCTCTACTTCACGTACCAGGGTGGGCCTCTGCCACTCTGTGGGCACATTTGCTGCTATCGTGGTTGGAATCAGAGTATCCTTATGTAGTGCATTTTTATCTCGCTTCACGTAACTGGAAGCTTCCCATCTTGCCTTGGATTGGGGTGAGGTTAGGTACATCATGAGGATGGATGCCAGAGGTTTTCTCTCTGCAAGAGAAAACCCTGCTCAAGATGCCAGCATGTCCAGCTCTTGGCCCCTTTCTGAGGACATGCCACTACTGCCAGTTGGTGGAGCCAGAGGCCACATCACCTAGGCTAACCTTCCAACTTTGGGGCCCAAGCGTGCTCTTTTTACTGGTTTCTTACTAATGCATGTACATCAGCTTCATTTAAAAGAGCCAAACAAATTTGAAATATACCTGGTCACTTCCCTTTTGTGCCCTTTCAGAGCAGCAGACTGGCCCAGGCAGCCAGCAATAGAGAAGCATGTAGCAAGAATGGCCTGATTTATCATCTGTACCTTAGTATTCCAGAGAGAATCCTCTGGGGCAGTCCATTTAGTGATACAGGGTGAAATCTGCATTGCAGGTGAAGTCCAGATTCCTCTTGAGACGATGAACATTTTCTTCTCTCATTTTAGCTGGCTTCTTCCCTGATGTCCACAGCCCCATGGTTCAGGCTGTGTCCCAGAAACATTTCCAGAACTTCACCCTTAGCTCGCGCAACTTACAGCAGGTGGCGCTGTCATTACAGAATTACACAGTGATTCACACGGGAACGCACCCCCCCCCCCATTATGGTGTTTTGAGTCTGAAAATCTAATTAAACCAGCAGTGTCCTGATAGAATTTGCACCTCCTCTCCAAGAATGTGGGAGGCTAAAGTGAAAAATAATCTACACTCTGGGATAAAAAGATGATTGTAGCTGGGTAGCTGGGGAAACTGACTTGGATATACATCAGGTTCTGCCTGCAAAGGGCAGGCATCCCTGGGGTAGCACCAAACCCACAGGGCTGGTGACTCAGCCAGGCCCCTGAAGGAGAGATGCAGGGGAGGCCTTCGAGCTTGGGGAAAGGCTTTTCAGGTCAGGGAGATGAGGAATATGCTCCCGAAATTATAACTGCCGCTACCTCCCTTCCAGGCATTCATTTATTTTCACATGCTGTCCCAACAAATAACCTCTCTTTAATTCTTTCTAGTCTTTTTTCTCTCCCTCTAAGAGGAAGGGGAAAGAGAAAGTCTCATAATGATCTTCACCATCATGCCCGGAGTTGTTCTGGGTTGTCTCCCAAAGGCAACGTTTTGATGGACCTCAGAAGGGAATCAGTTCAGGGGATGCAGAACATATAGAGCATAGGAAAGGCTTGACAGTTAGCCTCTGCCTATTGGCAGTTCTTGGAGGGCCAGAAAGCATGCAGATTCTCTGAAATATATATCATAATTACTTCTTCCCTTCTTATTACCAGGTAGAGGCTAACTATGAAAAGTAAGGTCGACAAAAGTATTCTCATTTTTAGGAGCAAAGGGGTAATTTGAAAGCTAGACAGCTGCATGTTAGTGGGCGTTTTCCACGAGCCCCAAATTCTGCCACTGCAGTCACCTTCATGCTCCATCTGAATCTAACCAGGGAGCAGAAGGGACTTGGGAAATCTGGGACTGAAATCCCACAAGGAAACTGACCTTTTTTTTTCTTTTTCAAATGATCTCTTAAGGGAAAAAAGAGATCCCAGCTCAGCAGATTAGTTCCTACAGAAAGAAGGGCATGAGGAAAGATGGGCTGGTCGTGCAGAAGGTAGGAAGGAGGCCAGGAATGTGTCATAACCAGGGATGATGGTGGGTCCCCAAGTGAGACACTGGCTAAAGATTTTTTTTATCATCACTTTGGGGTGGGACACTACCAATATCCAGTGTGTAGATGTCAATGTATCCTTCTAAACTGTCCTGCAGTGCACAGGATGGTCCCTCTCGACAAGGAAATTATACCCACCCCCAAGCACCAGTGGTGCTGAGGCTGAGGACCCCGCAGAGGCTCTAGCTGGGGCACTCCTTTTTCCACACCAGGCACCAGCAGCTGTTCTTGGTGGCTTTCATGTTTCAGGGTTTAACAAGTGGACTGTTATTTCCCTGACTCCCTCTCCATCTTCCTTCTTTAACCTAGATATTAAAGTAGAGTACCATAAGTGGGAGGTAAGGGAAAGATAGGTGCTGCTAAATCTGCTTTTCACTAGCTTGATTTCTCAGACCCCATCTTGTTCCATACTGGGCTTTTACTTCCTTTATCTAGATCCTTTATGGCCCAAATAACTGAACAACGCAATTACATGTAGTTTTATGTCCTTTAATGTCATCATAATACCTTATTGTTCCAGATGGTTTGGAGCCAAGATGCTAATATTTTTCCTTTTCTCAAAAATGAAGCAAAAGGTATGAACCAAGGAGTGCAGAATGGAATTTTGATTAAAAGACCATGGTGCCTAAACATGTGTTTATGTTATGGTCACAAGGATTAAAACAAAAACCCAGAAGTTAGCAATTAGGAATGCCAGTGGCCTCATTGCTTCCAGAGTGAAATCAGGAGCTACAGCTAGAGAACAGACCTTGAGCTCAAGCTCGAGAGTGAGTGTCAGACTTGTGGAGTGTGAAAGTGGGTGACACCATCCAGATGTGGGTCTTGGTCTCTCTTCCAGTGTTATATGTTTCACATGTATGTGGGGGTGCGAGCTGGAGGAGGCATTGGCGATGAAATTGAGGACCCGGCTGGAGATGAGTATGAGATCTACAGGATCATCTTTGACATCACCTTCTTCTTCTTCGTGATTGTCATCCTCCTGGCCATCATACAGGGTAAGCACATCCTTGCTGACTCCTCCAAAGACCTGGGGCCCATGTCAGTCACTAAGAGTTCAGACTCCAGGAAGTTAAGAATGAGTAACTTTGCTAAAGTATATGGCTATCCAGTGCTGGGATGGAATTATACCTGGTCTAGGCGTCTGAATTTGAGTCCTCACAGCAGCCAGGTTGCATATTAATTCTTCCTTTCACTCGATGCTAATTTAGGGCATGGCACTTTGCTCTTTTAGGAAAGTCAGTCATGTTATTTTTTTCCCCGTTGAACACATTTATTCTGTCTTGTATTACATGTTTGTAAATTGACTTCATCCTTTAAGATCCACAGTCATAAAATGATACTGTTTTTTGGTAAAGTATATGGATGGGTTGAAAGGACTTATGATCCTTTTATTATATCTTTATTGAGCAGAATAACAATGTGTTTTATAAGAGGGCAAAGTCAGAAAACACTTGGAAGTAAAAGTGAAGCCAGTAAATCACAGGAGGCTAAAGACGCAGAAACAGCAGCTCACTATAGTTTCTAGTTTCTGCTCTTCATAAAACCACTCAGAGCTCATGACAACTTTCTGGAAAAGATGATTTGAGGAAAATGCATTAGTTTAGGTGATAATGTTACGTTTCCAAATTAATATCTGAAAAAGCTTCTTGGTGGGGTGTTCTGGATTTCCTAACCATGAACCAGAATTGCTTTTTTGCAGCATGAAGTAAGTCCTACCATACCATCTGTGTGTGCGAAATCAGCTGACAATTTTTCTTTTTTCTTTCTTTCTTTTTTTTTTCTTTTGCAGAACCAGGGATTGAACTCAGGCCCTTGCACTTGCCAGAGAAGCACTTATTCTACTGAGCCATCTCCCTGGCCCCAACAATTTTTCTTGCTGTCTCTTCATTTCATAATGCCCTGTGAAGCTGGGCTTGGTGGGACAGTTCTGCAATCCCAGTTCTCTGGGAGGCTGTGGCAGGAGAATAACAAATTCTAAGCCCAGCCTGGGCAAGTTAGTAACTCAGTGAGATCCAATCTCAAAAGAAAGAAAGGAGGGAAGAGGGAAGCAGACAAGGAAGAAATGATGGATGGAGGATGGAGCTCAGTGCAAAGTCTTGGGTTCAACCCCAAATGCCACAAAGAATAGCCTTTATAGTATTTACTCCATAGCTATGTGTGCTTCTGTCCCTAAAGATAAAATTGATTACCCAGTTGACTATGGTACATGGACCCATACTTCTACCATATTTTAAGCATCTTCTGACATGGTTGTATATTTTTCTTCCCTTTGAAAGAGATAGCCAAGGGTTTATGTATTTATATATCATAGTCTAGTTGATAAATATTAAATTGGGTCTCTGTTGAACCATAGGTTTAATTATTGATGCCTTTGGAGAACTAAGAGACCAGCAGGAACAAGTCAAAGAAGACATGGAGGTAAGCCACTGTCTGTGATGCAGTCGAGCTGCTGGGGCTACTCATCTTCCTCACTCCCTTTATCAAGAGAGCCGCAAATGTGGAGAGAAGGACAAAAGCCATGTGCGGTTTCATTGGCCTGCCTTACATTCAAGTAATACGTGTGTCTAGGCTGGAACCAAAGAGGATTCCAAACAGTAGTATGCTACCTCCTGGCTCTCAGGAAGTGGGGAGATGATCCATTCAGAAGGGCAGATTTGCCGGTGGCTAAGGGCATACGTGGTCACAAGGCAGCATGCTGCACTCTTGGGGGAAATCATCTCTGAGAGGTGGGGTCCCCAGGGGTGGTGGGCTGCCTCCTGAGTGGTCAGGGAACTTCCTGAATGTTGTAGAGATGTGGGTTTGAGGGTCGTAGGGCAGGACAGTTGAGGGAACCTCCCTCTGAATGCTCACTTCCCACTCTCAGCTTCATGTGTACCAGTGTGTTGAGTTCTGAGAAGATGTCACCAAAACTCTGATTATAGGGAACTAGAGATGCACTATTTTTTCTTTAAAGCATAAATGTTTCAGGATGAAACATTAAACTCTGGTGTTGCAGCTGGAGAAGAAGCCCAGCAAATGAAGCACCTAATCATTCCTTTGAGGAATCTACAATTTAATGTCCAGGCTGTGGGAAGCAGGACAAGAGTTTTAAGCAGAGAGACAGGTGATAAGACTTGCATTTTGCAAAGATAGCTGTGGAATAAGGTATGGGTACTGGGCTAGATGCTGACAGGGAAGGAGGTTGTAGGTATTTTCCAGGTAGTGATTGTGAAGTGGCTCTTGTTGAAGATGTGGCTGCCATATGAAGTACTGGTGGGATTTGGAATGAAAAGAGCATGGTGATTGGACAGGTGCAGAGGATGAAGAAGGCGGGGCAGGCAGAGTCCTGATGCTTCAGGCAGGAGTCACCAGATGGGTGGGTGGTGGCTCAGCTAGCGGGTCTAGGTAACACAGGAATAGCAGGTATGTGGACACAGCTGATAGTGTGATTGGAACCTGTCAAAGAGCCATGGAGCAGTAGCAGGACCTGATTGTTTCCCAACTGCTGAATGTGGCATGAGTGCCGTAAGCAGTTGTTCTCCCATTCAAGTACTAGTCATGCCAGATACTGCTTAGCTTCCAAGCTCAGATGAGATCGGATGTGTCAGGATGGTGTGGCTGTAGACTATCAGCAGTTGATCCCTAAGGCAGGGTTAATTTTATGCATGATGATCACCATCATTCTAGGCTCTAGAATCCAGAGCATCTTGAACATGTTTCAGATGGAATGTTGGGCCAGAGAGAGAGCTCAGAAGTCTAAGCACCTTCCTGGCAAGCACAAGGGACCCAAGTTTGGTCCCTAGTATGGCATGCTGTACTGGCCTGGGGTTCCCGGGTGTGCAGTGGCAGCCACTGAAACCGAGCATGGTGGCTCTCGCCTGTAATCTCAGTGCTGGGGAGGCTGAGACAGGAGGATCATTATGAGTCCAATCTGTGCAGTGAGATCCTGTACTAAATAAATAAATAAATTTTTGAAAATAGAATGCTGGCAGTGAAATAGGAACATGTGCATTGCAGGAAAACAGTAATCATTGAATTCATTTGAGTTGAGATAGTCTAAAGTTTTGTTCTAATTCTGCAGTTCCAATAATCATTCTAATTCTACAATTCTGTTCATGAATGGAGGGGTGGTTTCTTAAGTAGTGAACTGGGCCCACAGGTAGCAGACCAGAGCTGGTGTTACACTACAGTCTGCATGAAGATAGGGTGTTCTACAAGTGGGGAGGCAGAAGGAGCAGACACCTGATTCTGGACATGTTCACTGGTTAACTGCCTAGCGCAGGTCCTGAACCTGGCTATGCCCACTCAGTTGTTGGTGGGATTCATCATAGCTTGGCATTTGTTTGGCCCTTTTCCAAAGGAAGCCATTTGTACCATCCCTCAGCTGTGCCAGACTTTAGGTGACTAGATAGCAAGTTTTCAATTTCAGTTGGGAGTGCAGCTAATCTTTCCTGAATCACTTTAGCCAATGTAAGCATAAGAGTGATTAGGGCCAGGGAGATGGCTTAGTGGAATAAGCGCTTC
>NW_004524703.1:7142927-7147573 GCF_000260255.1 Octodon degus
AAAAAAAAAAATACAGCTGTGGCCTCAGTTAGATTTATATTTAGGAGCTTGGCACAATCTCTGTGTGATAATATCTGATATATATTGATCACGTCAAATAGCCGCCTCTAACAGATGAACGCTGTGTTTTCCTTTGTGAACTCTCCTCCCCCTGTCTTCTAGACGAAATGCTTCATCTGTGGCATAGGCAATGACTACTTCGACACAGTACCACATGGCTTCGAAACCCACACTTTGCAGGAGCACAACCTGGCCAATTACCTGTGAGTGCTGGGATCAGACCTGCGGGTCTCCTCGCAGGAATCCACACAGCAGGAGAGGCTGCTGCGTGCCCTTTACAGTTGCTCAGAAGCTTCGAGAGAAAGACTACCCACCAGTGGTTCACGTGACATGAGATTGGGATGCAGTGGGGCTGGCTCTCAGGAAGTCTCGGTCATATTCCCATTTCAGTCCCTGTATCAAACAGGACTCCTCCAGCTTCTCCCTAGACATATGTGACTTATCCTCCCTATTTTTTTTTTCTTTTCTTGCTGAGGACTTGTAAGTTTCTTCAAGAACTATTGGAAGCCCAGTAAAAAGTTACGTTTTTAAAAATAACCTAGAATTCTGACCATTACCTAGTGCTAGCCAAAACTACAGTTTGATGAGATGCTATTCTTTGTTTCTGATCTAGTTTTAATATCAAATAGATGAGATGCAGAGTAGCTCTGGAAGAAAAATAGATTAAGCTATATTCAAATGAACTGATTGGTAAACTGGAACATCTTATTAAGCTAGTCTTTATTTACAATTCATCAGTGCTGATTTCATTCTGACCAAAGTGTGTATATTCTTAATCTGCCACCAGAGTGTGCGTAGGGGAAAATCATGCACTAGGTGAGAAAGATCAAATCTAAAAGCATCCTCCATACGTTATGGTATACTGTAATTAATTTTCAACACAGTATTTGTGGTGGTTTCTCTGTGCCTCACGCACATGTAATATGTAATAGTATTTTCTATCAGTTTACACTGTAACTTCACATAATGCATTCCTGATCAGTTTCTCTGTTTCTTTAGTTTTTTTCTGATGTATCTCATCAACAAAGATGAAACAGAACACACAGGACAGGTAGGCAAACAGGAACTATATGGCATTTTCCAAAAGGCTGCATGCTGGAATGAAATCCGAGCACGGGGCTGTGGGGGTGTGATTGCGTTCACATAGTAGTTGTGATTATCTTGATATACAATTTGTTTTCTTGAATAAGTGTGATAGAGGTTGCGTCCCTTGAAAAATTCTAATTTCACATGGAAACATAAACTTTTATTACCTGAAAAAAACTGAGTATTCTTTTAAAATTACCTGTATGAGAAAATCGAGGGTCCCTAATCACGATGTCTCTGATTGCTTAATCAGACGGCAGATGATTTCAAAAGAACTTCAACTCTCAGAATTAGGGTCAGTTAAAAATGACTAAATATTTTTTAAAATGACTAAATGTTGTGTAAGCTTTTGAAGCTATTTGAGATTTCTCTTCCATGATTGCTCTAAATTGTTAATAGACTGAACTTAAAGATATAATCAGTAATAATATTCATAGTATTATAATAGAACCCTCAAAAACACACACACACACACCACAAATAGATTTTTATTATTAATATATTATGGCCAAGATAAAGATTGATTATTTGGTTATTAGAATTAAAACTATGTTTTACTATGGTTTAAAATTAGGGGGGCCTGCCCCTTAGCTCAGTTCTTTAAGTGGCTGCTTCAACAAAGCAGTCAGGCTCAGGTTCCTGTGGCTCCATCCCCACAACTCAAGCCAGCCAAACCTGCCCTGAAGGCATTCAGAGCAAATAAATAAATAAATAAATAAATAAATAAGGATTTTACCAATTACATGTGATATTATGCAACATTTGAGTTTGTTTCTATCTTACGTTTTGTGTTAGCACACCAATTTTGGGGTCAGTGTTAATACATTCCTTTGCTATTACAGGAATCTTATGTCTGGAAGATGTACCAAGAAAGATGCTGGGAATTCTTCCCAGCAGGAGATTGTTTCAGGAAACAGTATGAAGACCAGCTAAATTAAATCATGCCCTTATCACCTCTACAAACCAAAACCAACTCTCTCCCTTTTTCCTTTCTCCCCCTTGTACTCTCTCTGTCCCCTTCCCCCTCTGTCCCTCTGCTCCTAGAAACACGGGTCTGACCCTGTGGATTGCCGGCATTCTGTTTTTTCTGGGACCTCCAGAAGGGAAACTCTGAAGAACTGACTGATTTGACATGACCGTTTCCCCCCACCTCTTGTATTTTCTTTGAGAAATAAAGACTGAAGAGTAATCTAACATCATACATAGGCAAAATAGGAACTCTGGGAAGAAAACCATTGCATATACTCTATCATACCACAAGTGGACAGCTTCTTCAGAGGGTCCTGGAGAACTCCCTGAGCCATGAGACCTTCACTTCAAAGTGTGGCAGCCACACTCACCCGGCTTCTTTATTTCACCATTACGAAAGGAACTGTCTAAGGGTCACAGAGCACGCTAGCACTTAAAAGATTGCTGTGGACACCAGTTGTGAAAGGAAATAGTGCCTTACTATACGTGGGTTGAGCTATGCAGAAGATCCGTGCATGAAAATACATCTTTATTTTCTTTATGTCCACCTATTTTTCTTTAGTAGATTGATTTTGTGAGTTTTTTGTTTATTTTCTTTGGTGGGGGAGGGTAAGAAAAGCCGTTTGTTCACACCTTTTCTGCTCAGAGGGGTGTAGTGTCTCAGGATGGAAGGAGGGAAGGAGGCCCTTCTCATTCAGTTATTCACATTTACCCTCCCCCATCTACTCCTGCTCTTATTTTGGTGGCGCTCTGATGCAGCATCACAACTTTATGAAATCTTTGTATGAAAACACAAAGACTGCAAAAAAAACACACTTTCAAAAGAAATATTTCATTGCATGTTGATTATGCAAGTTTAAATGAATCAAGAAAACCTTCAGAAGCAAGTTGACCAACATGAGAGATCTTCCATGATAATTATCCTCATAGTAATAAAGTGTTGTGGGCTTAACTGTATATTTGGAGCCAGTGTCATCCACCAACAATGTGATACATTCTGAACTTGACAGTAGTGTTGGGGTTCCCTCTTTCTTTCGCCATCTGTGATCAGGTGTTAAGGACTTTGCATCAGGCCATTTTTTGATATCAAAGCTGAAGCAATATCCATTCAGGGATTTCATCAGGCTCATCACAAGACATGGATGATAATATCAATCGCTCCAGTTTTTTTTTCCATTTTGAATCCTTTTCAATGTAATGCTAATCTTTACAATTAAAAAGACAGATTCAGAATGGAAGCAAGGTCATTTTGCAAACATTGGAGCTCTTTTATTACAAGTCTGCTTGTTAATTTTAGAATTGTAAAACTGCTCTGATTAAACTATTTAACTAACTTTCTCGCCTTCTTGTTTCATGTTTTCACTTATAATTGAAATGCATTAAACCTCAAGCTCATTGCACCGAGGTGGACATACGATAGTCCTGTTTACTATGACAAGATCTTTAACACTGCCGACTTCAGGTAGCTGTGTAGGCTTGCAGTTTTGTGATTGTGGACCATCAGAGCCATCAGGCACTCAGCACTACCTTTGTCATTTCTATCATGAGGTTATCCAGTGACAGAAAAGTAGGTTTTTCTTTGCACTTGTTTAAATTCTGGACAATTCTCATTTTACAAATCTCTTGCTCAGGGCAGGTTTTTTTTTTTTTTTTTTCTGTAATACTAGTGATCTATGTCCTATCTTCACATGAAAGAGACTTAGTACATTAATGTCATCTTAAGCACCCCAGTGGGAACTGGACATGAGCTGTGTACAAAGAGTATGCTGCATACACTTTATCAGCGCAGCATCCAAGCTGCTGTGCCTGGGCCTTGTGTTTATCTTTTGCTATCATTTTTATTTGGGGGAAGACATATCACAGGAATAATTTCTAGACTTTCTGAGGGAAGTGAGGTTATGTCATGCAGGAGGCATCTGAGTGAAGTAAATCAGATCAGCTCCATAAAATATCAAAGAAAACATTGCCATGAAACACTGCAGAGGGAGCATCTAGTGGAGGGGAATACATCTTCCAGGACATAAAGTACACTAGCAGATCTAGGCCTTCTATTTATAATGCCCAAATCACGGTTATCACAACAGTATGAGGAGAGGCAAGAGAATAGGTTCTGAGTGGCCCTTAGATTTTGCAAGTCCCCTGTTAATTTCTGTGGATGCTCCCAGCTTGGAAGTTCTGAGAGCTGACTGAAACACTTGGAACAGAAGTGGGAATGTGGGACAGGAGGTCTCTCTTGGCCAGGGGACTTTGTTTATACCTCAGGGTTGAGGAAAACACCTTGAGAATTTGTTTACACCTCAGTCTCAAGGCCTCTGCGGGAGGAGGGGGCTATAGAATGTCTCAGTGACTGTCAGATGCAGCGTGCCCTGCACTTCACTGATTCAGCTCAGAGCTGCCTCACGCCTTCCATGGGGAAGGCTTGGGTGGTTCCACCTTGCCCATGCTGTTTCCCAAAGGTCTGCCATGCTGTGCAGAGAGTAACCTCCCAGGCACCTTCTGATGACATTTCTTCCCAGCACTCAGCACATCAG
>NW_004524703.1:7147673-7152536 GCF_000260255.1 Octodon degus
TTTTTTAGGAACAACATTTAAATCTATTCTATGAAATAAATTGAGAGTCATGAATGACACTGATGTTTTCCATGTACACTATTGTTATATGTATCTGAATGGGGCTTCTGAGACACAAATTCTTCATGTACAGTGGGCAGTTTGTTCTGCACCCCACAAACACTCATTTAAATACCATGCAATAATTAAAATTTTACAATCAGATGTGGTTATAAAAATCACATTTGGAAAAATTGTTCCACTCCCTTGCATTCCTAGGGGAAATGTTTGTATTTTTCTTAAGCTCCTATTTTCTGGGTGAATATACCGATATGGCCCCATGTTGGTTAAGGGCTCTGCATGCTGGTTAGTGGTGGAATACCTCATTTCTTCTGGACATAGTGAAAGAGAACTTTTAAAGCATTTGTTACCTTTTCTAAATTATGAAATTCATGAGCATTTACCATGGGGAAGGCTTGGGTGGTTCCACCTCGCCCATGCTGTTTCCCAAAGGTCTGCCATGCTGTGCAGAGAGTAACCTCCCAGGCACCTTCTGATGACATTTCTTCCCAGCACTCAGCACATCAGTGACAGAAACTGGGGAAGAAAACGTCTTGCTTCCTACCCACGCATGGCATGTAGGTCTGTTAATAGCTGTAAGTCTTACAATAGTAGACATACTTAGCAAGAGAGAGCTCCATGTCTTACTATCTTAAGGTATACCACAATTGGGTGATTAATGTGGATATCAGATAGGTAGCTTTTCAAATTACAGTGGTTTTAGTAATAGATCATAACTCAGTATAAGTGGTAGTGGGCCTGTGAGATAGCTTAGTGGACTCAAGGGCCTGCTTAGGCAAGTTTAGGCAAGTGCAGGGACCCCAGTTTGTTCCCCGGCACCACTCACCATGCCAACCCTGCTCCCAGGGCAGTCTAAGCTGGCCACTGAGTCCAGGCATGGTGATGCCCACCTGTAATCCCTGCACTTAGGGAGGTTGAAAACAGGATCACTATGAGTCTGAGCTGCCTAGTGAGACCTATTGGTTGAATACCTCATTTCTTCTGGACATAGTGAAATAGAACTTTTAAAACATTTTTTACCTTTATTAAATTATGGAATTCATGAGCATTCACCATGGGAAAGGCTGTAACAACTAAATACATTTTAAAAAATAATAAAATGAAAACAAGTGGTGTAGTAATAAAGATTATTTTGATCAGATAGATGATATTCCCAGACTCCCAAGATATTAGATCTGAAAGGGACTCTAGTAGTCTCATTGCATGTAGAGCACCTGGAAATGTTAAGTAGCTTGATTGAAGTCACCACCACTTGACTCATTTGCTCTGGACAAGAGTGAAAGAGAACTTTATGAAACTATTTAGCATTTTTATTGTATTCGGGCTAGTGAGAGCTGGAATATTTTCACAAAAGTCAGTTTTCTCATGAATCTTTTCTTTAGAACCAGGATAGCTTAGAAAAACAACAGATGCTTCATGCTCTGCAAACATGAAACAAAAAAGTAGATATGAAAGTTTTAGGTGAAATATCACTGATGCTCACTGATATTTTGCTTCTGTGATGAGATTCTGGGAGAGGGTAAATTAATTGCATAACTGCCTTCACTATGTACCATTGAAGACAGATATATCTTAAGAAATGAAGTGTTACTTTTAAGTTAGGAAAGTAAGGAAAGCGTCTGCTTCATATTTTGCTTCAGTATTTGGTTTATTTCTACACAGAACACTTGCTTTTCAGAACTATAAATTATTTTACAGTGATTAATAAATCTAGTTCCAGTTGTGATGTTTATCATGGTTAAAATAATTTTGGTTCACAATTTCTTAAAGGTTTTGAATATCATTGGTGAGGATAGGTCCTGGAAGATCCAGGAGCCAAACTTTTAAGTTAAGTAAGTGGTGGCTTTTTAAAGTAATAAAACAAATAAAAGGATACATAATTTCAAATCAAGATGATAGGAAATTAATAAAGAGTGATATATTGCATATTGTTATCTTCAGAGTAGTTATTCAGATTACCAGATATAGACATGTAAAATTGATCAAACAATTAAGCATTGATTATTGCTTTCAATAAACCAATAGAAATGAGTAGTACAACTATCTTAGCTATCGTGTATGTGTGTGTGTGTGTGTGTGTGTGTGTGTGTGTATTTTCTCCCCTTCCTTCTTTTTCTTTCTTTCCTTTTTCCTTTCCCTCATCCCAGTTGTTTTAATGTTCAAGGTACAAATACTTTTTCTATTTTGCCCATGTTGGGGCAGAAAAAAAATTTCTCTACCTTGTCGTCTTTAGTGTTTAGCATCCTACAAGTTAAACTAGCAAGTAATGAGTTAGGAAAAGAAAATCAGATTTGTGTTCAATGATACGTATGTAAATTCTCAGAAAAACATGTGTTAGAAATGTGGCTAGAAAGCGGGATTATACACCGGTTTAGTAAGGCATGGGGTGGGGCATAGGAGCATTTCTAGGGGAACAAATGACTTCTTAGAAAGGGGGCACTTATAAAAATGCAAATGAATTTTGGAATCATGAGTGTGCCTTACAGAGACTAGATAGGAGATAGTTTTGGGATACTCTGAGCGTGGTGCTGCCTCTTGTTTCCAAGAACAGGAGATTAGAGTTGTCTCCAGGAGATGATTTAGGGTGATGTCCTTGGGGAGGCTCTACCTTTAGACAGATAATGGATTTCAGAAACTCAAATACTTTCAAATTCAAATAATTTTTATGGTATAGATGTTTATTCTAGATTCCTTCAGTCAATCCCTGTAGCTCCCATAATGGGTTCAACTCATTTTATACATCATAAATTTCATATTTATTTTCTTCTAGAAAGTCTATGAATTTGATATATGTACAGTCCATCTTCAGTAAACACTGATAATCAGGTCTTCAGGTTTTTCTCTGTAGAAGAAAAAATTTACTTTTCATAGACCTGGCTGACACTTCTAAATATTTTAAACATAGTGCTCCTAGCATGAGAAATATGTTAACATGTAAACAGAAGTGCTAGAGCTAATTCCAATGTATTTCTTAATGTGAAATTCTAGTCTGCGAATATTTGGTCAGTGGGTAATGACATTGGTGGCTCTTTTTGAAAAAAAAAAAGAAAAAACATTAGCTTAAGCTACTGGTGCATGGAACTGATAGAATTAGTTCATGGTTGCTTACAAGGAGACATTACATTCATGGTTTTGAACCCCCTAAGATCCTTTGGCCATTTGATGGTTTTTGATGTATTGGCCCTTAAGTGTGGTGTGTGTTGGATTACTCCCCTAGGAGGTAAGGACCCACCCACACTACAAACACTTATCAGCAATATGCCTTTGTCAACTTTATTTATTAGCCTGTATTCATGAAATCACTAAAAATTGGGTTATCTCATTGGTAATCTAGTGGCAGAGCCCTGAAGGTCAGCATTTAACAAATACGAAGAGTCGAAAAACAAGATTCAAGGCATGAGACTGAATCTCTTTCTCAAGGTAGTGAAATGAAGGTCGGCAGGAAATAATTATCATTCCCAAGTCTTTCTAAGACTAATACATTATCTGCTGAGTAGGTTTATGAATGTAAACTTCACTGTTTTCTACATATTTACCTAATTAGGGAAATCTCATGACATACTTTGTCGAACTATAATTCCAATAGATTCTATGATTGTAAAAGAGATTTTTAGATATTATGTTTTATCATCACCTTTTACATTTTGTGCTTAGTTATTACAGGGTCTTCTGAGGAAATTCTCAGAGGAGTAAGAGGTTGAGTCTGCCTAGGTTCAAAGTTGACAAAGAAGATAATCACTAACTTTGAAATTTATCTTGGTTGTTATGCTGGATAAGGGAGCAGTAAAGGAAAAAGAAGCAATTAAGGCCTTGATTAAAACTGAATGGGCAGGAAGGTGAGGAAATGGGATAGAAAATAACCCTAATATGGAAACACAAGGGCAGCAATTAGGAACGAAAGACCAAAGACTAATGCTCAGGATTTTGAAAGTGTCTAGTGTTTAAAAGATCTTTTAAAAAGATATGATCATAAAATACAACTAAAATGTACAATAAAGTTAATTTTTGAAAAAGTCATTTGGAAAGCAGGCCCACACCAGAACTGTGGCAACCCCTGCCCTCCTGCAAGGGCATACCAGATACTCACCTCAAGCCAGCAGAGAGAAGTCCTAGCCAATAAAACTGATCCTGGACAGGGATGACACCCAGAGAGACAAAGAAGCAGCCAGACCCCCAGCTGCCAGCCTTAAGTCCTCAGGCTCATGAGCCCCTCCCCAGCCTAAGTCTAGCAGAGACCAGAGGGCTGATCACACCTCTATCCACCAATGGGAGCAAGGCCACATCTGGGCTTCGATAGTACCTCTACTCTGTGGGGAGCACACAAAGGAGTTTTTGATGAAGGGAAGACACCTCAAAATCCAATAGGATTTAAAGCTAAGCAGAGAACATCATAAATGCTGGATCCCAAAACTGTAGATCTTGCAAGAAAAATGCTCATTTAATACACACACACACACACACACACACACACACACACACACAGTGTCTAATGTTTATTGCTATTTGTGGTCTCCTCTCACTTCTTTTGTCAGTTAGAAAAAGAAAAAAAACTTGATACCTGCAACTTAAAGGTAAAGGTTCATGTTTACCTTGGCTCACATTTACCATTCCTGGTCGATGGCTCTGAGGCAGGAAGGCATGACAGAAAGCCTGACAGAGAAGCTGCTCCACCATGGCAGCCAGGAAGCAGAGAGAGAGAGGGAGAGAAAGGGAGGGAGGGAGGGAGGGAAAGAAGGAAGGAGGAAGGGAGGGAGGGAGAGGGAGGGAGAGAGAGAGAGAGAGAGAGAGAGAGAGAGAGAGAGA
>NW_004524703.1:7153530-7154939 GCF_000260255.1 Octodon degus
CAGGACAAATCCTGAGGGCATTTCACTGACCTTCTCAGACCAAAAAGCTACAACTCTTGTTGAATAGGTCCTGCTTTACCTTGGTCTTAACCATCCAGCAGAAAAGTATGAATACGAAATTATAAGAAATAAAGCCATGCTGTTAAGTTGAGCTGTGGGGACTCAGGTCAATAATTTCTGACATTGCTAGTTAAACAGAAGACCCAATGCTATTATGGGCTCATGGACTCTTATAATATTTTGCTGAGTTTACACACCTATAATATTCAATAACGGAACTTAGAAAAAATGGGGTATACAGATGAATGTCCATTTGTATCTGTGTATTCAAAGTGGTTAGGACGGATGTATAGTTAGTTGCATTCTCTTAATGAATAGAATGATTTGTTCTAGTGGCGTTTGTAAATAGGAATCTCAAGTCCACATCTTGTACAGCAATTAACCACTAAGAAGAATATATGCAGTGTGTTATTTGTTGAAACTGTACTTCCAATTTGATTTGAAACTGTCTCATTGTTATCTGTTTATGAATAAAATTTTGAAAAAAAAAGAAATATATAGCTCTACTTCTAGCCTAGCTGCTAGAAATTATGAGGCTTTGGGTAGCTTCTTTCATTTCCTTGAATTTTTTTTTCTGTTCTATAATATAGGGATAAATAATTCTTTTTTTTTCAGTGTTCTTAAATTAAGTTTTATTTGAACACATCCATGCTCATTCATTTACATATTATATGCTTTTTCATTATTTATTTTGTTTTTACTTTTATTTTTTATTTAAATTTTTATTCATTTTAATGAGAAAAAAGATAAAATAGCAATAAAACAGTTTCAAAAAAAGGTTAGTAGGACAGTAACAATAATTAATA
Source organism: Octodon degus (assembly GCF_000260255.1). Classification (NCBI taxonomy): domain Eukaryota; kingdom Metazoa; phylum Chordata; class Mammalia; order Rodentia; family Octodontidae; genus Octodon; species Octodon degus. The sequence continues at coordinate 7,154,397 of NW_004524703.1, forward strand.
CATTGCCTATTGTTGTCTTTGTAGTTGTCATTCAGAGGAGAAGATATAGATATGAAGCCTCATATGAATACTATTAGTAGAAACTTTACACTCATTGAACTAAGAGAATGTAGCTGTATATCTATCTTATCTTGTTTCTTTCCATAATTTTATTGAGAGACAAATAACAATGAGACAGTTTCAAATCAAATTGGTAGGACAGTTCCAAAAATCAATACATTGAATACTGTCTTCCTAGTGGTTATTTGCTGTACAAGATACAGATATGATATCCTATCTACAAACGCTATTACAACAAATCCCTCTATTCATTAAGAGAATGTTACTATATATCCATCCTAACCATTTTGAATACACAGATACAACATAGACATTCATTTATATATCCCCCCCTTTTTTTAGTTCAGTCATTTGAATATTATAGGTGTGTTAACTCAGCAAAATATTCCAAAGGTTCCAGTAACCCATAATAGTATTATGCCTTCCGCTTCACTGGCAGTGTCAGAAATTGTTGACCTGAGTCCCCTACAGCTCAACATAACA
>NW_004524703.1:7155039-7160305 GCF_000260255.1 Octodon degus
TTAGGTATAAAACATAACAAGAGGAAAAGAAGGGAACTATATAGTTATTGAAATTGAACATATCAGAACTTATGGCCTATAGCTAAAGCATTGCCCTCAAACAAATGTATAGCTTAAAAATTCTTGTTATTAGAAAAAAAGGCTTAAAAATTTATAGTGTAAGTTTCCATGTTTAGGAGTTAAACAAATGAAATTGAACCCAAGTAAATAAAGGAAAAAATGAACATAGAGAAAGCCAAAGATTAGTTCTGTGAAAAAAATTATATATGTTCCAAAAGTAGTTAAATCCATAAAATTAAATATTGTAAAATACATGGAAAGCAAAAATTACCAGTATTATGAATAATAGGGAGACAATATTATTAGACATTCTTCAGGCATTAAAATAGTATTATTAGTAATATATTTCAATAAATTTTACAATGTAGAGATTTTCTAAAGTGAAATTTTCTGAAAAACTCTGCCAAGATGAATTAAAAATAGGAGTAGCTTTATATCTACTGAAATAAAATAGGAACAGTCCTACATCTATTGAAGTAATTGAATTTAAAAAAATTTCTTCAAGGATGGATTTATTTATTAGTAAGTCTATCATACTTTGTCCCTTCTTATTACTTCAAGTGGCCCTCTCCCTTATCTTTGTTTAAAAGAGGTCTTTAATGTGAGAGCTGTACCCTTCACCCTGTGATTGTGACAGAGGTAGGTAGTTGATTTAAACTGGATGCTTGGGACTTTTGCTTGATGGGTCTGAGTTCTGACATCATCTGTCCCCCTGGATGTGAATGATCAGCTTTAGGCTCTACATGTTCTTACAGTAACTTTTCAACAATGCATGAAGGCAGTCTAAGGGTAACACTGACAGAAGGCAAGAAGGCAGGAGGAAAAAACACAGTGAAACAGAGCCGTGAAATTGACACCAGAATCATGAACTTCAAGATTAAGCCATCACCAGAAACTGGCTTTGAATTTCTATGAAACTACAACCTTTTTATTATGTTTAAGTTAATTTGAACTAAGTTTTCTGTTACTGGAAATAAGACATGTATTAATAGATTCAACATTAGGACAGAAAAAAGCATTAGGACTAGTTTTATCTACAAATACTTTAACATCTTGCAGCATTTATTATGCCTCTACACAAAAAAACCTCTTGACTTTTCTATGGATTTAATTCATTTTATATACAACAAATCATTTTCTCAAGTTCTAAAATATTAGAAAATTGACATCTCAATAGTTTGCTGATTTAGAATCGTATAGGATTCCCATCTTATGTATGTTGTTATATGCCACAATACCAAAAACTGGGTGACTTACACTTAAATTTATGATCTTACAGATTTTAGAGGATAGAAGTCCAAAATCAGTGATCTGGCAGCACTATATTGGCTCCTCCTGAGGCTGTGAGATGGGAAATCTGTTCCCTCGTTCTTTCCTGACTACAAGTTTACAGTGGCCATTAATCAAAAAATTATTTAAAATGAAGTGGGTATTAATATTTTATTCATTTTCCCTATGAAAGATGATCAAGATTGCAAACCCACTATTAATCACCAGAAAAATTCTCTGCTCTGTTTTATATGAATTTTAAAGTATCACTTTACTGAAATTTTAAAAAGAAAACTCTTATGCTTATTTTTCTTAGAAAGTAGACAACTGAAGGCCAATTTTACTGCTTTATTCTGCTTTAATTTAGCATTATTTGATGTAATTTTAATAAGATATAGATGTTCAACAAATGTTAAATGAAGAAATGACTTTTGTCATCTGAAATTGGGACATGAGTGAAATTTTAAGTTCTATTTGGCAAACACATTTTCTGATGAAATTTGGTCATTTGGCTCTCTTGCAAGATCCTGACAATCGGATTGGTTTTGGTTTGTTCTGCTTTGGTCTGTGGATTAATTCCTCAGCATCTTGGAGATTTCCTTATAAAATAACCATACACACTGGGTCGAGCTGGTGGCACTCTCCATGGTACTGAAAATATTTTCAGCTTTGGTAATGAATGTTTGCAACTTCATTGACACCAACGGGAAAAGCGTAACCAGAACCGAGGAAATGCGATTATATGGTGCAAGTTGCACACAGCCTGCATTGTCACCAGTCTGTATCAGCACTGGGCTTCGGGCAGATGTCTCTCTGGGGATCAGTAATGGAGGAGGCCAGCAGGGAGAAGCAGCAACCACGTCTTGTGAGGCCTTTTTGCTGCTGCCCTTATTTTGTATCATAGCAGGATGCTCTGCTCCCAATATAATTATTTACACCATGTTGTATGAAGTTGAAACACCTTGATTGCTTGACTGAAGGAAATGCATAAATACAGGGTGGATAGCTCCTGGCTTTGGTGAACACGACACCCATTGCCTAAATTATACAAGTCTGATTTGTTCTTTTTAAGCTACTATCTTGAACCTTTCCTGAAAAGATTTCACTCATGTCTTTGGTAAGCAATTTCTCTCTCTCCTTAAGAAAAAAGCACTGTGATGATTACCTGTTATTTACTACTTGGGAGTTTAAACTATTTATAAATTTGAACCTGTGTCTATGTCTCTAGTATATATTTCCTCAATTTTTAGCCTGTCTTGGGTTTAAAAATAGTTTCTGGCTTTAAAAATGAGAGACAGCCTCAGTGCAGGCTTTAAGTATTCTCTCCATAGTAATTTCACTGTTAGTAGATACTCCTTCTGATTATCCATCAAATACTGAAGAAAGGAAATGTCTTGTTAGCTGCTGAGTGTTAATATTATGACATTTAAAGCTGTAATTTGCAGTCTTATTAACAATAAGTAATAGAGTAGAAATCTGAAAGAATTGGCATTAAGCATTTGAGGGGCAGTTGTAGGCATAAGCACTTCATTTATTCATTCATTCATCTGATAGTTGCCAAATGCCATTTTTGTAGACATTGGGCTAGATATTCTGAACACAGGAATGAGCAAAAATGAATATTATGTACCTCTAACCCAGCTCAATCTCAATTTCCCCCTCAGATTAAGCATACTTCATTGCAGGGTCATAAGAATTAAATGAGATAAAGTATATGAAGTATCCCATGTACTGTGCACCTGAACAATTCTATAAATATTAATCTTCATCATATTTGTTAATAGTCTGCACTAATATTTCAATCATGTGCTAAATCAAGTTCCTTGATTTAGTTTGGTGGTTTTAGTTGTTTCAGTAGTTTAAATTAATACCAGCTCTAATTGTGTTTAGTGCTTTCACACATAAGACAAGATTCATGGTCTTTTCCATCCACATATCAGTTTATTTGCTTATTGGAAGTGGTAACATCCAATTGTTCTTTTGTGCTTTTCGTAGAACTTCTTTTCGATGGGATCTACACTTATCTAGCACCTGTTGTTACAAATCAATTATAAAGCAATTATCTGTCTTTAAAAATCTTCTAAATTATGAGAATTTAAAGGGAGAAGCTTTCATATTTATACTTGTAAGCTTTCCTATTTATACCTGTTTGCAGGCTGGTCTTATTATGGGTCTCTCCCAGAATGTCACCCCAAACTCATTTCAATTTCCATATTGTTGTCAAGCTCAACCTGAACTTTTGCCACATTTGAACTAGAGGGATTCAACTTTCGAGTCATTATTAGATAAGGTGAGTACAATCAGAACATTATTTTATTATCCTTAATCATTTTTATTGAGTTGCAGGCAAATATATCCATAGTTGTAGTTAAATTCTTAATTCATATAATGTATTTTCAGTGTAGCTGCCTTTACAACACATTGTTTGGTGCCTCTTAAATTCTGTGTGTCATTTTTGTTCCTGCCTCAACCTTGCCCTTCCTCCTTCAAAGACTTCTGTCTTCATTTTTTGTTCTATTTAAAGACTACTCACCTTACAAATGTTCCTTTTGAGATTTTGTCCTACCTTCAACACTGTGTCCTCAATCAATCCCCACCAACCTGGCACAGTAATTCCACTGGATTCTACTGTTTTCTGGTCTCTCATTCCACTTTTCCCAATATTTAATGGTGTTATTTGAAATACTCACTTTGTCTACATTTCTAAATTGTCTTATATTAGATAAATACTATGCCAAGAGCTTATTTTCCATATTCTGCAATACAGTTGAAAGGTTTTCAGTAATTTAGGGACTGAATATTTTGAGACTAATATGCCATTATAGTTTAATTTCATATGCTCCTCCTTAAACAACCTAAAAATTACAGTGGATAAAATCTACAATAATACAAGATATTCTCATATCATATCTGTAGCGAGGCCACAGGCCCAGGGATCAAACTCCCGGCCCCTGCACCTGCTTGCAGGTGCTTTAATCCACTGAGCTATTTGGCCACCCCTTGAATCCATTTTAAATGTTTATATTTCATGATCGTTTGCTTTGGCAAAAGTCTAGGAGTGTCACAGTCCAAAAGCCAGTGGTGAATAATGTGAGTGAGGACGCAATAAAATGTTTTGTGAGCCTGTCTTTCTGTTGATGGCAGTTGGCACCATTCAGTGTACTTTCTTTAATCATACCTCATCAAGGCACAAAAGAGAACTCCAAGAGCTGCTTAACAAGGTGGAAGGCATGAATGTATAAAGATGTTCAAAGCAAGAGGAAGACTTTTAAGGGGGATAAATGGTAATGTGTCTTATACTGAAGTATTTTAAAAAAATTTTATACATTCAGTAGTTTTTAGTCCCACCATATGTATGCCAAGTATATATTCAGTCTTCATACTGTACACAATACAACCTGATGCAACTGCCCCCAACAGTGTGTGGCACAGCTGACATCATGCCTTTCTGCCTCTGGCCCTTGGCTTCTCTGATGCTGTAGAGTGAGAAACCTGGTGGTATCTCTACAGCTGCTGCCTGGCTAACCTGGGAGAAGTGCTTCTGCCTTTTCCCATTGAAAGGACAGGATTGAATTAAGGCTTCTCAGAAAACAGTGTGGTCAAAGGCTATGAACTTTGAACTATGCAATGCATGAATCCAAGGACGTTGGTCAGAGGGTACAAGCTTTCAATTATAAGGTGAATATGTTCCAGGAATTTAATGTACAGTATGGTGACACACACTTAGGACACATTAAATGTACCTGTGTTTCACAGAGCCAAGACAGCACCCAAGTCCAGCGTGCTCTCTCTCTCTCTCTCTCTCTCTCTCTCTCTCTCTCTCTCTCTCTCTCCTCTCTCTCTCATATTTTCTTCAGTATTGGAATTACACTGAGCTACATCCCATTCTCACCTCTTTTTATTTTTGATTTTCTTTTTCTTTGTATTTTAGGAAAGG
>NW_004524703.1:7168827-7177623 GCF_000260255.1 Octodon degus
CATGGCTTTACTTCTTATACTTCGTTTTTATACTTTTCTACTGGATGGTTAAGACCAAGATAAAGCAAAACCTATGCAACAAGAGCTGTAGCTGTTGGATGTGATAAGGTCAGTCAAATCACCTCAGGAATTATCCTGAGACCTTGTACCTTAGATTGTAGGTCCTTTGTCAGTGTCAGCCATGTGGATGAGTCACAGTCATTGCTTCGTCAATGTGCTCTCTGTGAAAGCCTGAGAGAATGTTTGCACTCCCTGTGACTCTCCTTAGGCACACTACATCATCAATCACCCTCCTCTTTGGCCCCATAATCTAGTTGATCAGAAAATTTGGAACACTACTGAGTTACATGACATTACAGTACAATATCTCATATGTCCTGAGTTGCAACTGACCTTGCAAGTCTAGGGTCTAAATGTTGGCTTTCCTTCTGGCCCACTTTTTTCTCTAATTTTGGTTTGCAAACTCAGGTTATTAACCATCCAGAAGACAAGCTTATTGTTATTACCATACAACCTAGGCTGTTAAGCTTAACCTCACTATCTGTCTGAATATCAAACACACTAGGCATAACATGGAACAGGTATTTTTCATCAAATAGTGATATGTTGAACTTTAAGTCCCTACAGAATATGATGAAAAAACATTTAAAAATTAGAATATATTTTAAAAATAGGCATAATTCTTAAGTTTACACATAAGTCCAAAAATCTCACCATATACAACCATGTAGCAGGAAAGTCCTGCAACATTCTTTTTCCTGTCTCATGCCTCATTCACCACCCCCTGCTTTTTGAACAATCATCTACTTGAGAGACAGCACAGCAGCTACTGGCATGTCATGACAAGCAGCTTGTATTCAGAAGACCAGAATGACAGGGACTCCAAACATGAACCAATATTACAAATTGCCATCTTCAGTGTAGTTGCTTAGTTCACAGATGTCTGTATGTATAGTTAGTCAGGGTGAGAATCATTCCAATTAACTGCAAGATTTAAAAATCTTCTGAAGATTCTCAGGATCGTTGTCTTACCCATCATCTACATATAATTGTATGGCTTGCCCCTGTCATGTTTCCTAGCTCTTCTCCTTGCTCTCTTTTCATTGTCTAGTCCTCAAATTCTTGCTTTCTTTTTAGTTGTATTATAACTTTCTATTTGTATTTCTTTTTTGGAGTTCTTATATTAGGGTAACTATATGATATTTACACATGTGTGTCTGGTTTACTTCACTTATGAGTATATGTTCAAGTGGCATCCACTTCAATATAAAGATTTTGAGTTTATCATTTTTTATAGCTGAGTAATACTCCATTGTATAAAAATATCACATCTTTTTCATCCATTCCTCAGGCTATGGGCATCTTGGTTGTTTCCAAGATTTGGCTATTAAAAATTGTGCTGCTATAAACATATATCATCATGATATGTTTTCAGATCATCCGGGAAAATTCCCGGTAGAGGAATAGTTGCTTTAAATGGGATTTCCAGCCCAACTTTTCCAAGGAGTCACCACACTGATTTCCATAATGGTTTCACCAGTCTACATTCCCAGTGGAGAAGGGTTCCTTTTTCCCCACAGCCTCTCCAATGCTTGTTGTTTGTTGACTTCTTTATGATAGCCATCCTTTCTGGGGTGAGATGATATCTTAATGTTGTTTTAATTTCCATTTCACTGATGGCGAGTGATGTGGAGCATTTTTTCACATTTCATCCTCTGAGAAGTGTGTGTTCATCTCAGATGCCAATTTCTGGACTGGGTCTTTAAATTTTGGCATCCTAGTGTTTTTTAGTTCTTTATAAATTTTAGAGATCAGACCTTTGTCTGAGGAATTATTTTTCATGATTTCTTCCAAATTTGTGGATTGTCTTTTAACTTTGTTGGTAATTTCTTTTGATGTGAAAAAACTTCTCAGTAAGAGCAGGTCCCAGTTGTAAATTCTTTCAAGGTGTTAAGGTGTCCTGTTAAAATTGTGGTATTGGATATGAGATTTTTCATGTGCATTAAGATTTGCTTTATATAGTTGGATGCTCCCGTGTTTGGTGCATACATCTTTATGAGTGTTACCTCTTCCTCTTGATTTTTCCCCCTGACCGGTATATAGTGGCCCTCTTTATTTCACTTGATCATTGTTGGTTTGAAGTTGAGACTGTCTGAGAATAGGATTGCTACCCCTGCTTTTTTCTGAGGTGGTGGGGCATGTAATATTGTGTTCCATCCTTTGACTTTCAGCCTATGAATGTCTTTATGAGTTAAATGTATTTCTTGTATACAGCATGTTGGTGGATTTTGCTTCCTAATCCACTGTGCTAGTCTATTTCTCTTAATGGGTTAATTGAGTCCATTTACATTGATGGTTAGAATTGAGATGTATTGACTTACGGTTGCCATGTTATTTACCTGTTGTCATTTATTTTCTTTTTCTCCTGTGTTTAATTGCTTGCCCTATTTAGTTGGTTGCTTCTGATCTCATTTGTGGAGTTCTGATCATTTTCGTCCCTCTCTAGAACATCTTTCAGTAGCCTGTGTAAGGTTGGCTTTGTCATTAGGAAATTCTTTAGCTGTTCTTTGTCATGAAAGTATTTCTCTTCTCCATCAAACTTGAAAGAGAGTTTTGCAGGATATGGTAGTCTGGGCTGAAATTTGTTTTAATAGAGGAGTTGAAGTACTCTGATGTATGCTCTTCTTGCCTTCATGGTTTGTGAAGAGAAGTTGGCTGTAATTCTGATGGGTTTTCCTTTGAATGTGATATGCTTCTTTTCTCTAGTGGCTTTCAGTATATTATTCTTGAGCTTAATTTGTGGGATCTTGACTATTATATGTCTCGTTATGTTTTTAATTGGGCTGAGGTTACTTGGCATTCTGTGTGCTTTGATTACCTGAATGTCAGATTGTTTCCTCATATTTGGGAAGTTTTCTGCTATTACTTCTGCCCATATTCTTTTAAGGTCATTTGTATTGACTCCTTCTTTCTCATCGATGCCTATTAGTCCCACATTGTTTATCTTTACATCATCTTGCAGGTGATGGATTGTTTTTTTCCTGCATCCTAGTTGCTTTTAGGAGATCCTTTCTTACCTTTTCACTAGCTGCACCACCATCTTCAAGATCTGAAACTCTGTCTTCACTTTCACTTAAACGGTTTTGCAAGCTTGTGATTGAGATTTTAATTTCCTCTGTATCTCTTTGAATCTGCTTCATGTGATCTATTTCTTTCCTGTATTGCTTATCAAGGATTCTGTCCTTCTTCTAATCTCTTCTATTATCTTATGTCTTCTTTAGAAGTAGTTATTAATACTTTTATTGAAGTGTTTTCTTCAGATTGGGTTTCCTCCCTATGTTTCTGTAGTTGATTCTTTACTTCAGATGCTATGAGTTCTCAGAATTCTTTTTTTTATTTCAGAAAAGAATTCCACTCTGAGTTCCTCTACAACTTTCTGCTCTTTTTTATTTACTATCAACGTTATTAGTTCATACATTTGAGCTGAGCTAGTAGATAAGAATTCAGCTTTGATTTCCTCTATAGCTTTCTGCTGTTGCTCATTTACTATCAATGCTATTAATTCATACATTTTAGCTGAGCTAGTGTCCTCTGCACTTGTTCTCGGTGGGCACTGGGTTTCCTCCATATGTTTCTGCATTTGATTCTTTATTGAAGATGCTATTAATTCAGGGATTTCTTTTTTGATTTCCAATCTGAGTTCCTCTATGCCTTTCTGCAGTTGTTTCTTTATTTCAGAAGCTGTTGATTCATATATTTCTGCTATGTGGTTCCCAAATTGTTCTGTGTTAGTGTCCTCTGTACTTGTTATGGGTGGGCTTTGGGTCTGAGATTGCATTTTGCTCCTTCTCATTGTCTTTTTGTGCAGTGCTGTTTTCTGACCTTTATCATGGAGCTTTGGTGCAGTTATAACCTTAGCACCTACTGAAATTCAGGTGCAAATCTCCAAAGTTTGGATTTATCCTGCTGTGCCTGGCTTGGGTCTGGCTTCTGTGCTCAGCTCCTTCCTGCTGCTACCCTTGGGATGATCCTGTTGTGGCCCTCTGGCAAGATGTTCTGCTCCTGGACTAGCTGGGTGGCTTTGTCCCCTACTCTTTCTGAGGGGAATGCAGCTGCAGGGTTTCACCCCAGGCCTGTATTCCAGGCCTGAGCTGAGTCTAGAGGGGACAAGGTGGAGTAGGGGAGAGAGGCAGCTCTCCCACACACTCACTGAGGCTGGGCCAGGGCTGGATCTAGGGGGTCCCACAATGCATCAGAAATTCTCACTGGGCTGTTGGCATGGGCGGGGTGCTGTGGAGTGGTAGGGGCGTCCAAAGGGGGTGGAAGTGGGTCTCACCCATGCTGCACTTGGGCTGGGACTGGCAAGTACTGCCAGTGCAGGGTAGCAGGAAGTTCTCCCATAGAGTCACAGGGCCTGGGCTAGGACTAGATTTGGGGGTCCCCAGAACGCAGCAGAAATTCTCACTTGGAGGGAGGGTTGGTGAGGGTCCCAAAGGCGTGGAAGAGTGTCTCACCCACCCTCCGCCTGGGCTAGTACTGGCAGGTCCCACAGGCACAGGGTTGCCGGGAGCTCTCCCACACCAAAGATAAATAATTCTTACTTCATGCATTGTTTTGAGCATTAAACAAATATTGAATGTGAAATACCAATTATAATGTTTGACAGATGTACAAGTTTAATGAAAATATTTGTTGTTGTCTTCTTCTTTTGATGTACTGGGGATCAAACTCATATCCTCCCATTTGCCTGGCAGGTGCTCGTGCTGCTGAGCTATCTGCCTAGCCTCTCTTATCTGTTTCTTAAGAAATGAATACAGGGCTGGTGAGATAGCTCAGTGGATCAAGTGCCTGCTTTGGCAAGTGCAGGGACCAGTGTTCCATCAGTCCTGCATGCCAAACTGGCCCTGCCCCCACCCCTGGGACACACTGAGCCAGCAACTGAGTCTGGGTATGGTGTCACAAGCCTACAATCCCAGTGCTGAGGAGGCTGAAAATAGGAGGATCACTACAGGTCAAATCTGCATTGCAAGACACTGTACCAGATACACAAATGGAAAAAAGAAAAGAAATGAATACATAATAAATTATGTGACTTCTGACAGGCATTACTAGCAGACAATTGCATATCACTATGATAATGTAAGCATTTTGTTTTATTAAAACATCAGAAATTGACAGAACAAATTATGAAGTTTATGTCATTGACCTCAAAAAGTTAGGAGTTAGCCAATTTCTATTTATCCCATAAACAGAACTACATTTGAGTGAATTACCTTCATGAGGTAATATTAGTTGAGTAAATAGGTGTGTTATGGTTTCTGAAATAATTACTTTTCCCTCAAAATGATTGTACATGCATTCTCTCACTCACTCATTCACTCACTCATTCATTCATTCATTCATTCATTCATTCATTCATTCATTCATTCATTCATTTGGGTCTCAACCTGCTCAGTAAGTCATGAGGCTTGTAGAAGCCATTCTTGGATTTTGGAGGTGACCTGGGCCATCAAGAGGCTACTTATCTTCCTGCTTACTTAGAGGATAGGAAGCATGCAAAGGGTTTGTATAAATGCTAAAAGATTTGGCTGGGTATAGTTTTGATTAAAGGCTGCCTACTGTCCACTGGTGATATCTGCATGGTGTTCAAAACCAAATCTTTGTGAAGCATCTGCCATATCCAGAGCTATGCTAGGAGACAGGAAAGATGCTAGAACCACTTCTATCACATGCCTTGTAGTCCTGTGGTGAGAGAGACCTGTAGGAAACTGAGGCCCAGCAGTAACTAAAGCAGCTGAGACAGGAGGAAAACATTCCTGTCCCTGCCCCTGCCCGACAGCCTGCCTATCTGAGTATTTTGCCACTGCCAACATTTTCTTTTCTTTCCTTCTTTACTGGGGAGCATTGGATAAGGCTGGTGGGGTGATTGCTGAACTGTTGAAAATGAGGCAATGAAGAAAACAAGCATTTGCCCCATAGGAGCTCCATCAGGGCCACAGGATTTGGCTCTTATCTCTTTGTACCAGATTCCGCCTAAGGGAACCTGGAGACACTTGCATTTCAATTCTCGTGTATTCTGTAGTAGCTTAAAGTTTGTTGTTCCTTTGTCTTAAAGTGGGAGAAAATTTATGCAAATGGGTCTCATCATGTAAAGAAGATTTAATTGGTCACAAAAGAGGCTAATCTGTTTCCTTCATTGAAAAATTGGAGCTAGATTGCTTTTGCCTATACCTGAGCTATCTCTTCCCAGGAGTCCTGAATAAAATAAAAAAAATTCGGTATTGGGGCTGGATCTCCTTGGAGTCCAGTACCAAGTCATCTCCTGGTGTGCTGATCTGCATAGGGCCAAACTGGCCCCTTAATTGGAGATGCAGGGAGGACTGAGATTTGAGTCCCCACTCTCACCTAGAGGTAGAGCAGAAGGAAATATATGAATGTGTATCCCAAAGGGAAAGCTCTCAGTTAGCTGAAGAGTAGGTAGCTACTGAAACTGGAGAAAAGGCCTGGGATAGATTTGGAAAGTCAGCCCTACTGATTAGAATTAAAATAAGAACAAGCAGTGCTTCTTGGACTTTTTCCAAGAGAAGCATCTTCAGGCAACATGGAGGGAAGCCCCATGTCTACAGTGAGGGTTGAATTTCAGCCCCTCCCTACTGAGTTTGGAGAATTAAAAAAGTACAAAACAATTGGTTTCTTTAAAACTCATTTTTTTTTAAACTATGTATTCTGAGTAACTAGTTTAGAAAGCCTGAGTTCTAATTGGTCACTTTAAAGCCACAGAGTCACCTATAACAGGAGGCTAATAAGTAACTGCAATTACCATGTTCCATTTATCGATAGAAAGTTCCAGAGTACCAGGCCTCGATTCCTAGAATCCCATCTGGCCATAGAAGGTCTTTTTTTCCCCTTCATATTTCCAATAAGCACTTCCCTTTTAACTCCTTTGCAGTCTATAATTTCGTTCTTTGACTTAGTGAGACAATGGCTGGGGTTAACATGGTTGTACAGTTTGCTGCTTCATTAGTGCTAGTGTCACAGGACTCTCTCCCTTCACAGGGGTGGACTAGATGCGTATGTGGTGGGACTTGGGTAGGATCTCTACTGAAAATGTGGAAAGAAGCATCTGGGACCCAACTTTAGGAACTGGAGACTCAAGAACCTTCTAATTCCTTTCACTTTTCCTTTTTGTTTCTGTGATAATCTTGATTCCATTGAGAAATGCCTAATTAGTAAACCACACTTCTGGGTGTATCTAGGGAGCTGTTGCAGTTATGGACTATGTGGGACAGGAGACAGAGGGGAAAGATCAGCCTCTAATGTGGGTGGGGTCCTCCAGCTGAGTGAGGACCCATGCAGAACCAAAATAGGAGGAGGAAGCTGGGTAGTACCTGCAGTGTTGGGCCACTACACTTTCTGCTTCCTGCCTCCATGAGATAAACAACCTTCTTCTGCCACCCCCTTCCACCATGATGTTCTGTTTTACCCCTGGCTTAAAAGCAGTGAAGTGGGTCAGGCAAGAAATGAAACTTCTGAAACCATGACCCAAGAGAAACCTTTCCCCTAAGCTGGTTTTCTGTCACAGTGATAAAAAATTAACACAGGACTTCCAATTTGTTTCCACTTGCCTATAGTTCTTAGAAGATTTTTTAACTTTCACCCAAATGTAGAGCTAGAGATGGAGATATAGAGACAGAGATATACATAGACATATTTTTTGATAAACGAGGTGTGAAACATGTCATTTGACCTAGAAGTTCCATTTGAAGAGGTTTGTCTCCAGAAAGAATTAAAAAAAGCATTTAAAACTGTCTAAGGGTTTTTGTTCCTAGATTGTCTAAGATATTGTGAAATTTGGCCACAGTATAAATATTTACCAAAGAAAGATGGTTCAGTAAAATCTTTGTCAAGGCCATACCATGGGATACCATGAAGCCATTTGAAAGGAGACCTCAGAAAAAATCCAAAATGATATTTGGGACAAGCAGTGGGATGTCTCAGAAAATGGTATATAAATTATCTTTTATTTCTCAGAATCTTAGAACTGAAAGAATGTTGCCAAAGCTGTCCTGCCCAGTACTTTGGGACAGGCTGCTGACAACACGTGTTTATTCATTAAGTATTTTCTGGATCTATAGAAGGGCACACATACAAACATTTGAAGATTTTAGTTAGCTTGGTTTTGATTATGGAATAGCCAAGTAAGATTTCATTTCATAAAATGGAATAAATGTTCTGGTGGTCTCCATGAAGTTGTTTTTCAGTTTTGTCTAGTTTTTGTTTTGTTTTGGTTGAAGGATTGGGGATGGAATCAAGGCCCTTACACTGAGCTGTATCCTTAAACCCCAAGCTCAATCTCCTACCTTTAAATTGTGTTTTTTCTCTTGAGCCAGGATCTTACAAAGTCACTAAAGTACCCACATTGGGTTCAAACCTGGGGTATCTTCCCTCAGCTTTCCAGACAGCTGGGATTGCAGGTGAGCACAGCTACACTCAATTTTATACACAGAGAATGATGGAAGGAGGCAGAAACAAAGAAGAGTCTAGATCATTTAATGAGTTAGTTTCCTTGTGATGTGGGGATGGAGAGACAGAACAATTTTTTTAAAAATTGGATAAAATCAAGTTAGTTTTTTGTTTTAAATTCAAATTAGAGCACAGGGCACTTCATTTTCATGCTTAATAAAACTGGCTTGTTTTTCCACTGTTCAAAGTTTATTTGGTATTGAAATTGGTGTGATACTGCGTTGCACTCTTCACAGGTAGATCTTTTCTTTTTACATTATACAGCAATGATAT
>NW_004524703.1:7177723-7182741 GCF_000260255.1 Octodon degus
TCCTCTCTCTCTCTCTCTCTCTCTCTCTCTCTCTCTCTCTCTCTCTCTCTCTCTTTCTCTCTCATATTTTCTTCAGTATTGGAATTACACTGAGCTACATCCCATTCTCACGTCTTTTTATTTTTGATTTTCTTTTTCTTTGTATTTTAGGAAAGGGTCCATAGGGTGTTTAGGGTCTCACTACCAGATTGGACTCATAGTGCTCTGCCTGTTTACAACCTCGCAAGAGCTGGGATTACAGGAGCACACCACCACGCCCAGTCTCAGTTGCCATCTCACCATGTCCCGGGGGCAGGACCAGCACAGAGGCCTGGGGAATCAAACCCCCGGGCCCTGTGCCTGCTTGAAGGCACTTTAATTTACTGAGCTATTTGGCTGGCCCTCTACTTTTGATTTTCATTCAGGCTCTCACTAAATTACTAAATTGCCCAGGGTGGATTGAAACTTGCAATCCACCTATCTCAGCCCACCCAAGAGTGCTTGGATCAGCAAACATGAGAGACCATTTACTAACAGAAAACTAAAGTGAGGTACAGAGACAACTTAACACTTGCTATTTAGTATTTGCCTCATTTGAAGGTAGTCTGATCTGGTGGCCTCCTATGATTAATGCTCAGCTGCTGTAATTTGATGAAACTCAGTTATGGGTTAAAAACTGTATTTCTCTATTAGGCTCAGTGAGCTTGCATACTAAATCAGGTTATGGTTTGTTGTTTAGAGACTCAATGTACAAAGGCAGCCTCAAATATAGTTTAATTTAACTTGATTAATCATTTGATAAAATATACATAGTTCTTAAATGTTTTCACAGCAAAAACAAAAATGGTAGCTAATTGTGTGAGATCATGGATATATTACTTAGCTTGATTGTGGTAATGATTTCACAATGCATACATGTACAAAATGGTCATATTGTACCTATTTTTTTAAGATTTGTCATACTTCAGTAATGCTAGAGGAGACTGGGTGTGGTGGCGTGTGCCTGTAATCCCAGCACTTGGGAGGCTGAAAATCGGAGGATCACTATGAGTCTGATCTGTGTAGTGAGACCCTGTAGACCCTGTGCTACATACATACAAAATAATGCTGGAGGAGGGAGAAGAACAAAATTGCATAGTACACAGAACCTGGCTATTGGAGCTATGGCTAAGTTGGCAACTCCCTCTTGAGTTGCTTTTCCTTCCTAGTTTGTTTCTGTCCTGTTCCTCAGACTATATCCCTACCAACCTGAAGAGTACCTTCATGGAAGGATGACTTTGTCTGTTTCTGCCTTCAGGGGGATCTTGGCTGCAACATCAATAATTTAACTAGTCTGAACAGCTGAATTAACTAAGTGTGTAGCATGACTGTGTGACTGTTCAAACAGCCAAATTCTTCCTTTGGAGGGAGAATGGAAGGAGTGACAAAAGTTACTCAGGCCATGAAGAATTCATAGGCACACCTGGTATATAGCTATGTTAGCAAAACAAAGGGTTCACAAACTAATCATACTCTAATGAAAGGAAGCAAATCAGTAATTATGATGAAATCTCTAGGGGCATGACTTCAGCAAATGAATATTTAATAACTTAGCAAGACAAGATAATTAGGCACAGTCTACTTGAACTGTGTGTGTGTTGCGGGGAGCTGGAGAGATTGTCACAACTGTAAGATCAAAGCTCATTTATAAAGTAATTAAATCCCAAGTGTTGTGGTTGCCCAAAGGAATTCAATTGTTTTAAAAATTTAAATCTTTAACTCAACTTTTGAAAAGCTGGCTATGGCTAAGACTTTTTTTAATTTTTATTTTTAAAGAGAGTACAAATCAGAATTAAAACAGAAAAATTACAAATGATACAGATTTTAACTTAAAAAAGTAATATGAATTTCACAGTATTTGTTATAATACATAGTGTTGTCTTCCAACCAGTTATTCATATTACCAGATATATGCATGTAAAATTGGAAATAAAAAGAAAATGTATTTGAATTAAGAAGAGAAAAAGGAAAAACAATTGAAAAAAGGAAATTAAACAAATTAAGCATTAATTGCTTCTGGTCCATAGCCCAGCAGAAATGCACAGCAAAGTTGTCCAAACCATCCTGCTTACATACAGAGATACATCTCTTTCTCCTACTCCCTCTCCTGTCCTTCTCCTTACCTCAGTAACCCTTTATTTTTGAATAAGTTCATTCCACTTTCCCAGTAGCTATTGTACCCTTCAGATTCCATTTTTCTCTTTCAAGTTCTCACATTAAGGAGATAATATGATGTTTTCACAGTGGGTCTGATTTATTTCTTTAAAGGATATGTTATCTAGTTGCATTCATTTACTGACAAAAGCCTCAAATTTATTCTGTTTTATAGCTTAATAATACTCCATTTGTAAAAAACACCATGTAGTCTTTGCCCTTTCTTCAGTTGATGGGCACCTGAGTTGTTTCCAGGATTTAGCTATGACAAATTGTGCTGCTATAAACATGGGTGCACATATATCACTGTGGTATGAGGTTTTCAGTTCTTCTGGAAAATACCCAGGAGGGGAAAATCTGGCTTGAATGAATTCTGCAATCCTAGCTTTTTAAGGAATCTTCATACTGATTTCCATACTGGCTGTACCAGTCTGTACTCCCACCAACAGTGCAGAAAGGTTCCTTTTTCTCCACAGTCTCCCCAGCATTTGTTACTGGTTGACTTCTTGATATTAGCCATTCTTTCTGGGATGAGATGGAATCTCGGTGTGATTTTAATTTGCATTTCTTGAATGCTCAATGATGTTGAACATTTTTTCATATATTTACTTGCCATTTGTATTTATTTACCTAAGAAGCATATATTCATCTCAGATGTCCATTTTTGCATTGGGTCTTTGAATTTGGGGGACATTATTTTTTAAATTCTTTATATGTTCTAGGTAGAAGGCCTTTGTTGGGGGAACAGTCAGCTATATTTTGTTTCCCAGTTTGTGGGTTTTCCTTTTACTCTATTGGAGATTTGCTTTGAAGTGCAAAAACTTTTCAAAAAGATGAGATCACAGTTGTTGATTCTTTGGAGTATTTCCCGTGCAGTTTCATTTTTGTTCATGAACTCTCTACCTACTCCTATATCTTTAAGATTTCTACCTACGCTTTCCTCCAGAAGACTCAGTGTTTCTGTTTTAATATTTAATTCTTTGATCCATTTTTACTGCAGCTTTGTGCATGGTGACAGACATGGGGCTAGTTTTATCCTTCTGTACATGGCAAGCCAGTTAAAGCAATCTGGTTGTGACTTATACCTTTAGAAACACTGGTGGCTTTGGGAGTGGGTACTCAGCACCAAGAGCTGTGCGGCATCATTGGGTCTTTTTCTGTCCTGGCAAGATAAGTGAGTAGGGAAGAGAATGAGAATATGCTCTCTGTTGGTGCTTTTATGTCGTCTGCATTTAACTCCATGATAGCTTACAGGAGTATGTGCCATTATTTCCATTTCACCAACAAAAGATGGGGGTAGCTGGATTATTTGAACCCAAGAACATGTCACCTTGAGACTTGGGTTCAGATTGTGTTCGATAACACCTGAAAATCGTTCATTTATATCTCTTGCTGAAAGTGGAGAATGTAAAGGAAATACTGGTGTTCTCTAAATTCCTTTCACCTATGCTATGCAAGGTATATAGGTTGGCTCTCTTTGAACCCAGACTGAGGCATGGTCATGATATTGAGTTTCCCTACAGAAAGAAAGGAATGCACAGAGGATTATTAGTCAAACATCCTCTTCCTCTCTAGCAACCACACACTTCATGGGAAATGAACTCCTTCACTCCTCAGTCCTTTGATCTTGTTTGGAGTTTGTATCAACTTTAGAACAAGGAATCAAATCCTAGGCACTGGCAATAAAGTTTCTGGATCCACAGAGTTTGTGGACATGAATGTGGCAGAAAACCTCAGATCTTCTGCCCTTCCAGACCTTGGTAGCTGCCTATTTTGCTCATATTCTTTTCTTAGAAGTGGCTTAACCTAGAGCCTCCAAGTTCTATTGAAATATCTGGTAAAACACCTCCAATAAAAGGTCATGATAGTCTGTCATGGTTGTGATTATTTTTAAATGAGAAGTAATATTTCAAATATCAACAAACACTCAGGAAGAAGTAACTCATCTGAAAATGAGTACTGGGCTGGCCAAAGAGCTCAGCAGATTAAAGGGCCTGCAAGCAGGCACAGGGGCCAGGGGTTTGATCCCTGGGCCTGCTGTGCCAGCCCTGACCCTGGGACATGCTGACATGGTTATTGAGACTGGGCATGATGGTGCATGCCTGTAGTCCCAGCACTTGGGAGGCTGTAAACACGTGGATCACTACAAGTCCGATCTAGTAGTGAGACCCTGAACACCCTGTAGACCCTTCTCTAAAAAACAAAAACAAAGCAAAACAGAACCAGCAGTGTATTTCAGCCATGACTGATTTGCAAGCCATGGACACTGCTTTGCTCATTCTGCATGAAGCATATTAATTGATTGGCTGGAACTTCAGAGCTCCCAGGATGTAAACCAGGCAGGAGAGTCGGGCTGGTGAGTAGGCAGGAACCACAGAGGGCTCCAAGGTTGAAACAGCAAGAAGACCACCCCATCGCTGCCTCACTTGCTGGTGCTCAGTGAAGGGAATGCTGGGTCACAAAATAAAAGCAAAGATGGGAGAGGCAACAGGGCTCTGATTGCTATCCCTTCTCTCAGGACCTACCTCTGTGAATCTGGCTCATAGTTATAGTGGCAGACAACTTTTTGAGTGTTGCCCTGAGATAGTAGACAGTGGAACCCCTATTTGAACAACTAAAAAGATTCACTACATTAATCTAATTATGGATTTGGTGAAGGAGATAAATTAGTCTAAAAATGCTTTTGTTGATATAAAAGTCATAAAGAAGGGACAGTTGAAATCACAAATACAGAGATCTAGTGAAGAAGGCCATACTCCCAAAATTGCTGTACAGATTTAATGCAATCCCTATCAGACTACCACCGACATATCTCACAGACATAGAGAAATCATTCCTAAAATTTA
>NW_004524703.1:7183514-7196226 GCF_000260255.1 Octodon degus
TCCTTTAAAACAGTTATGCACAAGACATGCAATATGGGATTTGTACACTGGATCCCAGGCTGTGACCAACTGGGGAAAGCTCAGACAAGGCTTGGTGGGTGAAGCTGTGTAACAGAGTACCACACATCTGTCTGAAGAGTAAATACAGCCTGTGCAGCAAGGAGCCTCAGAGATGCTGGCCTGCCTCACACTAACCAGGACTACAAGTACAGCACCATTTGACTCAGGACAGAGATGTGGGGTTTTGTGAACCATTTCTATTTCTAACTTTTGGAAACTGATGTTTTCCCCAGGCCATCTTAATGGTGCTGCTTCAATCACATGTCAGCTAAAAAGGACAACTGGCACACCTCCAACTAAACCCTCCTGTAGCCTAGACAGTGACGTGGTCACACTGGAAGACTTTAAAACTGCAGGTCCTTGTGGATCAACCACAGGGTATCCTTCAAAATTTTCTTCAAACATGCCTCTCCTTCAGGAGTCAAAGTCACCTTCACAACATCAGAGATCCCATTCTGTCCTAGGACACAAGGGACACTAAGGAAGACATCATCCTTGATTCCATAGAGCCCCTTAATCATGGGAGAAATTAGATGCACCTCCTAAGGTTCTTCATTATACTTTCTGCCAAATCTGCCACGGATAGTCCAATGGCCCAGGATGTATAGCCTTTTAGTTTGATCTCTTCATAAACACTGTCAACGTCCTATTTGTGAACCTCTTTCCAATGCTCCTTATCCCCATCAGTTCCCAACTCAGGGTGCAGATTCATGGTGACACCAGCAACATTCACGCCACCCCACACAGAGACACTGGAGTTTCTGTGTTCCCTGAAGATCCAGCCGTGGCAGCCCAGTGGGTGCATGCCCAGCCTTTCCCCCATCAGGTAGCTGAACTGGGCTGAATCCAGGTTGCAACCACTGCACATAACATGGTTCTCGGGAAAGTTGCCTATCTTCCAAGCCACGTAGGTCAAGTTGCCTATCTTCCAAGCCACGTAGGTCAAGATATCCATGGGTTGGACACAAGTAACTTGCAGTTGGGACTGTACTTTACAACATTAGGAATGATGAGCTTGAAGATGTTCACATTATGCGTCACCAAATTAAGACAGCTCTCTCCCTCTTGGTGATGTGCCCCAGCAGTGATAAGAACCCGTTTGGAGTTTGCGATTACATTATAGTCTTTGCCAGGGACAATTTTTGTTGTCTTGAGGAAAAGGCTGCATGCTGGAGATCCAGCATCTCTCCCTTCAATTTGTCTTCCATGAGGTCTACAAGAGCAAGTTCATCTGCCAAGTCCTTCATTAAGATACTGATGGCACAGGACATGTCAGCAGGACCAACCCTGACAACTGTGATCTTATTCTGGGGCACCTGTTCCTCCTTAAGGAGATTCACAATCAGCTGATCCTTGAGACCAGCCATCTTGGACTTGGGACCAAAAGGAACCCAGAGTGCAAGTGGTGTGGTGGGGCATGGCTCATGCTTCTCAGATCCAGGCTCCATGGCAGCAGCTCCGGCACTCCAAAGCCAGTCTATTTGGAAAACTTAGCTGCTGTCTCTCTTATGACTTCTCAGAAATCAGGTAACAACTTAATTTTGGTTCAGTGACTCAATTCTTCAGCCCAAGCAGTTCCATTATGACTTTAATCTGGTCTTTTGCGGCCCCAAACAGGAGCCTATCCCCAGAAAGTGTGCTCCCCTTATTATTATTATTATTATTATTATTATTATTATTATTATTATTTTGTACTGGGGATCAAACTCATGACTTTGTGCTTGCCAGGCAGGCACTTGTGCTGCTGAGTTATATCCCCAGTCCCCCCTAAATGTCATTCAACAAATGTTTCCTATACAAACCGTGTTCTTCTCTGAATCCTCAAAGTAATATTAATAACAACACTATTAAATAATTCTTGAAAACTACTTGTACCATATCTGGCAGGCTGTAGATACTATGAAAATAATTACTATTTTACAAAAAACAAGCAAACAAAACACACACACACACACACAAATCAAATTTTTATTTTAATGCTTTTTTTTGGAGTGGTGTTTATGTATTTAGTACAGGGTCTACATGGTCTCATTACACAAATTGGACTCAGTGATTCTCCTGTTTTCAGCCTCCCAAGCATTGGGATTACAGGCCAGCACCACCATGCCCAGTCTAAGTCACTGTCTCAGCACATTTCGGGGGTGGGGCTGGCATGGCATGCCGGTGTTCTAACCACAGCCGCTGAGCTCTGCCTAAGCAGGCGCTTTAGTCCTCTGAGCTATCTGGCTGGCCCTATTTTGCAGCTTTTAAACATTTATTTCAAGGATTAAAATGGGAAGGTGAAGCTTTTCCTTTCAATGCTATCATTTCATGGAATAACTTTTTACTCAGGCAAGTTTACCAGGCTATATTTATGATTAATTAGTTTTTCATTTTATTCAATGCATTTTTACTATGAAATAAATATTGATCATAATCATAATGCTGAAATGCTGCTTCTGTACTTTGTCCACTTTTCCATTAATATGTTTTGGTCTACAGTTTCCTCAGACCTCAGCTCGGGAGGTCTTTCACTGTGCTACCATACTCAGCAAAATTAACTTTTAACATTTATTTTCATGATTAATATTTTTTAGTCCAAAGAAGATGACTCTAGAACACTAGAGAATTAAAAAATAAGGAGGCTAGAATGTCAACTGAGGGAATCATAAAATAAAGGTGATCAGGTGGAATAACGGAAGGAATTATTCATAGAACACAGAACACCAAGTTGATTGGCCCTAAACCAAGGGCACTGAGTCATCTCAGAGGTGTCTCAGGGCTTTGGTGTCATCTCACGGAAGTCACTCCAATAGATTGTGTTAAGATTGTCTGCATGGTAATTGCAAAAAGGGTTGACTCATGAAATTTAAATGTGACTTTGAGAGAGAGCTGCTTCCCTAGTCCTCATTGCAAGTGGATTTATTTATAAGTACCTTCCCATCACCTCTCTGTAGGCTCCTAGGTAATGGAAAAATGCCAGGAACAGCAAGACTACAGGTATTCACTGTTTGAAGGAGACAGGACTACAGCATTCAGAATGTTATTAAAAAAAAAAAAAAAGGAAAAACCAGAGCCTAAAGCCCAGTGGCCTTAGGATTCCTAAACCTCTGTGTTACTTTAGGGAGCTCAACAGAAAAAGCCAACACACATATTATTCGTGAGCACCGTGGTCCCATCAAAGTTGACTTGTATCAATAGTTCTTCCTGTATACAGAGTGCTTTATGAGGGTGTGTGAGATGACACAAAAACAAAGGTACTGCTTAGGTCTCTGGAAAGTCTCACCCATCATCCTCAGCCACATCTGTTAGGGTTAGAATCCAAAATGTTCTTCCAGAAAGTTCTCTTAGGGAAGTGACTAGGTCGTGAGAGCTCTAACTTCACCAAGTGGATCAACCCCCCCATGAGTTCATAGCTCACGTGGTTGTTGGGAGGCAGGGCCTAGCTGGCAATCGAGGGAGGTGTGGCCTCTATGCTCAGTTTTTTCCTGACTCTCTGGCTCTCTGCTTCCTAGCTGATAGGAGCTCAGCAATTTTTTTCCCTCAGGCCTTTCCACATGTTTCTGCTTCATCACAGGCAGGCCCATAGCTGTGGAGCCAGTGGATCACAGAGACTGAAATCTCCAAAAACTTGAAGCAAAATAAGTT
Source organism: Octodon degus (assembly GCF_000260255.1). Lineage (NCBI taxonomy): Eukaryota > Metazoa > Chordata > Mammalia > Rodentia > Octodontidae > Octodon > Octodon degus. The sequence continues at coordinate 7,187,202 of NW_004524703.1, forward strand.
TTGCCTCCTTGAAGCTGACTTTCTCAAATGCTGACTAATATATTGTCTGTTCTGGAGCCACGGGCTTTCTGGAAAAAAAAAGAGATACCATAAGCACATAGAGGGAACCAACAGTGAAAACCTGTTTGGGGAGTGCAGTGGGGAGCTTAAAGACCTTTGTCACTCCTGCATAAATTAAAGCCCACATGAGCCTTGTTTCTGGACTGATGGACACGATCCTGTGATCAGTAGTTCCTTTGAAGGCAGGGCAATAGGACAGGGAAAGCTCTAATTTTGCTTTTATATATAATTTGGTCATGACAAATTTCATAGGTAAACTTATGGACTCTTTTTATTGTCTTTGTATCATTTTTGCATTTTCAAGTATTAATTGGAAGTATGACTGTTAATTGGCAGTGTAAAACAAAAAGCAAATAATGATGTGTTGGTAAATTGTGGAGAGTAGAGAGATTCATACCTTTCTGGGGGATATGTGAGTGGTAGAGCCACTTTGGAAAACAATTAGGAAATTTCTTAAAATATTAAATATAAAATTTCCATATGATGTAGAAATTCTACTCATACTATGTATTTAAAACACATGAAGATATATATCCACGCAAAAAACTTGTGCATAATGTTCATATCCAATTCCCAATAGCCTACAGGTGCAAACAACTCAATCAACTGATAAGTGAACAATCAAATGGAACAAGAGGGTATTCTTCAGCCATAAAAAAATTAAGAAATCTGCCACAATATGGATGAAGCTCAAAAGCAGCATGCAATGTGATAGAGCGTGTCAGATGAGGTAAGACCTAGTACGATCTCATTTCTGAGAAATGACTTGAACAGGCAAATTTATAGACACAGGGTAGTGCTTGCCAACTAGGGAGCAGAGAAGAGGGAATGATCAGTGATTGTGTTTATCTTTTCTATGGTCCTGGGGGTTGAAGTAGGACCCTCTCACATTGATATCTACTACACCCTCCTTATTAAGACATAGACTTGCTAAATTGCACAGGCTCACATTTGATTTTCAGTCTTCCACCCTCAGCCTCCCAGAGAAATGGGACTACAGGTGTACACCACCATTCCCAACTAGTCAGTGACTTCTGATTCGTACAAGGCTTCTTTTGATGAGTCAATGGTTGCATAATTCTGTGGATATACTTAAAGCTATTGAACTGTGTAATTTCATTGGGTGGTTTTATGGGCTATACGTAATAACCCAATGAAGATATTTTAAAATTATGTAAAACAAAGGCTGGATCTCTGAACAAAAGAGAGGACTATAACTGCCTCTGGATTTTGAATATTTCTGTGGAACGTTTTTATTTTTATTGTTATTGTTATTGTAGTCAAGTATTTTCCCTCAAAGGAGTACTTTAATAGGAAATCTAAAATTCAAGTATTTTCAGAACAAAAAATTCAGTTAAATTCTGGCAAAAGTGCAATCCTTTGTGGTCATTATGATTTCTTCATTCCTATGAACCAAGTGGTCTTAGCTCAGGGACAGAAGGAGTTGGGGAATGAAGGTAGTTTTGCTGACAGAGGCAGATAGCCCACCAGCCCTGACAGCTTTCTCCAGAAATGAGTAGATGAGAGAATAAATGTTTTCTGGGTAAAATTCAACTACTCCTTGGGAATTTTCCAGGCTTTCTTAGATCTAGTTAGATTCTGTCAAGGTTTGGTGTGGCTCACTGAGCTCCTGCCTTGTGCCAGCCCATCTGTCCTGGACAAGAGCAGGGAATGTTCGGGGATACAGTCTGACTTTAGCAAATCTGGGGAGTAGGCCAGCCAAGATGGTTACCAGCGGGGAGAATTGGCTCTCCCCACCATCATCTGGCCCCTCTCAGGGCTACTTCCTGGGTGAGCATTTCCACACTGCGAGGAAAGGTTGACCAATGGCAATGTTCCTCTTCTCACAATTATTTTTAAAAGAAAAAGTATTATGTATAGTATGTCTTGAAATATGTATACTTTATGGGTTGCCTAAGTCTAGCTCATTAGCATATTCATCACCCCACAGTAAGAAATGTAATCTTTTGGTGCCTTTCAAAAATGTGTTTTTATTAACTATAGTCAGTCTGTAGACTTTTTCTGAATATATTCTTAACATTTTATCATCTTTGGCCAACATCTCACCAACTACCCTTATCCAGCCTTTGAAAATTAATCTAGGTGACTTTGGTGCATATAAAATAAATTACGTGTTCCTAGAGCCCTTTGTTTATATTTTGATGACAAGAATTTATATGGCATGTAATAGGAATCCTTCATACGCTGGTGAGCTTTCAGGTGCTGTGACAAAATACCTGAGATGATCAACTTAAAACTTTTCATTTTGGCTCATAAGTGCAGAGAATTTCTGTCATCACTTGGTCCAGCTGCTTTGGGGCTGTGGGAGTGTGGTTCATCATGGTTGGGCCTTGTGATGGAGGTAGCCTGCATTTCTCATGACACAAGAAAGGAAAGAGGTGCTGAGATGCCAGTAACCCCTTCAGGGTGATACCACCAATGACCTCTTTTCCACTAGGGCCACTTTTCTTTGTACCACTTAGACATAACGAGCACATCCATTATAGGGGAGCTTTTTTTCCATTTTATTTTTACTTTCTCATTTTTTCCTTTCCTACATGCCCTAGTTCCCTTTTGAACAATTTATACCTATTTCACAGTATCTGTTTTACATTTTGGTTCTTATTTACACTTTCTCACATCACACAATATTTACATGTTTTTTTCAAAGATAAGGTGGCTGAGGGTGTTTGGAGCTGTTTCTGTGTCCTCTAATCTGTCACATTGTTCTTCAGAGATCTTTTGTTTTGTTGTTGCCAGTATCATGCTTTTTTTATGTATCACAGTAGCTCTGTAGAATAATTTCAAGTCAAGGATTGTGATGTCCCTCATTTTTCTATTGTTATCTAGATTTGTCTGTTCTAGATTTCTTCTGGTTTCAAATGATTTTAGGACTGTTTTTTTCTGTTTCTGTGAGGTATGCTAATGATATTTTGATTTGATTACATTGACTCTGTATAACAGGTTTGGATATATGGTCAATTTGACTGTTAATTTTTCCTACCCAATAGCAGTGGATTTCTTTCCATTTTTGCTATCCTCTTTGGTCCCAGAGTACTATAAATTTTAGTGTAGAGAGTGTTTACTTCCTTTGTTAGATTGATTCCTAAGTATTTTTTTTTTGTTATCATGAAAGAGATTGTTTCCCTAATTTCTACTATTTAAGTACTAAATTTGTAACCAGCTATATTGAATAAAAGTAGTGATGGTGGACATTCTTCTTTTGTTCTTGATTATGAAGTGAGAACTTTCCTTTTTTGGTCCTTTAGTATAATATTGACTGCTGGTTTGTCATAGATGAATTTTATCATATTGTGGTAAAGAGCATCTATTCTAATCTTCTCTAGGGATTTTATAACATAACAGGGCCCTGAGAAAAAGCAATAGTAACTATTCTAGTTGTAGACAAGGTGAACTGCAAGTCAAAACTGATGAAAAGAGAGACGGTCTCTACATACTTGTAAGGGAAAACTCCAAGATAAAACATCAAAATATATAAGCACCAAATGAGTATATAAAATTAATGGATACGAAAAATCAAATAAACACTAACATAATTGTAATGGTGGACCTTAATACCCTAGTGTCATAATAGATTTATCAAACAGAACATAAAATAACAAAGAAATATCAGAATTGAAACAAACATGAGAATAAAATGGATGAAGTAGATATCTACAGATATCTACAGATATCCACCAACAATATCACAATACACATTCTTTTCAGCCGCACGTGGGAAGCTCTTAAAATAGACCATGTACTAGTCCATAGAACACGCTTAAATGGAAAGGAACTAAAGTTATCTCATGCTTATTATTGGACTGGAGTATAATGAAATTGGAAATCAATAGCAAAAGAAACCACAAAAATTCCATAAACACATAAGCATTAAATATAGTCCTGAACAATCAATGGATCACAGAAGAAATTAGATAAGAAATTAAACAATTTCTACAAGTAAATGATAATGCTGATATAACATAATAGCATTTATGGGATGCAATGAAAGAAGTCCTAACAGGAAAATTTATAGTTGTGAATTTGCATAGAAGGAAAACAGAATGATCTTGAATAAATATTGACCCTCAAACTTGTAGAAAAAGAACAAGACCAATACTCCTACAAGGGAAGAAACTATAAAGATCAGAGCAGAAATTAATGTAATAACACTAAGGAAACTTTACAAAACTGAATGAATCAGAGATTTGTCTCTTTGAAAAATTAGATAAAATTAATAAACCTTTAGCCAACCCTATCAAGAAAGGAAGGAAAATACTCAAATTCTGGCAGTTAGGAGCAAAAATGATGAAATTGCAATGGATCTTGTGGAAATCCAGATCAACACCTATTTCAAGAAATTATAATGTGATGGAAAATATAGTTGAAATGGACAGATTCCTAGGGCACATGAATTACCAAAATTGGATCAAGGTTTAAAAATTGTAAATAACCCAATGTGAGTTAATAGAATTGAAAATGTCATTAAAAGCTTAACAAAGAAAATTCCAGGTCAAGATGGACTCACTTCTGTATTCTAGTAGAAACTTAGAGAAGACCTAATGCCATTACACCTCAAACTGTTAATGAAATTTAAAGGGAAGCAATACTCCCAATGTCTTTCCCAAAAGCAAGTATTTAATACCAAAACCAGAGAAAGATCCAACCAAAAAAAAAAAAAAAAAAAAAGGGAAGTACAAGAAATCTTAATGAAGATAAATATAAAACCTCTTGCCATGATTTATGTCTACATGTTCCCCCAAATCCTTATACAGGAGGCAGGCTTCCAGAGTTTGAGACTGAGTCATGGTTCCGTGCTGGGATTATGGGTGTGAGTGCTACACCTGCCCTGGGGTAGGCAGCCTGCCTAAAATATAAGAAAGGGAAAGGGGCTCGTCAGTGCGTCTTCTCTTTTGCTTTCCCTCCTTTGTCTGGTTTCTGCTGTCCTATATCATGTGCCACTCTGAATTGGAGCTAGCAAAGTATGACTTGAAACCTCCACAGAGTGTGAGCTAAATAAACCTTTCCTTCCTTAATTTTGGGTGTCAGGTATCTTATCCCAGCAATGAAAAAACATAACCAAGAGAACCCTCAATAAGACCTTGTGAAACAGAATACAGCAAATCATCAAGATTACACACTATGACCAGGGAAGATTCATCTCAGGAATGCAGGGATGATTCAATATAACAAATCAATAAATATAATGCGCTGTATCAACAGAACCAAAGATGAAAAAAAATCACATGATCACATGAATAGATGCAGAAAAACTCCAACAGCCATTAATGATTTGGCGCCACCTCTTAAAGGTCCTATCATTCCCTAATAGTAGCTCTCGACCAAGCCTTCAACACATGGGCCTTCAGGTAATATTCAAGATCTAAATTATAGCACTCACTTAGTAAGATTAGATTAGCATCTATCATAACTCAATCCCCTACCACAATATTCAGGTTAAAAAGCAAAATTCAAGCAGATACAACTTATTTTCTCCAATGTAATCAAAATATTTTTATTTTATCCCCTAAAACCTTTTTACAAGGAGCTCTTTGTTGTCTCCCTTCTCAAACACTTGAAAGGAGAAAATGAAAACTATCACCTGGTGTGTCCATTTCTTGTCACCAAATCAGATACTTGTAATGTTGGGGAAGTTAATTTATTTCAAGAATGTCTCAACTCTCTCACATCCTCAAGGGTGGGAAAGCAGTACTTCTCAGAAAAAGTGGGGAGAGAAGAGCTGGGAAACTGTCATGAAGGCCTCACTCTGGCTCCTCCTACTTGAAGATTCATGGAGAGGCTCACTGATGCTGGCCCAGAAGGGCAACTGGGGATCAGCAATTAGTAGGTAGAAATGGGATGTGGTAGCACAAACTCTTAAGCAAGGAATTAGGAGAGTAACATTTCTAAAGGGTAACCATAAATCCTGAGTAACAGAAAAAAAATTAAGGGAATAAGAACATTTTTACTTTTAGAGCCTGAAAACCAGAAATAAAAGGTGATGAAAAATATGGTGAAAGTTTGAATAAAATAAACTTCATTAGAGTAAAAGACACATTGCCAGGAGTGATGAGATGCTGTATTGTGAGTAGGGGGGATATTTTGAGAAAGATTAATGGCAATGTGTCCTCTCCTGTAATGTAGTTTTAAAATTTAGACATCACATTTGACAATTACACCTCCTATAACCCCATATAGGAAGTGAGTGAAGCTGAATGTGTTGAGATTGAATGCTTTGCTAGCAGTATGTAGGGGTTTTCTAGTCTGGATGTTATGGCTGAAGATGGGGGCAGAAAGGGAATGACACTGTCTATTAAAAAGAATAGGCTTCTTCCTGAAGGCCTCTGTAACACCAATACTGACTTGTGGTTTTCTACACTATCCTTTCCCTTTTCGGTGTTTTAAATGAGTGCTTGTACTTTAATATCATTTCCTAATACAAAAGGGAATTTTATTCAACCTAAGTATCCAATAAATTGTTTCAGTACCTAGTGTTTACATCAAAATACTGTTTCCAGGCACCTGTAGCTGCCATAGGTTTGACCTCTCAGGTTTACCTAACACAAATTTTTTTCTGTGGAATAAGAGCAAAGGAGGGAATCTTAACATTTTTTTAATCCTTAAGATGCTGGCAATCATCAGAATTTTATCCTTAATTTGCAGACTCTGAACATATTCATTTTGTTGTGCCAGCAGGCCCAGCTGTTCTCAAACTTAGTTTTTATAAACTATGTGAAATTTTGCTGTTTTAAAATATTACTTGTCAAAAACTATCAAATTAATGAGGAATGAAAAATACTTAGTGTGGTTATAACACCTAATCTACTCTCAACAATTAAAGAATACACTGCATTATTAACTATAAATCTTATGGGCTGGCCAAATATCTCAGTGGATTAAAGTGCCTACTTAGGCAGATGCAGGGGCTGGGAGTTTGATCCTTGGGCCTGCTGTGCCAACCCTGCCCCTGAGGAGCACTGAGATGGAGATTGAGACTGGGTGTGGTGGTGTGAGCCTGTAATCTCAGCTCTTGGGAGGCTGTAAACAGGAGGATCACTACGAGTCTGAGCTATACAGCGAGAGCCTATGGACCCTGTCCTAAAATACAAAAAAGTAAATAAAAATACACAAAAAATAGCCATAGATCTCTTGAACCTATGATTTTTTAAGAGAATAAAAAATAGTAAAAAATTAGAAATACAGAATTTCACTAAGCGAAACAATTCAACAATGGTTGTTATACTACATATTGTCTTCAAATTAGTTGTTCAGATTACCAGATATAAACATGAAAAATGTTTTAAAAACATTAAAAAGAAAAATTTCTACTGGCCTTTTAGTAGACCAGTAGAAATCAGCATTTTGCATCCCTTGACTAACATTCTCTCCAACTCTACCCCTCTTGCCATACCTCTGGTGTAACCACCATGCTAGGGGCTAGATTTCACTTCTCAGATTCCAAATATAAGTTGGATCACGTTCTACTTGTATTTCTATGCTTGGATTGCTTTATGTACAGTAATGTTGAGCAGGTTCATCTGTTTTGTGACAGGAGTTTTTAAAAGTCTGATTCATTTTTTCTTGTATAGGTATACATTTTCTATAACTGATGGTATATGTGCCACAGTGGGCTATTATTGAAAGCTATAAAAGGTTCTCAGTCATTGCTATAGGCTGTCTCATCAATGGCTTAAAGTTTATTTCCTGTAAGTTAGACATAAGCAGCACACTCTAGGCTAACTAGGACTGGCCTAAAAGGAAATAGTGAAGATAGAGAAGAGTTTGGGATAGTAAATTCTTGTATAGGACTAAAAAGATGTTTAAAATTGGACAAGCACCATAATAGTTTAATGAAGTTTCTGTAAACAATCAAGTTACTAATTTAGCTAAGAGACAATATTATAGACTATTTAAAATAATCCTAAGTGATACTTCCCTTTAGAGCAATTATTCAACCTTAAACTTTATTTTGGCCAGAGGCTATTCAATTCAGGGGTAAATTATAAAAATATTTCTTGAAAAAGTATTCATTTCTCTCTGTTAAGACTAATATTCCACTCAGAAAAAGAAAGTAGCAATGTATCTGCAAGAAGTACATCCTACGGGACATTTCTCCTACAATATTCCCATGGTGAAGTGTATGGGAAATAGGTACTTACTCTCTGAAGTTTCACAGGATGTTAATAGCCCAAGAAACACCCTAGAGAAAACCTGGTGGATTCCAGATAAAATATCAATTGCTACAATTGGTTTGGTTGGTTGCAGCGTATATCTTACATAAGAACCAGGGCATCACCCTCCCTTACAAACAGGGACAACTTGACTCTAAGTGACTTATACTCCAGTTGCTAGGTTAGACCAGTGTTTCTCTCAGTGGGATTTTCAAATTCCTGGCTTATCAGGTCAGTTCATTTAGAAGATCCTATACACTTGGTCTTATAAAGGAAAGCTAAAAATGAGTATTTATATTCACTTATTTCTCACAGAGAGATGTGACTTTAAAATCATGAAGAAAAGGGCCAGCCAGATAGCTCAGTGGATTAAACCACCTGCATAGACAGATGCAGGGGCTAGAAGTTCGATCCCTGGCCTGCCTTGTTGGCCTTGCCCCTAGTGTGTGCCAAGATTTAGACTGGGCCTGGTGGTATGCACCTGTAATCCCAGTGCTTGGGAGACTGAAAAACAGGAAGGATCATTACAAGTCTAATCTGTGTAGTAAGACTCTGCAGAACCTGTACTAAATACTTCATCACTTTAATCACTTCATGATTAAAATGGCAGCCTCTTGCAAGATTTTGAGTATTTAAAATTTGGTTGGCATAAGGATTGAATTTACTGCAAGGCAGACACACTAGTCAGTTATTGGCAAATATAGTTGGGCTTTTGGAAGATCAGAAGTTGGAATAATAGATTTATCACCTAGAGGTATATAATATTTTCAGTTAACATTCACAACTTAAGACTT
>NW_004524703.1:7197636-7200378 GCF_000260255.1 Octodon degus
GTTTGGTCCGAATACCTCACTTCCACCTTCTAATAGCTAAGTAGGAGACTAACAAGGCTCCAATGATCAAGGTGCCAGAAAATCCTGCCACCCACAGGGCTTTGGGATCCACAGGAGCACCTAGAGGGTGGAAACATAGATTAGCAAATGCTAGGACCAACCAAGGGATTCTATGTCAAAACCTGGGTCTCACATAGGAGAATATTACCTTTTAAGGAAAACACAGTGAGGAATAGGAATGGGGGAAGGCAATGGCTTTGGTTTGATTGGTGGTTCAGGTAGCTAGTGAAGTGTTTTCTACTTACTTGTAGATTTATAAGGCTTTTCTAAAGGGTCTTCAGTAGCTTGGAGTAGAATCATGGGGCCCATGCTAGAAACACTGGCAGTGCTATTCTCAAAATACAGGTCAGATTTTCTTCTTCCTATAGGAGATAGGTAGTTATTGGTTAAAATTTTAGTTTTGCACCCATAGGATTAAGGGTAGTGATTGTTTTGGTACAAGGCCAAGTTCCTTAATAGGTAAAATTTTGTCCTATTTTATGTAAAAGTTTTACGTGAATAAAATTTGTACTTTTAATTAATGCTTACTTTGGTGTCACCAGAATCTGGGTGTAAGATGTTAGAAACAATTAAGAGGGAGAAGAGCTGTTCAATCCTGCTACTGCTTTTTCAGTTATAAGCTCTTGAGAAAGTAGCATGGTTTAGAAAACAGTGGTACTGTACACAATTGGAGCAGGAGAGGTATTTGGTGGAATGCCTTGAAGAAATAGTTCCCATGAGTGTATTTTGCACTGGTGAGGACTTAAAGACAGAGGTCATGACTCCAAAACAGAGTTGAGACAAGCAGCAGTGGGCCAGGTAGAAGTCCACCTATCCTGTGGAAACCCCAGGCCCAGCCATCTGGAGGGTATGCTCCAAGTCTACAGTTACTCCTGCTGAGAGGGTTTTGGGCTGTGTTGCTGGCTGCTGTCAGATGGGCATAAACACTTACATGGTGAAGCAGCGGTGGTTCTCTTAAGTTGGGCTAGATGAGCTGGCACAGTGGTGCACATTCATAATCCCAGCACTCCAGGAGGCTGAGGTAGTAAGACTGCAAGTTCAAGCCCACTCCAGGCAACTGTAGTGAGACCTTGTCTAAAAATATTTAAAGGGCTGAGGATACAGCTCAGTGCTAATGCTTATTCAATTCCTGGAACTGTGTGTGTGTGTGTGTGTGTGTGTGTGTGTGTGTGTGTGTGCAAAGAGGATCTGGGGAAAGTGGAGGAACCAGATGTATGCCTAGACTAGTTTGGCTTCTGGGTTTTTTTTTTGGCAGAACCGGGGATTGAACTCAGGCCCTTGCACTTGTGAGGGAAGTGCTTATTCTACTGAGCCATCTCCCCAGCCCCTGGCTTCTGGTTTAATAGAAAAGTATATAGGAAAATGCCAATGTTAGATCATCTGAGTATATCTTACATTCTAAAAGACCTGGGTTGCTAGGAATCTGGTTGTCTCCATTTTAATGCCTTGTAGTTACTTAGATCTTCAATGAGATCAATAATCAGCTTGGGTCCAGTGGGTGAGAAAGGTTAGAAATGGGGCTCACAGTGCACGTGTGTGGCCACCAGCATGGGTGGCTGGAACACTCACGAGTGGCAGGAGGACAGGTGACCATGCAGGGTAGCATCTCTGCAGGCTGGCACACAGATACGCTGCAGTGCAGAAATACCTGGTATCCAACATAACTCAGGTCATGATACTGTACCACCCACCGTGGTCTTCCAACCTTCGCCTCCCCAAGAAGAAGTTAAAAATACTATCAGGGATCCTTGTAGAACTAGAGTCCAGGTGACAGAAAGCACCTGTTCCTTCATACCAAGTGCTGCTTGGAGGCAGTACCATGAGCCAGCATTAAAGGGCCCCCTGGATGGAGAAGTGGGAGGCTGCAGAAACATTCCTAAGTGAGGGTGGGTCCGGAGCCTAGCTAAGAGGCAGGAGAAGAGACATCCTACCTGTCCACTCAGAGCCTGCTTTGCCTTTGCAGAGTCTACAAAGCTGAAGGTGGAGAAACTGAAACGCTGGTGGTGTGAGGGAAATGGCAGGCGTGAGGCTGTCTCAACAGGGATCCTCTGAGTCCGGTAGTTGTCTCCAACATAGGGGCAGCTAAGCCAAGAGACCCGAGTCAGGAAAGGCTTCTTTAAAAGGGTGGTACAGATGTGCAACTACTTACCCTTTCACCAGAATGGGCCACTGCAGCTGGTGCAGGGGGTTGGGGTCAGGTGTAGCCCAGCACTGCTGGAGGAGCAGCCCCAGGTTGGGGTCTGTCTTGTGAAGGATGGAGACCTCCACATAGACTGGATCCTGAAGGAACTTCACCACTGGGTAGTCACTAGCCACATAGTAGGAGCTGTAGTCCTTATCTGCACAAAACCAAGATAGAGGGAAATGTAGCGCTAGAAACCAAGTCAATAGCAAACATTTATTGCCCTCTAGATGCCTGTGAGTATGTCCTGAGACCAACTTAGGGTCTTTATGCTAAAAAACATGGGGACTTTGAATGAAGGATAAATGCTCCAGCCAAAAAGGTCTTACCCTTAGCAATCCGAAGTTCTAGAGTGAGGGTTCCAGCCTGGGTCTTGGGAAGAGGTGGTGAAAGGGTAAATACCTGGACATTAACTGGGAATGTGTTACTGTTTAATGAATAGCTGCAGCTGACTTGAAGCCTGCAGGGAAAAAAAAAAAAGAAAAAGAAAAAAAAAAAAA